>NW_022436968.1:3862541-4208277 GCF_009761245.1 Sapajus apella | reverse complement strand
ATCTCGGCTCACCGCAACCTCCGCCTCCCGGGTTCGGGCAATTCTCCTGCCTCAGCCTCCTGAGTAGCTGGGATTACAGGCACGCGCCACCATGCCCAGCTAATTTTTTGTAGTTTTAGTAGAGACGGGGTTTCACCATGTTGACCAGGATGGTCTCGATCTCTTGACCTCGTGATCCACCCGCCTCGGCCTCCCAAAGTGCTGGGATTACAGGCGTGAGCCACCGCACCTGGCAGCTTTTTAAAATTTTTTAAGAAATATTAGAATTGAACCAAAAATATCGATGTGAAGGGTACTTTTGATTTTGTGAAGTTTTCTATCTTGTGTATGTGTGTGCACATAAATAGACATACATACACATACTTGGTTGCAATGAAAATTTTCTTTCTTACAATGAGTTGTAATCAAACATTTGAAATACACAGCTGTAATATGCCCCTTTTTGCCTCTTCCAGTTTACAGATGTTGCTGCAGTTTTTCTGTAGTCTGTTGAGACTATGCCAAGAAATGTGGCTAGAAATGTGGCTAAAATGAGAGTGAGGCTAGAAGGAATTTTTTTTGTTTCAGAATTAATTCCATAGGAAGGAATATTTAAATGGGAAGGTGAGGTAGATGATAGGCCAACAGCAGCACTAGCAGGTTATTGCAATTGAGAGTAAAACCTGGTGCTGTGAGTCTGGAAGGTAGGGGCCACAGACATTGGTTTTCAACCCTGGTTCTACATTAGTTTATGTTGGTTCTCTTTAAAAAAAAAAAAAAAAAAAAAGTACTGAGCCCTAGCCTTTCCCTATACCATTGAAGTAGAATCTCTGAGGATTGAGTTCTGAAAGAACTTTCTTGTAGAATAAAACACATGGCCTTTAGGTTGTATTTTGACTACTCAAAGGCTTTTGAGTGGTTTGGAGAGTGGAGGTGGCTAGATTGAATGTCCTCAAGAAAAGACTTCTGTTTTCATGGTAATTATGCTAGGAACACTCAAGAATTAACTGTTCTGGAATGCTAGAGATACTTGAAATAGGAAGGTCGGGATGGTTTTGACTTAAGAATGTTTGTACATTCTTGATTCAATGTCTGCCCTTGAGAAATGAAATGCAACCTTGCTATCTCAGTGTGCTACTTATAGAAAGGTAGAGCTTTTTCTTCTCCTCCTTCTCTTTTTCTTCTCTTTCTTGTTTGCTTCCCTTCCCTCCCACTTCCCTTTCCTTTGGTTTCCCTTCCTGGGTGTCAGAGGCTGTCCTGCTGAGCAGTGGCATGGAGGGAGCTTTTCATTGTCATGTTAGTGGTGGTGTGGACCAGAGAGCTGAGGTTCAGAAATGTGGAGCCGGTGAGCCCAGAAATGGCTGGGGTGGTTACTTCATAATGAGTTGGTTTACCATCCTTTTTAGAGGATGATGCAACAAGAAAATTCCAACTGTAAATACTATGCAGTTGTTTGTTAAAAAAAAAAAAATGACCCCTCGAGGGTGCAGGAAAACAAGGTACTAGTCAAGCAGACTATGCATTGGGGATATAGACCACGATTCCACAGGGGCCCTCCTCCTCGCCAGAGACAGTCTAGAGAGGATAGTAATGAAGAGGATAAAGAAAATCAAGGAGATGGGTCGGCAGCCACCTCAGCTTCGAAACTGCTGCAACTTCAGTTACTGATGCAGACACCCAGAAAACCCTAAACCACAAGATGGCAAAGAGACAAAAGCAGCCGATCCACCAGCTGAGAATTTGTTGGCTCCCAAGGTGGAGCAGGGCAGGGCTGAGAAAATGCCGGCTTACCATCTCTACCATTATCTGATTTAGTCATCCAACAAGAAGAAATATGAAATTCCAGCAGTAAGAAATGAACCAAAGATTGGAGCTGAAGACCTTAAGTGTTTGCTTTTTGCCTGTTGACCAGATAAATAGAACTATCTGCATGATCTATGCAGCATGGGGTTTTTATTATTTTTACCTAAAGACATCTCTTTTTGGTAATAACAAACATGTTTTGTTAAAAAGCCTGGTTTTTCTCAATATGCCTTTAAAGGTTTTTAAATTGTTTCATATCTGGTCAAGTTGAGATTTTTTAAGAACTTCGTTTTTAATTTATAATAAAAGTTTACAACTTGATTTTTTTCAAAAAAGTCAACAAACTACAAGCACCTGTTAAGGTCTTAAATAATAATTTAAAAAATGACATCTCATTCACAAGTTCAAATGTTAGTTGATGTAAAAATGAACTGTCTGGTCACTATCGTTCTGCTCCTTGAAAAGGAGATTTAATCTGGTGCTGTAGTTAACCCGAATGTAGAATTGGTACAGCTGGAATAGAATTTTAAACTCCACCCAGTTATCAGCTGCTATCGGGAATGTCTTTCTGTGTCTCAGAAAATGGAGAGTTGTGATTTTGAACATTTGAGTTATTCTGCTGGCACATGTAGGAATATTTAAACCTTTTGCTAATAATGCACATAGAACTTCAGGGAAGAAATCCATAGACAGGGCAGGTATAGGACAAACCTGTTAGAAGTTCAAAGTCAGAGGATAAAGAGGATATCTGAGCTGTGTAAAGTGGAATGGAGAGAGAGCATAGTTTCTTTTAATGTTTGCTTATTTAGGTGGATAAAACTTGTCCTGCTTGGCACCATTTTTAGTTGGTTGAGTCATGTAGGTATTGATGAAAAGAGTCAAACTCCAAAATATTTAAAGAGTTTTATTGTGTGCCCAATATGAGCGAGCATGGCCCATAACACAACCCTCTCAGATCCCGAGAACATGTGCCCAAGGTGATGGGGACATTTTAGGCAGACGTGAGACTTCAGTCAAATATATTTAAGAAATACATTGGTTCAGTCTAGAAGGATAGAACAACGAGTGAGGCTTCCAGGTTGTAGGTAGATTTAAAATTTATCTAATTGGCAATTGGTCAAAAGAGTTATCAATAGAAAGGATCAATAGAAAGGAATTACAAGAGGTTGTGAACACCAAAGTTTTACCATGCAGATGAAACCTATGTAGCTGGCTTTAGAGACAATAGATTGTAAATGTTTCTTATCAGACTTAAGGTCTGCGTTGATATTTAATGCTGGAGAGGTATAATGAGGCATGTTCCACCCCTACTTCCCATCATGGCCGGAATCAATCTTTCAGTTAAATTTTAGAGTACTCTGGCCTAGGAGGAAGTCTATTCTGATGGTTGGGGGGCCTTAGACTTTTATTTTTGGTTTTCATAGGTGTATCAGTTACTATTGCCATGTAGCAAACTACCTCTCAGAAATTAAAGGCTTACAGCAGCCATTTATTTGCTTGTGATTCTCTGGGATACCAAGTTAGCCTGAGTTTAGCTTTATATATTTTCCATTAGTCTCACCTGGAATCACTCATGTGGCTTTAGGCATCTGGTGTCCTGACTGGGGCTGGATGGTTTAAGATGTAAGACACATGCACATGTATGTTTATTGCGGCATTGATCACAATAGCGAAAACTTAGAATCAACCCAAATGCCCATCAATGATAGATTGGTTAAAGAAAATGTGGCACATATACACCATGGGATACTATGCAGCAGTAAAAAAAGGATGAGTTCATGCCCTTTGCAGGGATGTGGATGAAGCTGGAAACCATCATTCTCAGCAAACTAACACAAGAGCAGAAAACCAAACACTGTATGTTCTCACTCATAAGTAGAAGTTGAACAATGAGAACACATGGACACAGGGAGGGGAACATCATACACTAGGGCCTGTTGGGAGTGGGGAGCTGGGGGAAGGACAACATTAGGAGAAATACTGAATGTAAATGGCAGGTTGATGGGTGCAGCAAACCACCATGGTATGTGTATACTTATGTAACAAACCTGCACGTTCTGCATATGCACCCCAGAACTTAATGTATGATTTTAAAAAAAGAAAAAAAAGATGGCCTCACTCATGTCTAATAGCAAGCTGTAGGTCAGGACACCTTAGCTCTCCACAGGACCTCTGACAAGCTAGCTCAAGCTCATTCACATCACAAAAGGAACTAAACCACAGTCATAAAAAAGGAGAAACATCCTCATCCACAAATGCTTCTCCGGCCTCTACTTGTGTCTCATTTGCTAATGTCCCTTTGGTTAAATCAAGTCACACAGACAAATTCAAATTCAAGGAGTGGAGAAAGAGACTGTATTTAAAGTACCAAAGTCACATTTCAAATGGGAAGTGCATGCAGAGATGGAAAGAGTAGTTCTGGCTGGTTTTACAGTCTACCAGAGTCAAATGACATTTAGGGATTTGTTCAATGGTAATGTTACTGGAAAGGGATCCCAATCTAGACCGCAAGAGAGGGTTCTTGGATCTCACACAAGAAAGAATTTGGGGTGAGTTCATACAGTAAAGTGAAAGCAAGTTTATTAAAAAATAAAGGAATAAAGAATGGCTTTCATATGCAGACCCATTTTTATGGTTATTTTTGGAGTATATGCTAAACAAGGGGTGGATTATTTTTGCCTCCCTTTTTCAGACCATATAGGGCAACTTCCTGACGTTACCATGGCATTCGTAAACTGTCATGGCACTGGTGGGAATGTGGCACTGAGGATGACCAGAGGTCACTGTCATCACCGTCTTGGTTTTAGGGGGTTTGAGCCGGTTTCTTTACTGCAGACTGTTTTATCAGCAACATCTTTATGACCTGTATCTCATGCTGACCTCCTACCTCATCCTGTTGGGAATGTAGCCCAGTAGGTCTCAGCCTTATTTTACCTAGCCCCTGGGTTAAATGGGGTTGCTTTGGTTCAAGATGGGGTCGCTCTGGTTCAAACACCTCCGACAGTAACACATGGCATACAGGCTGATTAAAATGCTAGGCATTGAGTATGGTATATTTGGTGTTACATTTCAGTGCAAGAATAATTATATGTGTTTCAGTGGTTCGTCCCCTCCAATTCGTGATGAATGTACCCTGTGCGATTAGGTCGCTTAGTTAACAAATATTTATTGTACATCATCATGGGCCAGACACTGTTCTAGATGATGGAGATACAGCTTGGGGGAAACACACACACGTAATTCAGTATGTGTAGCAGTCACAAAGAACAAAAAGAAACTTATAGCTTATTAATATGGCTTTTGATTTTGAATTGGAGCCAGCAGAGTTTGTTTTCTATGCAAGAATGCCACAGAGGCAGATTTTTATCAAGAATTTAGCCACTATGAAGTTTGGTTTTAAAGAGCAACTCAGTAACCAGTTTCTCTGCAAAGAGCAAATCAATATATTTTAGAAACTATTGTATTCAAGAAGTTAACCTAAAAAGGGAGAAGGACTCAAATAGTACTTTTCTATTTAAAGATGGCTGATTTTTTAGCCAACAGATGTTAAAGAAATAACCAATGGCTATATTTTCATATTTACCAAGGTTACTAATCCTAATGTATTAGCTAGAAGCTATTCATACAAGCATTCAGTGTCAGGAATCTCCCATCTGATGTTTGCTGTGACAGTGTACTTGGGAGACATCTCCCATCTTCTAGGTAGGTTGCAGTGTGAGGCCAAACAGGAAACCTTGAGAAAGCCTTGCTATCATTTATCAGGCCAGATTAATTGGGTCCTAGTGATAGAATGTTAGAAATAAATGTGAAAAATTACATGGGAACTGAGAGTTTTCTTTTACAGCAGCAATCTTGTCTACTCTTGACAAGATTATATTCTTATAGGATGAAAGTGTGTGTGTGTGTATCCTGTTCAGTTTTCCAATTTGGGGGAAAAGCCTTCATAATTTATATCATTGTGACCCCTGTAAAAAAAAAAAAAAGTCAGCAGAACATTTCTGCGTTCCTTCATGTTTTGTTCTGTTTAATTTTCTAGAAAGATCGGACAATCTTTCTGAATCCCAGTGGTGTTAATACTGGAAAAAATTGTTGCTCTAAAAATGCTTTTGTGGGATGGCATTGGACAGGTGGGAAGTTGAAGGTCTTTTGTCCTTTTGTTTGTTTCTTTCCTTTATGAACCTTTTTCTTTTTAAAAGCTTTATTGCTCATCACTTTACCGCCTCGTTTATCACTTTACCACTTTTGTTGGCATCTTTTTCTACCTTTTCTGTCTTTATGATGTTGAAACTGAAGGGGAAAATGGAGCTGCCAAGATAAGTTACAGTTAAGTGACATTTGCTTGTGTCATTGTCCTTGGCATTGCACAAAAGGAACTAAACCAGCATCACTGGTGCTGCCAGGAATTTAGGGTCGAAGTAGAAAGGTAGAGAAATCGTGTTCTGGTTTAAAGTTCAGTGAGAGAAGGTTAGTGCATGCTAAAATATGGCATTGATCCCTCAGAAAGTACATTTAAATTGTACATTAAATGTAAATTTGACATTAAATTTAAATGTCGACATTAAATGTACTTTCTGGAAAGTACATTTAAATTTGACACTAAAATTCTGATATTGTAGTATATTAGATATAATGAGATTATGTTGTTTGAATGTCCAGGAGATAACTGCAGCTGTGATACTGAATTTAACGTGATCTGAGCCCATTGTAGAAAGATTGACAGACTTACAGAGGGCCAGTTCCAGAGGGGAGGCCCTATGAGGTGTGGGTAGAAAGGAGGGGAACCCTGGGTTACTGTTGACTGAAAAGGTGGATTAAGATGAGGGAAGAAGGAAACTGCAGCTCTATCCAGAATCAGGGAGAGCATGGCTTTTGCTTACAGTTAGCAGTAGTTGGTGACAAAATTTTTGGAAAGTATAGCAGAGCTTTGGAGAACTCTTACCCATAATCATAAATTAGTTCAGAGATTTATTTTTGAAAGGATTTAAAATATATAAATGTATGGTTTCCATTTATTAGCAAAATGAATAAACATTGTTCACCATCTGTCTTCAGAGATGTAAAGCATTCTTAAAAAGTATACAGTGAATGGTGAAGCAGAACTAGTGTTGATTTTAAAAGGTCGAAACCAAACGACACTAAAGCTTAAGATGTTAGAACACATCTTGTGTATTAATTAATGGACATGTTCTGTTCTTTCTTTTGCAGACATACATTGGAAGTGTGGTTATATCTGTTAACCCATACCGATCTTTGCCCATTTATTCACCAGAGAAAGTGGAAGAATACAGGAACAGAAATTTTTATGAACTGAGCCCTCACATGTAAGTACTGTACTAAAGCATTGAGTTTCTCTTTTACTCCAGAGATGTGTAGTTGACAGATGTGTGCAGCTGTCTCTTTTGAGTTTCAGGAAAATGTTTTTGTCAGTAGTTTTTTTTTTCAAAGTTTGATAAAAGTATGAAGATGTTAATTGTTATTTATTTTAAATTAAAAAAAGGCAGAATGCTTCATTTGACGTCACACACTTCTGAAATATTTGGATTCAGGATGTAAAATATTTTCTGCTCAAAATTCTGTGCAAGTAGCAGCTGCTACTAATTATTTTTGCAAATAAAACAGGAATGTGCATTGTTTATTATCATAAAGAGCCTAAGCAGCGTTTTCATAGTCTTGTTGGGCCAAGAAAAATCCCAAGTGTTGGGTTGTGTGATGGTGTTTGGCTAAAAGGACCAAACAATACCTTCCGTTTATAATTTTTGCAGACATCTTTCCCAGATACGTGGGATAGGCCGGTGATTTCACTTTATCTGGAAAGTCGCTTGTTTCATTTTTCTGAAGAAGGCCACTTGTTAGTGTAAATAATTCCTTCACAGTACCTGTAGATTCTGTTTGTCTGCTCCTTCATAGTTCTTTGTTGACATGCTTATTAAGAGATACCAAATGATTCAGCCACTTATGCTACTAGAATTTTGTTGTCTAGTCTTAATGACTGAAACACAACACTGGAAAAGTTTTTTTAGATTTGGTAGATCAGTGGTAGAACCAGGTTATTCAACTCTAGAACTTTCGATTCCCCCCCAATAAAAATATCTGAAAAAGAAAGTTAGAGGGAGAATACCCAGAAAGTATCACAAACAATACCTTGAACTTTTTCTTTCTCAGGTTTTGTTACATTTTAGTGATTCAAGATGAATATGTTCACTACATTCTCATGTCCCCTACTGGACATTTACTTTTCCTTTTCTTTAAAGAAAAGGAAAGAGAAATATGCTGAGTTGGGCCAAGTTGTGTAATGAGTTGAGAGCCTCAGACTTCTTCGCTTGTTGCTTAGGCAGAAACATTTCCTGCCTTCTCTCCTATGGGCATGCATGTATTTTACCAGAATCCATGTAGTTATGATTGTCAGTTGCTACAAGTGGCGCATGGTGTCTTTTGAAGTGGAGTTGGTTGATGCAGCATAGTACCTGACATGCAATAAACTGTTGAATGCAAATTTGGAATATTTGTGACCTGCTGGTGAATGTGGGCCGAGGCTAATGTATACAGAAGTGCCTTGGAAGGTGTGAGTCATTTTACGAAGCTATTATGTTCATTGTTACCACCGTTGCTATTACTTTTTCTCAGTAGCATCATCCTTTTTCTCTCAAAACAGATGATATGCTGCAAATAACCCCAAATTGTCTCAAAATGCATGTAAACATATGTGCATATAGATATTGAAAAGGAAGTGTTCAGAAAATGTCTTAACTGTGGAAAAGATTAATTTGTCATTGGCATATTGGTACATTTTCAGTCTCTTGCGCGAAAGCAGTCGTTCTCAAGATAAGACAGTTTTATCTTCCGGGGACAGTGGACAATGTTTGGAGACATTTTTGGTTGTGAAACTGGGGGTTGGAGGGCGCTTGCTGCTAGTGGGTCAGGGGTGCTGCTAAGCATCTTTCAGTGCACATGTAGCCCACACTAAAGCATTACCTGTTAACCATGTCCATAGTGCCAAGGCTGAGAAACCCTGAGCCGAAGTGAAAGAACCTGCAGAAAGTCTTCATTATGTCCTAGCAGAAAGGATTTTCTCTGTATGATTAAAGATTGGCTTTATTAATTTTGTTAGAACATAAAATCTAATAACTAAGGAACATATATATACCACTGTCCAGATACTTATTTTAGTTTCTCTTGATAACACAGCATGCAGTGATATATTTGGGCTGTTTGGAACTAAAGATTATTTATTATTTAAATGCATGCAAATGGTTATTAAAAACTAAACGCTATGTATTTTACCAGTCAAGCCATTTCTAATTATTTAGTTTTCTTCTAGAAGTAGATAATGCAAGTGATCCTGTTTCATTTTGCCTTAAGACAAAGAAAATCTGAAATTTGTTTTATAAAGTTAACCTGGTAGTTAAGCCCTGTGATGACATGCTTTACTCGATACCTGAATATTTTAAATTCTAGACCTCGAAGCTCCACTTCTCAAAATATGTTGCTTGGACCAATCGTATCAGAATCTCCCCCAGTGGCTTATGAAAAAATCTGGTTTCTTAGGTCTTAACTTCTGATAAGCCAGGAATCTACATATTTCACAAGGTTTCTGGGTGATTCTTATGCACATGTATGTCTGAGAATGTGTTGCTTTAGATCTATATTTAAAATGTTTTTCTTTCCTTTCTTAACTACTTACTGCAATTTGTGATCTTTAACAATGATAGTAGTAGTAATAACAAAAATAATTATGGCTAAGATTTATTAAGTACTTAACTATATGTGGGTACTGCTCTAAATATTTTATATGTTTTTTTCTCCTTTTATTCATTATCCACCTGGAGATAATATTTTATATGTTTTATAACTCATTTCATTCTCAAAATAATCTTGTGAGGTAGGCACTATTACAAATGGAGAAATTGTCACAGAAAGATCAAGAAACTTATCCAAAGCCACACAGCTGGTGGGAGTGAAGCCAGGGTATTGACATCTTGGCCAAGTTGCCCCTCTTGGCTGGAGATGGGCTCGCCATTTTCATGACAGGCCTGTTCCTGTGTACTTCCACCCCACTACCCTTGGTGCACCTGTTTCTGCACCACAAACCCTCCAGGATAATCTTGACTATGCCTCAGTTTACCTCCAACAATTGTCTACATACTCTTTTTGCATTTTCAGCTTAAATCTGCCCTCTGGGAATATTTAGATACATAATATTTGGGCCGATAGAGAATGTTTAGAAGTCTGTTCTAGATCATAGAAGTTCATGCTCCAGAATATACATTTTTATCCTGGCACCTAGAAGATTCCTGTAGGAGGCAGCATGGCGCAGCTACTCTAGTTCACACCCCTCACCCCCAGGGAAAAGAACCATCACCAGCACTAAAATCAAATACATTCTCAATGTGCTTACAATAAGAAAAAGACTTTTTACCATGGCCTACAAAGCACTTACATGGTGGGCAAGGTACAGCTTTACTAATGCATCTGAGGTTGCCAGATCGCTCTCATTCCCTCATCTTGCTTTGTTCTCTCAGTCCTCACCCACCCTCACCTCATTCCCTCCCACGAGAGCATCCTTGCACAGAATTCTGTGCTTTCTGCCTGGAATGCTTTTCCCTTCTTCTCCAAAGCAACTCGCGGTCTTCCTTCAGACCTCAAATTGCAGAAAACCTCTTTAGGGAGGAACTTTCCTCACTTGCTCCCCGCTGAGGCTAGATCTATTGCTTTTGCCACATTTACAGTTTAATGCTTTTTTAAGGGATGAGTTGTCTAAGAATTTGATAAGGGTTCATTTAAAGACATGTCAACAGGACTTGAGTTCAAGTCCCAGTTCTTCCATTTACAAGCTATGTAATCTTGAGAAAATTACTTGAAGAAACTTCAGCTTAGAGAAATTAAATAATTTGCTTATTCAATGGGAAAAGAATTTTTAATTAAGAGCTGGGATTTTTGTAAGGGCGAAATACGTAGTTGATATTTAGATAGTATAATGATCTAATATATATAAAGTGCTTAGCATGGAATCTGCCGTAACTTTGTGGGAAAGGAGAGCTGCTTCTACTAACAATGAGAATTATAGCAATTGTTGTAATAATAAGGTGTGTGGGACACACTTCCAGCATTCTCGCATGTTCTGTCTTACCACTTTCTGCATGGTGGGACATTTGCCGTTTCCTTTAATGTAATTTCCTGCATTATTCTTTGTGAATGTTCATCTTTGACAGTATTTTGAAACAGGGTCAATGCTAACTTGGTTCCCTACTAAAACAACCTGGCATTCTCAAGCAGGATGTTTGTGATGTAAGAGGGTAGGTGAGATGACTTTCCTTTTGATGCATTCTAACTATAAACATTTCATGAATTTAGTTCCAGTTTGAATAGAGAACAACTTAAACAGCTGCTCAGACTACATACTTTGAAACTTTGCCAATTAACTTACACAATATTACATTTGAAATTTACTTGTTAAATTTTTTTTTTTTTTTTTTTTTTTTTTTTTTTTTTTTTTAGTTGGAGTCTTGCTCTGTCCCCCAGGCTGGAGTGCAATGGAGTGATCTTGGCTCACTGCAACCTCTGCCTCTGGGTTCAAACAATTCTCCTGCCTCAGCCTTTTGAGTAGCTGGGAGTACAGGTGCCCACCATCATGCCTGGCTAATTTTTGTATTTTTAGTAGAGATGGGGTTTCACCATATTGGCCAGGCTGGTTTCTTGGCCAGGCTGGTCTCGAACTTCTGTCCTTGTGATCCGCCTGCTGCAGCCTCTCAAAGTGCTGAGATTACACGTGTGAGCCACTGCACCTGGTCTGGTCTTTTCTTCCTTTCTTTTTTTTTTTTTTTTTTTTTTAATAAAGAGATAAAGTCTCGCTATGTCGTCCAGGCTGATTTCAACTTCTGGGCTAAAGAGATCGTCCTGCCTCCTGAGTAGGTGGGACTATAGGCACATGCCACTGTGTCTGGCTTACATTTGGAATTTAATTTGAGCTATATCCACTATTAGTCTGCAAAAGCACCCAGATACTTTTGTAATTCACATGTTTTTGAAAGTGTCTGGAATTTATCTTTCTTTAAATTTTAGATAATTAAAAAATAATCCCATTCTGTGTAAGTGTATGACTTTCAGATCATGGAAATGTATAGATTGGTTTCTTTTTTTTTTTTTTTTTTTCCTCAAAAATAGCTTTCTGTTATCATTTGTGGGACTGTTAGTCCCCCGAACATGTAACTCCTCAGCTGGACTCCTCCTCTGCAGCTCCTTTCCTTTTCTCAACTCCTGTCCCATTATATGTTAAGCCACACCTTTGAGCAGAATATCATTGGGTGGCATCCCCAAGGAAATGTGGCTATGCTGTGTGGCAGAGTCTATACCACCATTTGCTTGTCTAATTAGGTAAGTGATGTCTTTCCAGTAAGATTTTTAAGTTATTTGAAAATAAGAAATGTAAAAAATGTATTCCAGGGAGGACTTAGTACATTTCAGAAAACTTAGCAACTGGATTCACTGAGAACTGCGTCAGATTCCCAAATAGCATCGATAAGGAAAGGCTGAGAAGGGATAGATGAGAGAAAGAATGAAACTACAGGTTGAGCATCCCTAATCTGAAAATCCGCAATCTGAAATGATCCAAAATCAGAAACTTTTTGATTGCAACATGACACCCCAAGTGGAAAACACCACTCCTGACCTCCAAATACAGTCAAAATGTGGTCATGTAACATAGAATTGATTCTATTCCCCAAGATAAAAATAAAATTACCTTCAGGTTATGTGTATAAGGTATATATTAAACATCAGTGAATTTCGTGTTTAGACTTGGGTCCTATACCCAAGATAATTTTGTATCTGCAGTTATTCCAAAATCTGAAAAAATTTGAAATCTAAAACACTTCTAGTCCCAAACGTTTTGGCTAAGTTAAAGGATACTCAGCCAATACTTAGTCTCCTTCCACTTGGTTGAAATAGCACTGTGATAGTGCACCTTCAGCTATTTTAGTTCCCAGATCCACTGGCCTTTTTTGTTGTGTGATTTTGACCTTGCAGCAGTTGATGCAGTTTATCGCCAACCGATAGATCTTCTAAAATCAGATCATGTTACCCCCCCTTCCTAGAAACCTTCATAGGCTCCCTGTTACTCCCAGTTCCTTTGGCCTCGTGTTCAAGGCCATTTGCAGTCCAGCTTTAGCGCTCCTCCCTGCTCTCCCCCGACACACTCCTCTCCTTTGTGGACTCTCCTCTTGAGTTAGAGCCATTCATGTCTTCTTTCCACGTCTCCTACTTTATCCTTTTCTCCATTGTTAAAATCCTGCCAGTCTCCTGTGGTCTGTCTGAAAGGCTTGGTCAGCCCCAGCATAACCCACAAGGCACTTGCATTGGCCCTGAGTTATTAGACTGCTCATGTGGCCTTACACACCACCTCTTCTTACTATGGCTGAGTGGGTGTTGGTGTCATCCTCTTGCATGAGATAGAAGCTTCTAGGTTAGAATCTTTATCCTGCACATTTCTGTGGCTGTCTCCAGTGCTTTTGTCTTCAGAGCTCAACAACTATAAAATAAAAGAGATTTTAAGTGATTTTTCATTACATTTTACCTGTGGTATAACTGAGCGTTCAATGAAATAAAAATGTATTTGATTGGATATTTGTGGAGTTTATTCAAAATTTCATGCAGTATAACAAGAATTTTTTTTTCATTTTTTTTTAAAGCAAAAATATTTTTATGGTGCTCTTCAACTCTAAGTATTTGTTCAGTTTCAATATGTTGATGTTGTCTGTGTGCCTATTGGAGAGAACTCGCCACTAGAAGAAGAATACTGTATCTTGTGGCACCTGACAACAAGCCCTCTGGTGGTCCTAGCCCAGGAATGAGCTGAAATGTGTCCTTCTTAAGTTAGTATATAATGTGGTGGCCGTATTACCTTAGGCATTGCAATCACAATGTAAGCAGTCTTTCCCTGTTAGTAAATGAAAAACTCAGGAACAAATGTTAAAACTTAGTGGCTTACAGCTTTGAATAATTTCTGGTTACCCACACTAAAAAATGGGTAAGTAATTAGTGGGGGGATCTGGGATGGTGCTAATGTCAGTTGTCCAGCTGTGAGCCCTCTGTCTGTGGACTCTTTGACCCCTACTTTTGGGCCAGACTGATTTTTCCGGGCCAGACTGATTTTTCCGGACCACATGCCATTGCCCATGAATGATGTTGCTGTAACGCTCGTGTGTTTTGCGGCCTTTTTGATCCTGTTACCATTTTACTCCGTTCAAGGTGAACCAGAATAATGTTATAAAGAACATTTCTGGCTGTATCTCAAAATGTACCCATGCTGTGGTTGAGTCTACAGAGCTTCGGTTCAGATTGCAGGGCAGAAGACTCACACATTATTTCTTTTACGTAGTCAGTATTTTTCTCCGCAACGGAGTTGAAATTCTGTAGATAAAGTTGTGTTTATTTGGAGATTTCTTATGACAGCTAGATTCTGAATTCTCCTGTAGAGGTTGCTTGTGTAACTGGATGTGAAAGTGCTTTCTCAGGGGTGTGTGTGCGTGTGTGTGTTGATGTGATGTCGCCGAGCTGCTGTGTTATTTCTTTCGTTTTACTTTTGGAATAGTTGAGCCTTCAAATTGATCCAGTACATCTCCAAAAATAAGTTGCAAAAAAGGGTTTTATGCTTTCCCATCTAGCATTCTTTTTATTTATTGCTGTAGAAGAGATGTTCATTTACGGAGCAAATATTTAGTGAGAGCTTACCGTGTACTAGGCAGTCTTTTAGGCACTGGGATACATCAGTGAATAAAACAGATAAAATTCCTGTCTTCATGAGAGAGACTAAATTCCAGCTTAAGTATTTAGAAGCCAAGAGTGTTCACTCAATTGGTTAGGATGGAAAAACGGAAGAGCAGAGGAAGGGAAGCTTTTGTGAAAGAAAAGATTGAATCTTAAAGGATATTCTTATAAAACCCCCTCTGAGCCATATCTAAGGCAGTTTAAGTCAGTAGATGAAAGGTGGTGGTCTGCAAGGCTTTGCATCTGTCCAGGCCTTGGATCTACACAAGTAGCTTGTACAGAAGGGAATCAGAGCTTTGTTTGCTTTCCAGTTTAGATGCCTTAAATAAACATCTCGTGTGTAATGACACCATCTTGAAAATAGCCAAAATTACCCTTTTCCTTTTATGCATGACTGTCATGGGTCAAAATAAGCAGAAGGCAGGCACTGTGTTTGCTGTCAGTCTTGGGGGAATGTTTGTTTGACTCTGGACAACAAGGATTAGAAAACTTCTTGACACGGGCGAGTTTCACATCAGCAGTGTAGCATCCATGGTGTGGTCAAGCTCCGCTGTTGACTTGACAGCTCCCTGAGGCCGGGTCTGCAGTGGGAAACATCTCTGAGCCTCACACCTCATCAGCTTCTGTAAATGCTCCACAGATTGAACTTCCTGCCTTTGACTCTCAAAATTTTCTTCCCAGTGTATTGCTTTCCTGGGGCTATTTTCAAAACAGTTTCTTTTCAGAATATATACTCTTAGCAGAAAGAGACCTCAGCTAATTTTTCTTCCAGATCCTGAAGCTTTTAAAACTCAAGTAGGAAGGTTGGTTTGATGCCAGCCTGATGTTTTTATCATGAAAATTGTTATGAGGTAAGAATACATTTGTTAATTGAAAAGTATTTCTGGTACATCTGGGCAGTTTCACAATTCTGATGTCTAGGCCCCCAATTAGAGTTTATATCCCTTCTCACCAAAGGCACATCTCAGACTCGAAAGAGATTATTGTATAAATGTGGTTTGTGAAGCCAAGCCTATGTTCACACCAGCATATGTGATAATTTCAGTGATATAATCTTAAAGGAAAAAGTTCGGTTCTCAGCAAAACAGCTGCTTCCTGCCAAAATGTAGCTGGCCTTTGACAGGCTCTGAGAAGTTCTGTAACACTTTGGAAAAGATCCATTTCATCTGGAGAAGCAGCACTAAGGCCTCAGCCTTGAGAAAGATTAGTATAATTACTTCATCCCTGACAGAGAGAGCTACACTTGGAACCCACCTGGGGAGCCCTGTCTAGGGAGGCAGGAGGGGTGCTGGCCCCACCCCTTTGTTGTTGAAATTGGAATCTTTGCCATGGTCTGTTGCTGGGATTGGTGTGGCAGGGTAGGTAGGGCCAAAGGAGCCCTGTGGGAGTTTGTCTGAACAGGGGCTGACAAAAGCTGGTCCCCAGCCAGCCAGCCCAGGGATTTAGCAAAGCCAGGGATAAGGAAGGAGTTCAGCAGAGCGAGTATGAGGCCCCACTCACGAGACTAGGGAACTGAGCGTGGAGATGAGGCCACCACAGGGGCAGAAACTCACGTAGAGGGGAACAGGCCCAGGCATACCAGCCCCAGGTTCCAGTTCCAGCCTGGGGATCCCAGGGATCCCAGATTCCCAAGTGCAAGTGATTGTTCATCCATCTGATAAACATGATTAAGCATCCACCACATGTTGAGGTGCTGGGAATACAAAGATGAATTTGCCCTTAAGGATTCACAGGCTGGTGTGGGAGACAGACTGATAAATAAATACAGAAGGGAGAAAGCGGCCATAAAAAAGGTGGAGCGTGTCCAGGTTTGCCCTGGACAGCCCAGGTGCTTCCTGTTGTAGCATCATAATTATGAATAGTGCTCCTTACACTCACAGAAGAGGCTGAGCATGAGCAGTAAGTGGTGTGGTTCCCCTGGAAAATGGGGTATAATCCTGCCTGAGGAGCTAGGAGATGGGATGGGGGACCCTTGGGTGATAAGTTTGCTGCATGGATGAAGAATAGGACTCTAGGCTCAGGAGAGAATTTTCCAGTCAGAGGGAACAGTGTTGACTTATTCATCATACATTATTTGAGTGCCTACTGTGCGCCATGTAATAGTGTAGATATTGGGGACACGGTGGACAAAAATCTTGGCCCATCTGGGCTTCCGTTCTAGCACAGAGAGAGACAAAACACAAGAGAAGTTAATAAAGCAAATGATATTTTAGATGCTGACAAGTGCTGTGGAGAAACTTAAAGCTGGGAAGGGGCATCAGGGCTGTGGGGGAGCCGGAGCTGGTTTAGTTTTAAATAGGGTAGCCAGGGAGTACCTTATTGAGATGCTATATTTCAGTATCATCCTCTACGGGGTAAGAGGAAGAGACTCGTGATGTGCTGGGAGAAAAATGTTCTAGGCAGAAGCAACAGCAGATGCAAAGGTCTGAAAGGGAGACAGACAGAGCTAGAGCAGTGTGGCACGTCAGTGATCTCAGTGCGTGTGGCTCCTGAGGTTGGAACGTGGAGTGCAAGCTGGGGAGGGGCAGATGAGGTGGAAGAGGAAGAGTAGACCCAGGTCATGAAGAATGTGTGCGCTAAAGATTTATAAGGAGGTAGGAGGAGAGATAAGATCAGCCTTGGGATTTGAACTGCTCTGGGTGTTCAGGGAAAGAGAAGCTCAAGGACAGGTTTAGGTTTAGGGACCTGGTAGGCTTTTGCAGTAAGGGACAAGGACAGAAGGCTCATCTGGGGATGGGAAGGACACTTTAGAGGCAAATCCACAGGATGCAGTGGCTGACCAGAAGAGGTGAAGAGAGAGGGAGAAAGGGGGATCAGAGGCAAGTCACAAGTCCTGGCTGGGATGGAGAGGTTCAGAGTCCCAAGCAACCCTCAAATTGAAATAGCCTAGAGATAGTCTTATGAAGCAACCGTGGGTGCCCAGAGGAGCATGGCTTCAGGTAATTGACAGCAGATAATTGTATGTTTCTAATATCATTTCTGATACCAGGTGTGTGAATTTTTCCCCCCAACACCGGTTGTCTGACACTAACTGGGTGTCCAACAATTCAATTTGTTTACTGGAAAGTGGTCCCCCAAGAGAAGGTTCTTCCATCCTGTGAAAGAAAGTATTCGAGGTGAATCTACAGAGTAAAGTGAAAGCAAGTTTATTAAGAAAGTAAAAAAAATAAAGAATGGCTATTTCATCCCATGAAAAAGCTGCCCTGAGGGCTGCCCGTTGCCCATTTTTATGTTTATTTCTTGATTACATGCTAAACAAGGTGTGGATCATTCATGAGTTTTCTGGGAAAGGGGAGGGCAATTCTGAGAACTGAGGGTTCCTCCTGTTTTTTAGACTATGTAGGGTAACTTCCCAACGTTGCCATGGCATTTGTAAACTGTCCTGGTGGTAGTGTCTTCTAGCATGCTAATGCATTATAATTAGTGTATAATGAGCAGTGAGGACCACCAAGAGGTCAGTTGCTTCACCATCTTGGTGGATTTTAGCCAGCTTGTTTACCGCAGCCTGTCTTATCAGCAAGGTCTTTACAGCTTGTATCTTGTGCTGACCTCCTATCTCATGCTGTGACTAAGAATGCCTAACCTTTTGGGAATGTAGCCCAGTAGATCTCAGCCTTATTTTATTGAGCCCCTATTCAAGATGGAGTTGCTCTGGTTCTAATGCCTCTGGCAAATTCAGTTCTGACACTACACAGAGTTAGCATAGACCACGCAGGTCAAAGGCTTAGTCCTACAGGAGTGTCCCACTTCAGACAGCAGCCACAAATGGGGTGCCCTGGCTACTTACACTTCTGCTCAGCCATCCCCACACATTTGGGGGTTTCCATGATCCTCAGGTTCAAGAATTTGCTAGAACAACTCACAGAACTCAGGAAGACACTTTTTTTGTGTGTTTTAACATTTACTGATTTGTTATAAAGGATACAACACAGGAACAGTCCACTGGAAGAGCTGCAGAGGGCACAGTGGGGGGGGGGCGTGTATGCAGAGCCCCCGTGCATGCTGGGAATACCACCTTCCCAGCATGTTAGTCTGTTCACCAACCTAAATCCCTTTATCCCCACTAAGAAAAACCAGAATCGTGCTCAAGTTTTTATAACCCAATCTATAGCTCCCCTCCCCTCCCTGGTGGTGGGGAAGTGGGGTTGAAAGTTCCCCACTTCTAATCACTGCCTTGGTCTTCCTGGTAAACATTCCTATCCTGATGCTACTCAGGGGCCCCACCTGAGTCTCCTCATTTACATAACCTCAGGTATGAGTGAAAGGGACTTGTTGTGAATAATACAAGATACTTCTATCACACAGGAAATTCCAAAGGTTTTAGGAGCTCTGTGCCAGGAACCTGAGACAAAGACCAAATACACCTCTTCTTATAACCATAGATGTGGACACGTGTATACATTGTTCTTAAGAAGTCGTAGAAAGCTTGTCCTGAAATACTTGAATGCTGCCTTCCTGAAGCCAGGTTATTGTTGGAGTTTCTGTATAGAATTTTAGAGACTGAATTAGTGGACCACCTTTTTCCAAGACATGTCTAAGGGTAGCAACAGTTCAACTCAATAAACATTTGAGTGTTGTGTGCCTGGGATCCCATCCAACCCCTCCGAGTCCTGGAGGACCTCTCTTATTATCTTCCCTCTGTACTGCGTTACCTTTTTTTTTCTTCTTCCATTCCCACCAATATAACGTGCTGCAATGTTTCTCTTGAGTTCACATCTCCTAGCTACCACACCATTGGTTTTCTTTTATTACCAAACTGTTTGAAAAGTTGTGTCTGCTTACTGTTTCTAGTTCATCTCTTTCACTTTTAAGTCACTCTGATTGGGCTTTCATCCCCCGCTCGACTAAAACTTCTTTTCAAGATCATTTGTGACCCCCATGTTATCAAATCCAGTGGTCAATTTTGAATCCTCCTCTGTCTTAATCAGCAACGTTTGGCAACATGACCAGCTCCTTCCTGGAACTCTTTTAAAATTTGGCTTTTTGGCCTCCACACTTTCCTGTCTTTCCTCCCCACCTTGCTGCCTGCTCCATCTCCAGCTTCAACATCCCCTCAACATCCCCTCGACGGGGGCTCCACTCTGGAACCTTTGCTTTTCTCCTCTGTAGGCACTATTTCGATGAGCCCACGTGGGCTTCAAATACCCTCTGTGTGCTGACGATGCCTCCCGGATTTAGATCTCCACCCGGATCTCTCGCCTGACCGCAGGCAGTCCAGCTGTGTTCAGCTCTGCAGTGTCTCTTTGGATAAGAGCATCTCAAACCTTGGCATGTTTCCAACCAGACTTAGGATTGCCCCACTCCCTCTTCTCTTTCTCACCTTGTTCAGTGGCACCATCACCCTTTGGTTACTCATGGCAAAAACCGTTTTTTCCTTTTCTCCTACTGCACACTCAGTCCATCATCAGGTCTTATGCATCCCAGCCTGATCAGCCTAACCACCATGGCCGCTGTGCATGCCCAGGCCACCACGCTCCTTTGCTTGGATTATGGTGGTAGCCTCCTAACTGTGTCCCTGTTTCAACTCTCCTGTTGCCTCCTCCTCCCTCCCCTCAACACCCAACTTTCTTTTCTCCATTAATGTTATGGCTGCTGCCTAGAGTGATCTTTTTTAAAGATCTCCATCAGATTGTTTTTCTTTGCTGCTCAAAAACCTGCAGTGGCTCCCCTTGATCTGGGCACTGGCCACTTCCCTCTCACCCTCTCTCCCCAGCCACACTGTCTTCCTCAGGGCTTCTTGAACTTGCCACTGTCAGCATCATTCTTATGCCTTAGAGGGGCTGACTTGCTGTCTTACTGCAGGCAGAAAATGGCTCAGTAGTCAGAGAAACCTTCTCTAACTACACTCCCTGAAATAGCCATTTCTGCCTCAATCACCTGCTATTCACTTAGACTACTTTATTTTTCTTCACAGCATTTGTTCTTACCTGACATCTCACCATGGGCTCACTCGTTTGTTACTTTATTGTCTTCTGCATTAGAATGGCATCTCTGTGAGCACTTGTGCTTTATTTTACCATCCCTGTATCCATAGTAATAAGAACAATGCCTGGCACAGAGCAGCCACTCCATAAATACTGGTGGAGTGAGTGAATGAATGAATGTATTGGCGGGGGGTGGGAGGGCTGCTATTTGTTAGAAACTGTGGATGACATGGTTTTTGTCTTTGAGGATCGCCCACCTGTCTTTGGGTTGCAGGTGGCTACATAAGCCGCATTTTAATATAACAGTATACTTACAAAAAACAAGTTGGAAGCACAGAAAAATTGGTGGGTTCAGAAATTCTGCAGGTGCCACTTGTGTTGAGTCTTAAAGAATAAATTCTTTTTTGTTTGTTTGTTTGAGACAGAATTTTACTCTTTCGCCCAGGCAGGAGCGCAGAGGCGCGATCTTAGTTTACTGCAGCCTCTGCCTCCCGGCTGCAAGCAATTCTTTTGCCTCAGCCACCCAAGTAGCTGGGATTACAGGCATGCACCACCATGCCTGGCTAATTTTTGTGTTTTTAGTAGAGAAGGGGTTTTACCATGTTGACCAGGCTGGTCTCAAACTCCTGACATCAAGTCATCTGCCGGCCTCAGCCTTACAAAGTGCTGGGATTACAGGCATGAGCCACCATGCCTGACCCAAAGAAGGAATTCTTGAAGTAGGTGTCTTTTGTAGTTTATAGAAGATAAAGCAAAAGACTAGTTTTGGCTATGGCATATGGCCCTGAATGTCAGGAAAGGGAAACGGTGTTAGAGTTGAGAATGTAGAGCTATTTTTTACTTTTAATAAAACATTCCAATACCAATCTGCTTGAATCATTGGGAAGATTGAAGGATTATGAAGGTTATTCCAAAGTAATAGGAGGAGAGTTTGGGATAAGAAAATTACTTAAAATTACAAACTGTGTGTCTGGAAAAATTGCCATCTTGCATTTCAGTCATCAACCAGAAAAAAATGTCAGACTTGTTAAATATGCCTAAATGTATATGTGTGTAAATGTGATGTTTTAATGAATGAATGGTGAATGATTTAATGTGGAAATGATATAAGTGTAAACAGATGTTAATTCATTTGTTTTACAACAGAGCTTGTAGTTGCTATTGGTGATGAGTCACAGTGTTATTTAGGAGGGGCAGCATTTGCTATGAAGAATACTTATTTTAACCTTTATTAACCCCTACAAAGCCCCATGAAGCCTTCCCCTTAGAATATTAGCATTCATTGGATGCATAGGTGATCAGCTTGAGATCCAAAAAGAATGTCCTCATATCCTCAATTACAGTAGGAACTTCCTAAGCCTTATAGATGACTTAGCCTAGTTTCATATAAATTTAACAATAGAGGAATAAGTTAGAATATATACATTTTCTACTAATCTTTTTCCTTCAGTCCACGTCAACATCCAAAACCTAGGAAGCACCTGGAGGGAGAGATGATTGGGGTGGTTTGCACCACAGACCTCTACCCTGGGAAAACACAAGCAGGCATAATCATAGGTTACCTGCGGAAGATCTTAGGTTACCTGCTTAAGACCGGAGGGTTTCATTTCTACTTTTATCCTCTGTATTTTCATGAACGATGGGTCTCTAAGGGCTCACATTTGGCCATGCAGTGTTGCTGCTGCTTCTATCTATATTTATAATTGGCTTGGCCATTATTAATAGCAGAGGCTTATGCATATTTTTCTCATGTGAATAGCATAACGGATGAAAACAGGGACATTCAAAATGTTAGAACCTCATCTGATGTCCGGGAAATGTATTAAAGAAAAGCGTTACTGAAGTAGAAAGATGTTAAAGGCATAAATTGTAAAATGAACACATGTAGCTATTTAAGATTACATGATGAGCGAGTCATGGCTATCTGGTTACTCATTACCTGGAATGTGGGTATGAGGAAGGAGGAAGTGTGGAAACGTGTGCATGGGTGTTGAGCATTGCTCCTAAAACAAATAGAAAATGACACAGAACACTTTGAACATTTGTTTCCTTTCCGTAACTTAACTTTTATTATAAGAGAATTATATCTATGATTGTTAATGTCATACTTTGTCTTACAGACATAGTTTACATACTATAGATGGATTTTAAATTTTGAAAATCTTTGTCGTTTTCTATATTTAGAGACTTTTTTTCTTTATTTACATATATATTGCATTGATCTTGACTAGGACTCTTAAAATTAGCACTAATTAAAAATTATGGCTGTGAAAATAGCGAAATTGAGTTTGAAAAATTTGTAGCTAGTGATCAGTTGTACATTTATTTCACTTGCCCTCTTGTTGCCTACTGTGTCTGAAATCCCACTGTCTGCTTCATTTCTTCTCTTTTACAGGCACTGTGGTCTACTATTCTGTTTTACTCACTGCACATATTCATATCCTACTCATCTTTTGGAGTATGTGGGAAACCACCTCCATTTTGAAGCCTTTTCTCTAAAGGCCGCTTGGTGGTCCTAACACATGGTCCGTATTATGCATTCTGTCACAACTATGACCTTTCATTTATATATGATTAATTTTATTAACCATATAACCTTTTATTTATCTTACATATCTCATTGATTGTCTCCTGTGTAACCATTGGACTTCTACAATAGCAAGCATCTTATGAGGAGAGACTATACATTATATTTACTTTGCTGTAAGATCAGTGGTCTTAAAATCTGCCTATGTTTGCTTATCTATAGTTAACTTCAAGTAACACCATCCTAATGTATTGTGTGCATTATAAAATATACACAAGACTGGGAGTGTTTTAAAAGTTATGAATAAATGAATACAAATGGAAGTTCTGATGTTTATAGTCATACTCCAATGGCTCATCTTGGGCATGTCCTGGGATGCCTGCACCTCACTCTGGAGGCCTGGCGTTAGGTACGTAGTAGGTATTCAGGAAATACTTATTTTTAGCCTTCAGCTATTCTGTGCTGCTTGCTAACAAAATTCCCGCCTGTTGGAGGTGAAACTTGAATTATAGTCTAAGTGTGTTTGAGACCTTGTAAGGGGGCATAAGGGATGATTTGTCAGAATATAGTAGGTTATTTTTGGGTGACAGGGCTTCCTAGCTCAAGGCATAACACAACAAAGGTTTATTTCTCATGAATGGTACAGTTTGATGGGGGTCAGGTTGGTTTTCTCAAAGGCTCTCCTAAAAGTGGTTACTCAGATACCCAAGCTGCTTCTCTATTGTAGTTATAATATCTGGAACACGTGGCTTTTTTTTTTTTTTTTTTGAGACGGTCTCGCTCTGTCACCCAGGCTGGAGTGTAGTGGCGCGACCTCAGCTCGCTGCAATGACCACCTCCCGGTTTCAAGGGATTCTCCTGCCTCAGCCTTTTGAGGAGCTGGGATTACAGGCACCCGCCACCATGCCCAGCTAATTTTTTGTATTTTTAGTAGAGATGGGGTTTCACCATTTTGGTCAGGCTGGTATCATACACCTGACCTCAGGTGATCCACCTACCCCGTTCTCCCAAAGTGCTGGGATTGTAGGCGTCAGCCATTGTGCCCGGCCCACAAGGCTTTTAAGAGTGCTGTGGAAGGTGAAGAGAGAACATAATAAGGTCTTCTTCATTGGCCAGTGCATAGTCACATGGGCCCAACCTAACTGCAAAGGAAGCTGGGAGATACAGCCTCCCCTTGTGCCCAGGAAGGGAAAATGGAATGGGAGTTAATATATCACATAGTCTCCTGTCTGCTAGGATTATTTCAGTAAGGTTGTTGCTGTTTGATAATTTAACTTGTGGATACCATGGAAAGTAAACTTCTGTGTGAATTTAAAAATGAGTTCAGTAGTATAATTTAAAATGAAAGCTCTCTTAAAATATTTTCAATTTTAAAAAAAATAGTAATTGTAATCATGGTGAATTTCCACATTTCTGGTTTAATTTTATTTGAATGCATTTCTACCAAAGTAAAAGTATTCACCCATTTTTCATGTTTCTGATGTTATACTTTTTTTCTTTCACACTACTGTTCAGACTCTTTTAGTAGTGTTACATTTGGTTGCTATTGCTTACAGAAATAGATGGTATTATGTGATTATTTGAAGATGTCTTAGTGCTTTGATAGTTTATTGCAGTAGATCCATCTTTGTTCAAATTCTCATATTACTGATTTCCTTGGAACCAGTGTGTCTATTGGAATTATTAGAAAATTCAATGCTGGTCTCTTCTATATTTATTCACATATTCATCCATTGGGAATTTTGGTTCTAACCAACTTTGAAACTTAAGCCAATGCAATGTTAATTTTTTTGGATTCAGCTCTTGCTAGATGGGTGATGAATAACTAAAAGTTTCCCCTGTATTCAAGAGCTTAAAGTTGTGTTTAAGGACAACTTTCATTAAGTTCTTTTTCCAAATATGACTATAGTCAAAGATAGAAGGTGAAGAAATATGAAAATTTTAGAAAATATTACAGAAGAATATTTTTTGTTAAGAAAGGAGAAGAAGATTGGTTTTTCACAGGAGAGTTGGGAAAGTTTCAGGTTATTGGGTAATGCATTAAGAGTTTCTGTTTCCATAATATGAGTCAGGGCAATAGGCTTTCAAAGTTTCTTTTAAGAAAAACATCCCTAGCTCACTTTTTTTACCACAAGGCACACCTATTTTACCATAAGGTACACCTATGCCACTTATCTCTATGCTAGTAATTATTGAAACCATTAGCCTATTTATTCAACCAGTAGCACTAGCTGTATGATTAACGGCCAACATCATGGCCAGTCACCTACTAATACACTATAATTTTTAAATTGTAGACTTTTTATTTTGCTAAACCCGTGTGTGTCTCTTTGTGTACTGAAGATTTTTCTAGATTTGATACGAGTTGCAAATGTTGCAGGTGTAAGTGAATAAATGAAAATTATCTGAGAAATTTTTAGCTCTTCTTATAAGGGGGTTTGTATATTGTGAGGCAGATTCATTCATGCTCCCTCCTTACCCTCCTACCATCCATCCATGCATCTGTCCATCCATCCATGCATCTATCCACCCATCTTCCCCTCCTCCCTCAAAGCAAAGAAAAGCTCTTGTATGCAGAGATTTTAGTCATATCGATTGCCTTTTTTTTAGTTTTTATAATTCATATGCATGTGAAAAAGATGAATGTGAACTAATTATTATATTCCCCACTTTCAAAAATTATATCCCCTACTATTCAAAATAGTAATCACATAGTAAGCTGACCAAAGGCAGCTTAGTGTTTTATAGTCAATGTAATAAGATAAGTAGCTTTCTAAAACTCAGAGCAAAGGAAACATAGAAAATAGTCGAGACCCAAGTGAAAGTTAATACCATGACATCTTCTAAGCTTACTGAACTTGAACTTTTTATTTCCTGGTCGTCAAAGCAAAAAAGGGAAATGTGATCAATTACATTATTTTTGCATATAAGATCAAAGTGCATTTGCTCAAAAGAAGCAAAATTTTCTTTGCCGGTTAGGTTTCAAAGAGATTTCTCCTACGAGACTTACTATGTGAAGGGTGTCATCGTAAGCAACACTTCCCAAAACTTAGTAGTGCATTTTAGGTAGCTGCTTCTCATGTCACTAAGTGGAAGCAGCAGGCATAACACCAAAGCACAGTTTGGGAAAAGCAAATCTGTAAAAGATATAAGTAAGTGGCTGTCATCCAAGGCTGCTTGTTAGAGCCAGTGCAGAATTCCCTTAGAATCTGTAGGGTTAGGAAGCGGGAACAAGGCATCGACTCCCTAGGTACCCAGTATACATCCAGGGATGAGAAACCATGGGTACAAGTGCTGAGCTTATTGATGTTTTGACTCAGTTAAAGAATACAGGAAACAGATAGGTTGCAATGTTTCCTTCAGATGCCTCCTAGGTCTGTGAGTTTTTTGTGTGTGTTCATTTATTTGTTTTCTGTTTTCTCATAAATGCGCTTTGAATTAAAGGTGGTCATCAGATAATTGCAGGTTATATTCTCTGGTAGGGGCCTAGAGTACACATTCTCCACTGCCAATAAAAGACAGATCCTTAACTTTAAAAATCATTAGCAGTTTTGTCTGTCTTCACTTTATGAACATTTAGGAAGCAAATCTAGACTTTGCTTCCTATAGATGGCCCCTCAAAATCTCTGCAGCGATGAGGTGCCATAAGGCACATGACAAATCGAAAGTTCTCCAGACTGGAACTGATTTATTGTGGTGATCAGGCAACTATGGAGGGTAGAGTGATGATTCTAGTCTTTGGCCTTGGGAGTTATTGTAGAGATTGCTATTTTCTCAATCTGTAGTTATTTGAAGTATACATATTTGAAGAAAACAGTCGTGTGTGTGTGTGCACGTGTGCATGTGCGCACGCGCGCACGCATGTGTTTGTGTGTATGTGCATGTGTGTTTCCTCTTTCAACCTTTAAGCAATAAGGCTAGAACTACTGGTCTAGAATAGTTTTAGAAATTGTCATTTCCTTTTCGACAGTTTATAAAAATTTCAGGGATGTCTTCCTTTATCAGGTGTTTAGTTCTAAAACCTCTAGAGACATGTGGCTTCATTCCAAATCTCTGTAGATTTTCTTCTCTGTCAGCAAGCCTACCGTTGGCATATAGAAAGCTCCAGCGAGGGTCCTCTGGCATCATCCTTGGACTTGTCACTGAGTTGTTTGGATGTAACAGCATGTCAGATATCAGTGGCAAGAACGGCATGCAGGTGAGGAGCAGAGGGTTGTCACTGCAGCTTTTCTAGGCACTCTCCTAGCAATTTAAGTTAGAAAGATTTAACGTGTGGAGTCTTGGAAGATGTATTTGTTCATTCATCCAACAAAGTTTGAGTGTCCCGCCTCTGCAGGTTTCAGTGATTTTCTTGGTGCAGAAAACCTGTTCTCAACATAAATTCGGAACGCTGAAACTACTCCTTCCTTGGAGGAGGACGTATTTTGATGGGCAGGGGCAGAAGGGGACTGTGATAGGTAGCTCTTGGTAGCTTTAGCAAGCCATGATGGAGGGAGAGCCTCAGACTTGAGGATCTGGAGAGCAGGGGCAGCCTCGTTTTTATCCCTTCTCGTGCTGGGCACAGTTGCTGGCAGATTGTAGGCACTTGATACATCGGCTATGAACTCAAGAAGGAGGTGAGGATGAAAGTGATACTCGTTCAAGGGAAACCTAGAGAACTGACCATTCAGCTTTTGGAGATGAGATGGCATATCAGCTGGGGACATAAGCTGGATTAGAAGGATAG
Source organism: Sapajus apella (assembly GCF_009761245.1). Taxonomy (NCBI): domain Eukaryota; kingdom Metazoa; phylum Chordata; class Mammalia; order Primates; family Cebidae; genus Sapajus; species Sapajus apella. The sequence continues at coordinate 4,180,556 of NW_022436968.1, read as the reverse complement.
GAGCAGCATATTCTCATCAGTCAGCTCTGAAGATGACTCTCATTGCCTTTGCTCCCTAGTTCAAGAACTAGCAAGGGCCTGCAATGTTACTTGTGCAAATATAATCACTGTTTGACTTTTAAAAGGAGATTTTAGGTAACTGCCTACTTCTTCACATTGAATTTATATAGACTAGCGTTAGAGAGAATTGCTGAATCTGAATAAACCAAATGAAGAATTTTAACTAAAGTATAAAATAGAGTCTCACTCCTCTTTAACTTTATTCTTTGAGTATTTTAAATCCACAGAGCTCTTTCTTTGTAAGCATATGAATGTGCATTTATATATATGCCTACTGAAATAACACTTCATTTGATTTCCTCTTTATTTGGTTATTTATAAATAGTTGGCAAGCAAACATAGACTTTGAAAATGCCATTCATTAATGATATCTCTTTTTTTGCATGAATAGGAGAAAAGGTGATGTTAGGATTGATTACACCAATTTTTTTCTGAGCATATACCATGTGTTGCACTGTGCGAGGCACTAGATGGCGAGTCTTAATTCCGATTCTCAAGAGAGACAAACTGTAAACAAAGGTCTCCCAAACTTAAAACACCACATATTACACACCGTATTACAAGGCTGTAATAGATGTAGAAACAGTATTTTATAGGTGTACAGGCAAGGGACTCCTAGAGTGAGCTGAGAGGCAGGGAGTCCTTAGGGAAGTGAGCCAGGAAGAACAGCAGGGCCAGCTCTAGAGAAGGGCCTTGCTTGCTTTGTAATCTGTAGCACATCAGTGAGGAATCAAGCTTTTAGGATATGGTTCTGTATGAGTATATCTTGCCTGGTTTTGACCTCTCTGGGTAACCAGAAATCAGTCTGGGTATGTAGAAATGGAGCTTTCATATTGAAGATACAAGCTTGGATCGAGCTTACATTTTGTAATAAAAATATACGTACTTTGTAGAGCTCCCAAGGACCTGATGCCTGTCTCCAGAGTACCCTGAAGCAGTCTCTGTTCTGATCTAAGGTCTCTTGCGCCTACCCAGCTGTTCTGGGAGGATTGTCTTTAGTCTTTTATCAGATAACTTTAAGCCCCTGCAGACATGTAGTAATAAATACTAACTTCCTGCTTGCAGATTTAAGTGTTTGCTTTTCTCCAAAATATATATGTAATCTGTGTGTGATACTTCAACACAGTCATTTTCTTGTAGCCACTTTTGCGATGTATTAACATGACTTAAAAACACAGGCAGTTATTGGAGTGCTCTGTATTTGAGTGTGTTCTGGAGCAGTGCTGTCTGTGTGATGGAAGCATGCAAGAATTGTTTGAAACCCTTTGTATCAGGGCACTTTCTGTGTAGCAGTGTTAAATCTTCCTCTAGCAGTCACATAGCTTAAAGCATGGCTGTTTAGTCGCTCCCTGCCTAAAGTCCAGGGTCAGGCTCTGCCTGGAGTGATGGAGAGCGCAGGAAACTTGTGAGCTGATGAGGGAGGGAGTGGCCTCTTTGCAGTGGTATATGATATTTTTGCTTTACCTATTCTTACGTGAGCACTTTGAAGCCATTGTATTATGCAGACATTTTAGCATTGAAAATACCATAAACATAAGCAATCTCAAATAGTGTGCAGAATGACGTGGGATCTTGAGCTTCCTTATTGTTGAAACTTTTTCTTTAGGATGGCAACCAGGACTGGGGTAAAGGAGGGGGTGGGAGTGGAAACCATCTGGAAGATACATCCACGTCAGCCCTGCTATGTTGACCACATACAGTCATCACAGAGAAAGCTGTCAGTCACTGTAGCTCTGGGGCCTGCTCAGTCTCTGAGGGGGCTTCTCTCTCCATTGTCTGAATCATCATCCTCTGATGTCCTTTGAGTCACTGATTTTCTTTTTAAAGTTAAGACATGGATTTGGCTAAGTCATGATGGAACTTATTTGTTTTCTATTTGGAAATCTAGAGGAAGGCTTTCTACATTTTGTCTCTGTACCAAATTTGCAAGCCTCGTTTGAATAGGTACATCATAAACCCTGGATATGGCGGGGAGGAGAGTATCCAGACAATGTTAGAATCGTGACAGTCAAGACTGCCCCCAAAATCTTTGGACCTGCTGCTAAGACTTCTCTCTGGTGCCTAAGCAAAATAAATGCATTATGCTCACAATCACAGGACACCTTTGAACCATAGTTTTGGCGGACAGAACTGATAGATTTTTGCTTTGATTTCTAACAGATTTCTTACAGAAATGTTTAAAAGAAGTTAAATCTGGCTATAATGGGGACAAGATTAGAACTGGAAAAGGAGTCATGGTAATGAAAAAAATTACATATTTTGACCGCATTGTATCAAGATGGCTTGTGAAAATGCCTTACTTAGATATAGAAATCCCCATTAAGAGGTTCCTGAAAGCCAAAAATGAGAAACCCATCTAAGACAATGGAAAGCTGGTGATGGAAAGGAAAGGGTTTCTTTGGAAGGTATTGGATGCCTGGATGAAAGAAGAAAAGCAAAATTTGAATTCAAAAAAATTATTTTTCTGGTCCTAGTATTCCTCTCATGCTTTGGGGAAAAGTTTTATTGTTGTTTTCAACAGGTGACATGGACTAAATGACTTGTCCTCACATAACAATTATTTTCTCCTTAGATAGTACATGATTTCTCTAAACGGAGCTCCTGAGGGTAGAGACAGTATCGTTTGTATGCCTCTGCCTGACACTCTCCTGACACATAAAATATTTATTGAATTAATGAGTACTGAATTCTCTTAAAATTATTCCCAGAATGCTTCCTTCTTTACAGTATCATGATATGAATTTAGCTATTAACAAGAAAGACTATTATTCTTATTTTTATTATTTTTCCAATTCACTTTTCTTTCTATACAATAATATATGCAAGCTCAGACATTTCATGGTATATACACAGTGGTCTGTGTGTATGTATGTGCAAGTATCTATCTATATTCAGGCATCTCATTAATACTGGGAGATTTAATTAAATTTTGCAGCCACTCTATGAAATGGCTACAGATTTTGTTCTCCTAAACATGAATAGATTGGTGAATAGATTGATTCTGTAAGGCACACCCACAGATTTAGCTTCAGCATGCCTTTTAGTCTTTTATTGAGCACCTGCTGCATTTCAGACACAGGGTACTTTATAGACATCCTCTGCACAGCCCTGTAAGGCTTGAAGCACAAACCAAAGCTTGAAGAAGTTGATAACCTTTTACTATTCCCCATTTTTTCTCCTTTATTTATTAAAAAGAAAAAATCAGAACTGTATGTACTTGGGGTTCCAGTTCAAATGGCATCTCTACCCATTGCCTTCTGTGATAACCCGAGCCAGATCTTTCTGCGCTTCCACAGTATATGGCGCTATTTAAGGTCCCCAGCACAGTACTTTCTAAGGCGGATGGGACACTGGGGGCTGTCAAGAGTTAAAGGAGAGTGTTTTACATTTGAATGTTGTAAACATGAAAGCTTCACTTAATTAAGCATTCTAACTATTTGAGATGTGGGTATGAAGTACCTTAGATCAGAATGTGTTTCAAAGTTAGGCAGAAAAAGTGGCATATGAGGTGGTGCTTTCTAAGGCTTTAAATCAGTAGAGAACATCTGTCTGTAAAAAATCAGCAGAAACCATTCTTTTTAATAAATGCAACATTAAATTTAGCTTTAAGTTCTAAAGGTGATTAGCAAGGTCTATGGAGTAACTTCTCTTGGGATAAGTGTTTTCGTGGTTTAGTTGCTTGTAACAAAGTCATAAAAATTGATCATGAAATTAATTGAAATAAGACATTTTGCCAAAAAGTTTGGAAACGTTTGTGTTGGGAATTTGTTTAAAGTATATTTACCTTGAGCCAGCAAAGCTATTCTTGTAGACCATAACTGTGCAGTTATTTTAAAAAGAGTTGGATATTAAAAGATGATTGTTAGAATACTTTTGTTAAAAGAGATAGTAAAAATTCTTTAAGAACTTACTGAATTTGAATTAAGAGCCCCGATTGCGTATTTGTTTTTTTCCTCAAAAAGGTATGTTTTGTTCATTTCTGGACTGGGAAAATGGCATAATTTCCTCCCTGCTGTCTGCTTCCTCCCAGCCTCTTTCCTTGCATATGCGTTGGGGTTCAGATTTTGCAGCTTTCTACGACACACTTCTGTCAGTAAAAGCCATTTTTTTCCTTTTCCGAATATCTTCAGGAGCTTGCAGATATGTTTATTACCTTCTCCTACCCCCTTTTTTGGGAGGGGACTTAGATGTCTTTCTTGTTACATGTTAAGTTTCTAGAGGACAGAGTCTCTTAATCATCATCCTTAGAGCCTTCACAGTGAGTACAATGCCCCTTACCTCATGGGCATCCATGAGCTCCTTTGGGAGCCCTGCTCTTCTGGATAACCTCACCCCTGCTTCCACACACTCTTCCATTTTAGTTATTAAGGGATTAAGTCAAGGCAGTGGAAGCCATTCATCCTTCATTAATCTGTGCGATAACAGCCTGCAGTAGCAAGGGCAGATAAAGAAGTGGAATTAGCCTTTTTGCTTTTAACCTCTTGCCAAACCCCAGCAGGATGCTCCACTGCGGGGAACTTTCCCCCTGCAGTGGTTTTGTGCCTGGGCATTTCTAGGTACAGTTTTCTTTGAAGCAAGTGTCAGAAGGAAGTCCTCAGCAGCACAAGGGATTGCTACTAAATTCCAAAGAGCAGCTTCCAGGCCCTCAAGACAGATGTTTCCTCCTCTCTGCTTTCATATCTTAAGTCCAGTGCTTTTCCTTCCTGGGATAATTTAGTCTCTCTAAATCCTTTACCTACTTCCTTATATGTGTCTGCAATACCTGACTTTTACAATCCACCTTTGAAAAAGAGTCACTCTTTGACCCAGTCCGCTTTCTTACCAGTCCAGTAGAGGGAAAGGTGCTTATTGTTGAGTGCCTCTCAGCAAGCTTGTTCTGGCTGGGGCAGACTTGAGGGTCTCCAATATGATTTGATAATGATCAGGCTCCCAGGCTCGAAACAATTTTGGAGTGTCCCTAAGTTTCTTTGTCACAAGAGGATTACAAATAAAAGTTCTAAAATCTTGAAAGAAAACTACCCCTTGTGTTTTAGATTATTTTCTCTAACTAGCAATGTGAACTTTTGAAATAATGAACTTTGTTTACTAATTCTAGTGCTGAAATAGAAGAGATTCTTGTCTAATTATGCAGGTGTTATGGGAAAGGGATCCCAATCCAGACCCCAAGAGAGTGTTCCTAGGTCTCGTGCAATAAAGAATTTGGGGAGAGACCACAGAGTAAAGTGACAAACAAGTTTATCAGAGAATCAGAGAAACAAAAAGATGGCTGCTCTATAGACAGAGCAGCAGGAAGGGCTGCTGGTTGGCTTTTGTCGTGGTTATTTCTTGATCATATGCTAAACAAGTGGTGGATTATTCATGAGTTTTCCGGGAATGGGGTAGGCAAATCATAGAACTGAGGGTTCCTCCGCTTTTTACACTATGTAGGATAACTTCCAGATCTGTCGTGGTGCTGGTGGGAGTGTTTTGTAGCATGCTAATGCATTATAATTAGTGTATAGTGAGCAGTGAGGAGGATCAGAGGTCTCTTTCGTCACCATCTTGGTTTTGGTGAGTTTTGGCCAGCTTTTTTACCACATACTATTTTATCAGAAGGGTCTTTATGACCTTAGAGCTTCTCTTAATCATCATCCTTAGACCCCTCACAGTGAGTACCATCTTGGTTTTGGTAAGTTTCGGGAGACCACAGAGTAAAGTGACAAACAGGTTTGTTAGAGAATCAGAGAAACAAAGGTCAGTATCTTGTGCTGACCTCTTAGCTCATCCTGTGGCGAAGAATGTCTAACGTCTTGGGAATGCAGCCCAGTAGGTCTCAGCTTTATTTTACCCAGTCGCTATTCAAGATGGAGTTGCTCTGTTTTGAAGGCATCTGACACAGGGATTTCTATTTTTTAAAACATTATAACACGTGAATCATTTTATATACTCATGATATTCAGATACTCTGATTTTTGCCTCCTTAGTGATTACATTTGACTGTCAAGATTAGGGGGGGCGCAGTGGCTCACACCTGTAATCCCAGCACTTTGGAAGGCTGAGGTGGGTGGATCACAAGGTCAGGAGATCGAGACCATCCTGGCCAATATGGTGAAACCCGTCTTACTAAAAATACAAAAAAAAATAGCTGGGTGTGGTGACGCACGCCTGTAGTTCCAGCCACTTGGGAGGCTGAGGCAGAATTGCTTGAACCCAGGAGGCGGAGATTGCAGTGAGCTGAGATCGTGCCACTGCATTACCACCTGGGCGACAGTATGAGACTGTGTCTCAAAAAAAAAAAAAAAAAGGTTACAGTATATTTTTGAGTGACCCATTTAAAAAAATAACATATACCTAGGTATATGTTGAGGCTGACCTAGGTAATCTATGAAATTTCACAAAAATATTATGAGATCTGTGTTGTGTAAACAAGTGTGATTCTAAAGGAAGAAGAAACTAAAATGCATATTCATCATGTCCTATTTTAAAGCCTGGCTTTTGAGTTTATTTGATGCTTTGCTGTTGTCATTCTAAAACAGATGTCATCTTAAAATGATTTATCTTGACGATATTATTTTTGTTTTGTAGCCAGTAAAAACAATCCTTTCTGGTTATGTAGCCAAAAGAAAGCAACACGGCCACTTATGTTTAGGATATAAGAATGTAAATGAAATTAGAACATTACATGTTGGTAAACATTCTTAGAAAAAAATGATCGTAGCTCATTTCTAAGATAATTTTCAACTGCATTCTGCCATATATAATGCTATGGCATAGCATCTTTGTTATATTGGGGTGGCAATTAGGGACTTCTTTGAGATTAGATGAATAAAAAGAAAAGTGCAATGCCTTTTTTTAAAAAATATAAGTTGTTATTGTATGGCATGTCTTTTTTTTATCTTATTTCCTGTCAACCTATCTATCATTTTTTATTTTATTTTATTTTATTTTTTAAGACAAAGTCTCACTCTGTTGCCCAGGCTAGAGGGTAGTGGCACGATCTTGGCTTACTGCAATCTTGGCCTCCCTGGTTCAAGCTGTTCTCCCGCCTCAGCCTCTCGAGTAGCTGAGATTACAGGGGCCCACCACCATGCCTAGGCAATTTTTTGTATTTTTAGTAGAGACAGGTTTTTGCCATGTTGGCCAGGCTTGTCTCTAACCCCTGACCTCAAGTGATCCATCCGCCTCAGCCCCCCCAAAGTCCTAGGATCACAGACGTGAGCCACTGTGCCCGGATGATTTTATATTTTAAATGTCATTCCTGTAGGCACATATAGTTGAGTCTTTTTAAAATATTCATTCTTACATTCTCTGCCCTTTAATTGGAGTATTTGTCCACTGACATTTAATGTAATTATTGACATGATTGGATTTGACTTGTCATTCAGTTATTTATTTGTGGTTTTTTGTTTGTTTGTTTGTTTGTTTTTTTGTTCCCCATTCTTGGCTTCTTTTGGATTATTTGAATTTATTTTTATTTTTATTTTTTTGAGATGGAGTTTCACTCTTGTTGCCCGGGCTAGAGTGCAATGGCGCAATCTCAGCTCATCACAACTTCCACCTCCCACGTTCAAGCAATTCTCCTGCCTCAGCCTCCTGAGTAGCTGGGATGATAGGCATGTACCACCATATCCAGCTAATTTTTTGTATTTTTAGTAGAGATGGGGTTTCACCATGTTGGTCAGGCTGGCCTTGAACTTCTGACCTCAGGTGATCTGTCCGCTTCAGCCTCCCAAAGTGCTGGGATTACAGGCTTGAGCCACCACACCTGGCCGGATTATTTGAATTTTTTATTTGTATAATTTCATTTGCTTTTTAGTTATTTTGGCTATAGTTCTTCATGTTATTATTTTAGTGGTTGTTCTAGGGATTATAATATACCTTAACATTTTAGACTCCATGTAGAGTAACATTGTCCCACTTTATGTGAAATGTAGAAACCTTCCAACCACTTAGGTTTGTTTACTGTCCATCTCCTCCCAATCGCATCTGTTATGTTTGTTTTCACATTGTTTTCTTTTTGCTGCATAGTGCACACTTTGCCCATTGCCATTTATTTTGAAGAAAGGCTTATTTTTGTTCTCTAACTTCTCTTGCTCTGAAGCTTGGATTATTTAGGAATGCTTACCAATGCTGTGGCTGGGAGGGGTAACTATAATGTGTACATAAGTTAATTTACCATGTTTATACTGGCATAGGACAAGTCTGCAGTGAAACTTTCTAGGATAAAAGTACAATAACTATAAAGACTTATTTACCCTCAAGTTTTCCCTTAAGATGTGATGAGATGAATGTTATGTTAGGGCATCACACTAACTTGACAATGATATCAAACTATCTACTTGGGGATATTTTCCAAGTGGGCAAATATTTCTGAATTAAGAATGTGAGACAATTATAGATGTAAAGATACAAGAAAGGCCAACTTAATGCGTCTCCTTAAGAAAACTCGTTTCCATGCAAAACACACCACACACTTCCCTTTCTCCTTTTCCTTCTTTTCTATGCCCTTGTGGACCACCTCAGTCCTGATCAAGCTCAATGTGAAGTTAGAATTCGGGAAGCATGGAGGTTAGACATTTTTTAAAAACACTTTTTTGGGGGGTTAGTTTGGAAACACCCAGTTTTAGGGATAACCCAGAGCTAGAAAGGAAAAGAAATGGTTGAAACTTGTATATCTCAATTGTATGTGGAAATTTTGAGACTGAGCTATTTTGAGAGGGTTGAATTCAAAAGGAGAATTTCCTACTGTTATTTGAAAGTACTCTAGGGCTCAGGATTGAATGAAAAGGAATATCATTTTGAGAGCTTTTGAAGAAAATGACTTGAAATGAGATGGAAAGAGTTATCTAAGTTCAGGTAAGTTTCCTGAGATGAATTTAGTTCTGTTAAACACTTTGACTAATGGAGAGGTCCAGCCACCAGTCCTCAGAATGAATTAGATTGGCTTTGGAGAATGATTTCTCAAGTGACTCTTTAGGGAAGAGCCAGAAAGAGGCTGAAACATGGGACCATGTTTGAAAAAGCATGAGCCCTGAATTTATTTGGGTGTCACAAACATCTTTTCTGCTTTACACTTGAGATGAAACAAACCTAGAAAGGACAGGGCAGGGTGGAGAGCATGAAGTTTTGGGAAAAGAGGCCCTGCCATTGCCTCTGATGGCCATGAAAGCAGAACCGCTCTGATGAACACTGAACAGAAATAAGATGGGAGAGGAACATAAATACCAGCTAGACAATTGTGAACATGCAATCCAGCATTCCACTCTGACAGAAAATAACAGATGAGCCCCCACCAAACTTCTAAAGCCTAAAGGTTATAGATACAACTGTTTGGAAATATACTTAGTAATGGGGAAAGTTTGGCTCTCAAAGAACAGCCATGTAGCTGATCTGGAAATGAAGGGAAGATGGCTTTTAAACATCAGGCTGACCCTATTCTTAGAGCTCAACTAGAGGACAGAAGAAGAGGATAAAACCATGCCCTTGATGTGGTAGAACTAAAACCGTGTTTACTCCTTATGCTATCGTCATTATATTATAATTAACCATTCATTTCTGTGTGTGGTAAATAACAATGCTGACACGGTCACAAAATAATGTGAAGCATATGGGTCACAACTGTTTTTAACTAAAGACTTCTCTAAAGATTTATTTAGGTTCCTTAATTACAGAGTGGCTTGGAAGACTGGCATGTGGTTTCAGTTTATAGTTATAAATGTTGGCGCTGATGATGGGAGCATGCTTATGTTGCCAGAGAGGGAGAGGAACAAGTTTGGGGTTGGGGGGGGCTTGTGTTCTTTGGGGCCCTCCCTTTTGTCTTTTTTTTTGGGGGGGGGAAGAAAGTGAAGATCCATGTTTATAAGAAGTATGATGACATTTATACTGTATTTGAGATGGGTGTGCCAGTACTTACAAGCCAATTTTTCCAGTGCTTAGGTACTTTAATTGGTAAATTTTCATGTCAGTTTGATCTCAGTGACTCTCTAGAATCCTGAAAGAATAAATCCCTTTTAGCCTTTGTCTTATATTAAGATTAAGCTCTCTGTTAGATAAATCAGACCCTGTCTTTGAGGACAGCAGTTAAGTATTTCATTCTGGACAGAGAAGAAAAAATAAGTATTCAACTTAGGTGCCTTGACTTAAAATGAACCCATGGCAGGGTCATTTGGTGATCCTCCAAAGCCTCCTGTTTGTGTGTATATGTGTGTATGTGTATATGTGCCATATGTATTACTCATTTTTGAAGTAATTTTGCATTATTTTGGAACTAGTGATAAATACAACACTACATTGTAGTCCTGGGTGCGTGAGAAAAAGGTCTATATTCAACAATACATGAAGAATTTAGTGAATACATTTCATATATTGGAAAACTTGTATTTGCTGTAGTGTGTTTTCTCCTACACTTCTTGCCAATGATAATGAAAGTGGTATCTCAAAATATTATCTGGATATTGGAAGAGCGGGAGAGGAGGAAGGCTCATAAAAAAAATCTAAGCAATGCTCTCCTTCCCTGCATGAAGGTCATAGAAGAAATGAATTTCCCAATGTTTATCATTCTTCATGGAGCTCACTCCAGTAGGGACTTTGCCACTGCTTCAAGAGACTCCACTCATTCATCCATCCCTTCATTTATGACTTGGTATCGGTTACATTTCATGTTTATGTCTCTGTGGCATAAACATGGCATAAAGATTAATTGGAAAGGCTCTGCCTTAGAGGGCTTTATATTCTGGTAGGGAATAAGAAGGTATGTACATAACTAATTATAACACAGAAAAAATTTCTGACATTTATTCAGGGCTTTATAACTTTCAAGGTGCTTGTATGCACTTTTACTTGATCTTCTAAAGTATGTGGCTGCATTCTCCGTGTTGGAGATGAAGCACTGAAGTTCAGCCATCATGATGACTTGCTCCAAGTTAGGTAGGTGTTGAGATATTTATATAGGGCCCAGATAATTGCATCTGAAATGTTCTCTGCCTTTGTGTTCATTGTTTTCCACCATCCCCATTATGGAGTGGTGCACAGACTGAAGAATCAGAGAATGTGAGAGAAGGCTAAGGTCATAAGCAGCTATGGAGCTTGAGCAAGGCTTTGGCTGTACAGAGAATGGTTGAAAGGGCTTTGAGAGAGAGAAAGAGATCAGTGCACATGGTTCAGAGGAACAAGCCAGAACACCCTGTTATTCAAAAAAGACCCTGGTGTCAAGATCTTATTACTTTTTTTCTGTCTGTCACTTTCTTTTATTCATACATTCATTCAACAAATGCACTTGAGAGTATACAAAACTTACTACATGCAAGGCAGCGGACTCACTGATAAGGGGGTTACAAAATAAGACTAGGTGTGGCCATCCTTGAGGATCTCACAGTAGTTCAGCTGGAAGGTGAGATATGCTGGCAAATAATTGTAAGAGAACATGATGAGAGAGGGAAGAAAGTGATTCACGGTATTTCTGGGTTCAAGTTTTCAATTCTTCTGAGGATGGGTTCGCAGGCTTCTCATGTCATCTTAAGACCATGTTTCTTTAAGGAGGCTAGCATTTAATTTGCAGATCTGTGTTGAGGATTAAGTCCAACTGTGAATCCTATAACACTTTACTGGACTCCTGGCACATTGAAGGTATTCAGTAAATTGTCATTATTTATGGCCCATATGCCTTTGGAAGAAAAGCCTAATTCCTTGACTGGTGTGAACAGCTCTCTGTGATCTAGTTGGCCAGATGTACACTCTTCCTGTATCCCAGTCCTTCTCCAGTCTCCTGGCTGCAGACTGGTTGCTCTTACATGCACCCTTGTCATGCTGTGGTCTTTGCAAAATACAGACGTGCTGTATCCCAGTGGTCAGTCACAGGGGTCAGTGCTGGCCCTGCTGTGTCACACTGACAGTGGACCTCAGCAAGTTATGTCTTTGATTTGTGGTGGTCTTGTTGCAAGATTTAAAATGACTAAACGTAAAGAGCTTGGAGACAGTTCTGGTACATGGTAAATGTTGATTTTATTAATTCTAATTACCATCTGACTTTGCTACCCGCTGTTTATCATCCTGCAGTGAAGCTCCCTTTCAGCTCTTCTGTTCTTCATTCGGAACTTGCCCATCTCTCTCCCCAGCTCATCTCTTATCCTCTGTTCCTTATGCTTTGCTTTGCCTTCCGGCTACACGGAACCGCCCATAATCCTTCACTCTACCTCCATGATGTTTTGGCCTTTATTTTTGCATAAAAGACATTTGTCTTGCTTCATTCTTTAGGACTGAGTTTTCCACCTCTTGAGTTTCTCTGAGTCCAGTCTCCACCCCTTTGTGTCTTGTTCTTCAATGTTCTGCACATACGTTTATCATTGGGCTTAATGTATTGGTTCCATTTTCTCTTTGTCCCTTTCTCTCCTGCTTTTGACAGAGAGCTCCCGGAAGAAGGGGTCAGGCGTTGTCTCTACATTCCCAGCTTGTTCTTGACACATAGTAGACTCTCAGCAAGTACTTGTTAATAAATGAAGTGAGGGCTTTACCTGTTTTCAATACATTATCTTATTGTCAGAATCATTTTTTCAATTAGCTGAAAGGGGCAAAATTTGCTTTAGTAAATTTTGAGGTGGGGAACAGCAACAGGAGCACTAGCCTGGCCTCAAGAGGCCCTTTGTCATCCTAAGGCAGGGTTAGAAGTTTGGGAAGCTTGGGCCAGAAGAAAACCGTGGCAAACCCAATTTTGCCTCTGGTGGATCTTAGAGTTTCAGTCATTTGTTTGTAAAGGCATTAGTTCTGTATTTAGCTTATTGTAGTAACATCAGCTACTTGGTATTTGATAGTATTTTTCTAATGTTTGGAAAGGATTTTTTCCCTCATTGTATTGAAACCTTAGTGTATTGTCTTGAAAAATCTCAACATTATCCAATTTTGGACATATGGTGTAACATTTTCTCCTTGTTTGTCTGAGTTACCTGGATTTTAGTGTAACAAGCCATAAATGTAGCTTCCTGGGTTAAATAGAGCATATCATTAGAGTACAATAAAACAGCACCATTTTGGTTAATAGAGAATACATGGAAGAAGGTAACATGGCCCACAAAGGATGGGTTTATTTATTTATGGATTTTAAGAACTTACAGGAAATAAAATGGGATGGCTTGCTTTCCAAAGCATATCACAGTGACCCTTTAAGGAGCTTGTAGTTCCATCTGATAAATACATAATAATGATTGAATTCTAAGGACTTTTTTCCATTATTCCCTGCAGCTTTGCCCTGTCTGATGAAGCATACAGATCCCTAAGAGATCAAGATAAGGACCAATGTATTCTCATTACTGGGGAAAGCGGAGCAGGAAAAACAGGTAAGTCTCCTCCAAGTAACTCTGCAGAAGGTAAATGCTACCCAGAATGACAAAGAGGACAAGCGGGGCTTCCTTAGCAAGATCTGTCACAGGGCTACTGTGAGGGTGCTTCTGCAGGAGGATACTGATTAGGGTTATAGAGTGCTCCCTGGACTTCCCAGAGAAACAAGGTGCCTATCCAAGGGGATTCCAACCATTATGAAGTCTAGTGCTGGATTCTAGACCTTTCTAGTGTAGTCTCTGGATGGTGCAAGATCTCTTTACTTTTCTCTCAAGATATTAAACTTTTGTGCTCTCACAGATTCAAACTGCTTCCCCAAGGAATGCCAGTTTATTTTTTTAAGAATGTGCAAACACACTCTACCTTTGCTAAAAAGTGAGGGAAGGTACCAGGAAAATGCTAACATTCTACTCAAGAGTTTTCCTCTGAAGTCTGAAGAACTGAGATTTTTAAATGTATTTTTTTAGACCCGGCAAGCTTCCCGTAAAACAACCCTCCAAATGGAAGGGTTATGCTTTTTTCCTCTTGTGCTTTTAATGAAAGCAATTCATATGATTGGTGGTCTTGAGTGAGAAAATGACTTTACAGATGGTACCCAGCTACCTGGAAAAGATTCAGAAGAGCCACAGTCCCTGAATCCAACCTTAGAAAGGTTAAAGCTGCTGTCGTCAGTGGGTTTTTTGATGGAACTGATGAGTCTGTGGAGGAGGAGGATGGTGAGGGAGATGGCATTTTCATAAGGTTTCATCGTAAAATGCTTTTGTTTAATAGATACGTGCACGTACATACTCACAGACTACTGTGTATATACCATGAAATGTCTGAGCTTGCATATATAATTGGTCAGTTGTCTTAGTACCTGCATAGCCCTCCAAAACGATGGTGCTTGGTGTCACCAAAGGGCTGTACATACAAATTACATGCAAAACGTAAGTGGAGTGAAGGAAAATCATATGGTGCTTATGAGAGCACATTACAAGAATTGGATTTTACAAATCTCTCATTATCTTGGTCCTTTTGTTCTGGAAACATCCTAACTTGTCAATATGCTTCATGAAATTGCATACCAAAAAGTAAACAGAATACTTCAGGTTTGGTCCTGGTTGTGAGAGAACTATTTCCCTCCTTTTTTTTTTTTTTTTTGAGATGGAGTCTCACTCATGTAGCCCTGGCTGGAGAGCAGTGACACAATCTCAGCTCATTGCAACCTCCACCTCCTGGGTTCAAGTGATTCTTCTGCCTCAGTCTCCCAAGCAGCTGGATCACATATAGGTGCCCATGACCACACCCAGCTAATTTTTGTATTTTTAGTAGAGACAGGGTTTCACCATGCTGGCCAGGCTGGTCTTGAATGCCTGACCTCAGGTGATCCACCTGCCTTGGCCTCCCAGAGTGCTGGGATTACAGGTGTGAGCCGCCGTGCCCAACCTATTATCCCTCTTAATGTGGATTCTAGGCTTCTATTAATAGAAAGCATGTACTGATTCATACTGGTCTCTAAACCGAGCAAGATATTATAGGGTTTTGTTTGTTTGTTTGTTTTCATTTTTGTTTTATTTTCACAGTAATTTTCATTAGGTCAGATCTGCTCAATCTAGTATGGTAAACAAAATTATTTTAAACCTGCATGCAGAATCTGGTACTTTTATTAGTTTTGGTTCATTGTTACAACCTCTTGAGGAGCTGACAAATCCCGATTCTTTCCCTTCCCTTAGGATTGCTGTCATTTTGCTGGGTAATAATGATAGTAGCTAACCCATGTTCAGCACTTATCATGTGCTGGACACTGTGCTTATTTAACATATTACATGTATGAGATAAATATTTTTGGTAATTCAATTTTTATGATGGGAAAATAGAAACACAGAAATGTTAAGCAATTTTTCAACACTTATGCAGTGAATAAGTGGCAGAGCTGGGATTTTGAACGTAGGCAGTGTAGTTCTAGAGTGCCTGCTTTTATCCACTGTACTAAGCTGTATCTCTGTACCTTGAACATGGTTCTTTCTGAGTGCCCGTGCTGGTAAGTCTCTTTCAACTAGCCTCCCATGTCTCCTTAAGGGAGGGATTTTGTTTTGTGTCTCTACTTCCTAATTTAATGTCTGGCATACAGTAGGCAATCAATAAGTACATATTTGAATGATTGAATGAACATCATGTACTAATCCAAGGAGCAAGCCTCCTGTCTTTATTTAAGTAATTGACAAAAACGCTAATGTATTTACTGCCTGTCTGTCTGACATCTCCACTTGGGGTCTAACATGCATCTCAGACTAAGCATGTACAAAAAGGAACTCTTGATTTCTCTCTTTACCCTCCTATAACCAACATTTCTGGTCTCAGTAAATGAGACCACTAGTCAACCTCGTTATCACACTAGAAATGTTTGTTATCTTTGATTTCTTCCTTTCCTGCATTTCCCACATCAACTCCATTTCCTAATTTTGTCGGTTTTGTCTCTAGAATATATATTATACTGGGCTGTCTCTTCCTTTTCTTTGTGTCTATGTGGAGGGTCACAAACCACCAACCATTATCTCTCTTGAGGATTATTTGTGGCAATGGGTTTCTCTCTCTCTGTCTTTCTCTGTCTCTGTCTCTCTCCCCCTCTCAGCCTCTGAGAACTTTTACCAGGACAGGGGCATCTTGAGAAATTGCTTTTACCCCTTATGTCACTAACCAGTTCTTTCAGGTGAAACGGTTTAATTCTTAGAAGCAGCATTGCTTCTTGTTTGCCTCCAGGTTGACCAATGAAAATGAAGGCAAGGCAAGTTAGAAACTCTGTTTCTTGCTGCAGCCGTTTGTACTGATGCTGTATCTCATGCCCACCCCTCCCGCTATTTTATTTGACTATATCTACAAACCCACATATTCATATTGCTTCATTTTTAGTTTCACTTGGAAGAAGAAAAGAAAATATTCCTAAGCCTCTTTCATTCTTACATTCTTTAGCTTGTTAGTCAGTCTTCTTTGTGACTAATGATTTTTTTTAAGGATATTCTAATTGTATCAATTCATTCTTAAGTGAGTCATCAGAAGTGGGTTGCGGTCATTGTTTTGATGGGCCTTGGCCAGTTCTTCTTCTCCTCTGGAACATGTGTTCTAAGAAGACAGCATGTCCACTAATTAGCTATGTCAGTGTGTGACATCCGCCTTCTCAGAGAGTTCTTAACACTACCACTTCCTCCTGGAGTGAGATTCCATCTTCTGGTGGGCTCATGTATCTTCCTTACTGAAAAACTGAGTGGAGGTTGCTGGTGCTGTTTCAGAGGATTGGCATCCATTTTTCTTAGGAAAAGAAAATAAACACCACCCTCTTTCTCTGGTAGAACTCTAGTAGTAGAATGGAGTTTATTCTTCTTTTTTGTAGTTTCTCTTGATATTTTTCTGCTTGACAATTTTTCCTATTCATTTCAGTGCCCAAATCACCACTTGAAATCCTCTTCTCCTTGTCATCTTCCCTGGATTTAATCCTTCTGGGATCCTGTTGCCCTTTATCATAAGCTGGAAAATGGACAGCACTTTTTAGGGTTTGTTACCGTTTCCTCTGGCAGGGCCATTGTGTTTACAGCACATAGGATTAGTTGCTGCCTCAGGGAGGAGGGTACAGCAGAGACCCTAGAGCATTGCTTCTCAAATCTGCGGCGAAGCATCAGTTCCAAATCTCTTGTTGATCATTACTAGAAAAGCGAAATAATAGACAACATAGAACATTTAAACCTTAATTTTTTCCATTAGTTTCAACAGGCAAAAGAAACAATCAAATTACTGCAGAAACTTTTAAAAGCCTGCTTGCATGTGTAGACCAGTAATAGTCTGTGGATTGGCCAACTTTGAGTCATGCAGGTCCTTGGATCATACTTTGAATAACACTGCCTAGAAATCTCTCAAAGCATTTATGTGGTTTTTGAGCCACTGTGCTTCTTGGACCCCATGATGAATTATAGTCTTGGGTACTTCAGCTGTAAGATTCCTGGTGCCGGGAGGTGGATACTGCTCCTGAGAGTGGTTGCTTTTAAATACCTGCTTAGCTACATGCTTGGTAGCACCTAGCCCTCCAGTCCTCCAGTCCTTTTCACTTATAGAGCCCAACAGCTTCTCCTATCTCTCAGTCCACTGTAGACATACAGTGATTTGCTGACTTATTCCTATTTTCTTTCTTTTTGAAAGCAATGGTACAAAAACTGCTTAATACTTCATGATGATTTTAATTGTCATTAGACTACCAAATTGAGTGAAACCAAGAATATGTGTGTTGTTTAAAATCTCTGTTTCATGGGGATTAGAGGAAAATAAAATGATGGAAGATAATATAGAAATTGCAGTATAGTTGTACAAGGAATGGTGGGGGGAGGTTTCATCTCAATTTTGAGCACAAGAGGGATGCCAGGCCATTTTGACATGTCATATCATCTTATGCACTAAAATTGTTTTTGTGTACATGTGTTTATTGAAATTTTTGTTTTAGTGAATAGATGAAAGAAGATGATTAACATTTATTGAAGGCCTGGAATGTGCTGTGTACTTGGCATATAATATCACCTTTCAATAAAAATATTTCCTTAATAGTTTGTGTAGAACCACCATGCAGTATTAGAGAGCTTATTTTATAAGAAGTAATTAACTTAACTTTCATAAACCCTTCTTGGCAAATGATGATGTTATTAGTCTTAAATATTGGAGACACTCTTAAGCTGCCGAGTTATATAACCTGGGCACTTAGGGAGAGGCATGAACTCTTTTGAGTCCTTTGGGGTGCTATTTAATTCATTACTGTTTTGCTAAATAAAAAATTCATCAGACCTCATAAAAGTGCCCAAGTATTTTTAGGCATTGAACTCACAATTCACTCCCATGAATACAAATGGTTTGTGGAAAACCTTTCAAGCACCAATGGGGTCAGGGAGGCAGAATATGAGGGAACCATTAAAACTACATGTTTCCAAGGACACCAGAGTAAATCTCTGGGCCTGAGAAGATGATCCCAACATTAGGAAACATAATTATTTGGTTTCTAATTTTATAGTTACATCAGTTTCTAGGAACTCTTCAGCCATCTGCTGGAAGAGTTATGAAGCCTGCCTTGCTCATTAAGACCTTTGGTTTTAAACCCCAAATGACCTTTATACATTTGCAATCATTCTCCAACTGGATAGTGACAGAGGTGCCACTGACTTACCATAGCCTAAACATTGCTGAGCATTTCACAGCATTGAACATACCCACGCTGAAGAATAGATAAGCGAACTCAAGGCCAAAATGTAGCGATCTTTTGTTTTGTTTCTCCCCGTGTGAGAAAGACCCCACTCCATCTGTGTGTTTTGTATAAGTTATCAGAGATTTGGTGGCCCGTTTTCAGAATAGTATGACATACAGTCTTATTTCAATTAAAACATCACCAGTTGTGACTTCCCTTTTAGCAAAGGCTGCATCTCTCATGGCGGGGCCCATGCGTTTAGTACTCTGGAACAGTTCACTGCGGCCTGTTAGATCCATTTGGATGTGCGGGAGTTGGCTTATTTTGCAGCACAGCAAACTCAGCTGCTGAAAGGTGGTTCCTCTAAGCTGCAGAGTGCTTCTTTCATTGCGCACAAACATGGCTTCATTGATTTAGGCATTCACTCTTTAGCCCTAAACTATGGTTTAGGGCTCTGAACCACCAGACCTACCAAAGCTTAATTCCTAGAAAAACTTTGGTGTCTTAACTAGGGAGATAGAGGGGTAAAGAAGTAGATAAATAAATGTATATTAATAAATGTATGGCCCTCTCTATATGCCATATGACCTGTATGATTGATATGTGACATATGATATTACCTGTATCTATGAATGCATCCATAGAGACCTGTTACTCCTGGATGAATTTATTAGAAGCTCTGTGAAAAAAATGCAGAATAAGGCTTGCCTATCCTCATGCCTTTTTTTCCCTGACACAGTGATTGAATCCATGTGGAACCTGCTCAGTTAACATACATAGGCTTAGGTATCTTAGGCGTGAGATTCCCATCCTTTTGTCATCATCACAATTGTCCTTCCTTGAATTGTTGTCCCTTTCTCATTCACCTTTCACTACTTTACAGTGCTTTCTTTCATTAAAGAGATGACTGTATATGAATTTGTATAATTCTGTTATGTGTGATAATTACATAATACACAGCATATCACAGTACAGTGCAGGGTGTCAGAGAATACAGAATTCAGTTATTCTTACTCTTACAGGACTTTAAAATCCCCACAGATTTAAACTGTCATCTCTACTTCCTTTCCATTGTTTATAGAAATTAATTCTGATCCAGAAGTATTTTGTAGCAGGCCCTTTGTCCATTAGTACAGAATATGTGTTAAATCCTAAATGTTCTGCCATTTTCTGATAAGAGAGTTTGACCCCAAAGACTTCATGTGTTTTGTTAGTCCAGCTGTTGATGAATTTTAAAATTGAAGTTACATTCAAACATATATATGTATGTTTACATATGTAAAGCATCTACGAGTTAGAGAAAATGATGAACTGATTAGAATTGATTCTAAGCAAAGCTGTTACATTTTGTCTATTTTAAATGACAATATTCTTATATTTAACAGTCAACATAATTAAAAAACCAGACTTTGAAATATGGTGGATGATATTCCATTTTTGATCCTCCTCAGAAATTCATTTTTCATTTATAGAGGTTATTATGTAAAGATTTGATTTGTATGGGTATATAAATATTTGAATACAGATCCAAATTTATTTGAACCTTAGCACCAAAGAGCAAAAAGGAAATGAAGCACAAAGCCTCATGGGATAACTGTTATTTCCAGTTTCCAGCAAGGTGAAATATTGTGAAAACAGTTCCTTAAAATATGTTGGACCTTGCAATTCATCCTTACTGGTTTATTAATTTCTCTAACGTAGTACCTATGCACTAACTAGCTGAGTTAAAGCTCAGGTATTATCAGGAAAACTATGAGTTGTCTCTTTTAAATAGTGTGACTTTTTTGGAGAAAATACTCTTAATCTCAGCTCCCAAAAATGACTTAATAAGATGAGTTTAGTAGTAGAATCCCTGAAAATAGAAGAATCTGAAGATATTTTTAACAACTTGGAAATAAATTGTTAAAACAACTTGAACTTTATCCTTGAACTATTTTTAAAAATTATATTTGAATTGCTTAAATAGGTTTTAAAGTTAATACAGTGATTCTTAATTTCAGTCTAAATTAATCCATCTTTATATGTTTTATATGCCAAGAGATATTATGGACTTATATATACTTTAACAGCCAAATGATATAAGCCTGACCCAAATTCCAGGAGATCTGCGCCTGGTGCCATTTTCAAACACATTGGACCCTGAGAGAACTTAATCCATCTTGTTCTGGCCGTTAAAAAGATCTCTGAGAGGTCAAATTAATTCTAGTAGCCACTAAAAGTTTCTCATTCTTGGTTGATCCTCCTCTCCATCCCCGCCCTGCCCCCCGAGGCGGTTGTTCCCTAAGTTCATCCTGGACCAGAACAGGTTTTCAGAGGGCTCAGTATGGCCATGAATCTGAATTTTGAGGTTTGGCTACAATAAGGTTCATAATTACCGTAATAAACAAAACAGCCTGGCCTAAATTTTACATATTTTTTGTAAATTTACCTAAAAGAAAACTTACCTTGTCACCTAAAATGTGTGTCTTAGTATGTTTGTATATTTGCCACCATCTAAGACACTTATTTTGCTGATAAATGTCTTCAGTCTTCTAGTATTACAGTGGATAGAAAGGCCAGAAATTTATGTCAAGAAAGAGACATATACATAATATATGTGAGAGTTCAGGTGGAATGGGGGAACAAAGAATGCCCCTGACAAAGCAGAAAGATGAGAAAGCAAGCCTGGAGGGGATTGCTTCCCAGGCCAGACTGCAGAGTTGGATGCTAGGTGATTGAGGAGAGCTGCCCCAGGCCTGGAGACTAGATAGTACAGGGTGTGAGGAACCTGCTGGGAGGGCAGCCTCACCTGAACGGAAAGGCAGAGAGCCTAGAAAGTATCCTGAAGTGAGCAGAGAAGAGCTATAGCTTGGACAGGAGAGTGGAGAGCAATGTGGCCCCTAGGAGTCAAATGAAATATAATAGTATATAAAGTCTTTGTAAGTGACGGCTCAGGACAGCCTGAATGGTGTAACAGGATTATCTATATATAATTTACTGACTTTTTTCTACTTAAGCCATGAGAAAAATGGAAAATGTAGTTGAGGAATTTTAAACGTTTGAGGTTGTGTTCTATGGACAGTGAGTGCCCTGTGAAAGAAGGGCATTGCAAAGATGGACAGGTTGTTTCTCAGTTACCGTCTTTAAAGGCAGACAGCCGAAATCAACCATCACAGACGACCCAGTGACCAATTTGGACTCCTTTTCATTACCCAGGAAGCAAATTGGAGACAGTTGCAACCAACCGTTGAAGAAATACCTAACATCCCACCATAGTTCTGGACTCCATGGGATTGTTTAGTTCCTCCTTAATGTATTTGCCAGAACTCCAGAAACAGTTATCTTAGGACTTAAGAGCTCTCTGTGACCTGCATAGATTCTTGGTCCGCAGTGGCTCCTGTTGACTGATGCTTTTAGGTTGCACAAAAGCCCTAAGGAACATGTTGGGCACTGTGCTCAAAGTGGCCTTCCAGTTGTTCATATGTTATTTTCCCAATGTTGGGAGATGGGACCGGAATCCACCTGCAGGCCTCCTGTGAGAAAGTTACGATTGCCTAATTGCACCTGTAGACAAAGACACCATCCCTCCAACCCCTGGGGGAGGGACAGGGGGGAGCGGGGCTCATCTGCCCATGGACAGTGTCAGTAGAGCAAAGACTTGAGACAAAGCAGGATTTGGAAAGATTGGTTTCCTTACCTCAACTACCCAGACTAGAGAGTATGTTTTATTTTGCCAACATAAAATAGTCGAGCATTTCCTGGATCCTGGTTATGGAACATTAGAACAGCTAATTAGGATAGCCCAGTGGAAAACAGATTCCATAGCAAATAAATTAGGGAAACACAGCATTGTAGTTCCTTTTTCGGAGTTCTGCAGTGCACATGATCATATTAAAAAGCTCTGAGAAGTCTTTTGATAAAGAAAGTGGTTTCGCTGCATCTTATTCACTGTGGCACCACATTCATTTGACTTTGGACCTAATTTTCCTTAAATATCTATTAACATTCCTTGGAACTCAGTGTTAAAAGATCAGGAGCTAGGAGTTAGATCCTGAGAGAGGGGATACAGACTGACTGACAGGAAAAGGATAAAACCACCAAAGACGTGTTTTGTCTACCTCTCAGTTTGAGCTAAGAAATTTTTAGGTGGTTTTAGCCTTTGCCTTGTGACTCTTTAGCAGCTTTTTTGAGGGTCGCTAGTGAAGCCTATTAAGACTACCATGCCTGGAAAGGGCTGTATTTTTTGTTATTAAATCCTTACATTGGGTGCTTAGTTTTTTAATTCAGTTGAAGAATAATAAATTTGGTCTAATTATGAGCAAACCGTTGTTTTTTTTTTTTTTTTTTTTTTTTTTTTTTTTGAGATGGAGTTGCTCTGTCTCCTAGGCTGGAGTGCAGTAGCATGATCTTGGCTTACTGCAACCCCTCCCCCTTGGGCTCAAGTGATTCTTCTACCTCAGCCTCCCAAGTAGCTGGGACTACAGGCTTGCGCCACCATGCCTGGCTAATTTTTGTATTTTTAATAGAGACAGGGGTTTCACCATATTGGCCAGGCTGGTCTTGAACTCCTGACCTCGTGATCTGCCCACCTCAGCCTCCCAAAGTGCTGGGATTACAGGCATGAGCTACTGTACCTGGCCGAGCAAACCAGTTTGATTTGGAGCATATCATTCTTTTAAACTTTAAAAATACATTTGGTAAAGATATCCAGGTTACCAAGTTATTTTTGGCTTATCAGTATATAATATAGTAACTATATATAAATGATTGCTTTAAGAAGGTAATTCTGAAATTTTGTTGGCCATGTTACCAAGCAATTTTTTAACAGCCCAGTGATAATCTTTAAGCACGATTTTTTATGTCTGAATTAATGACATGTCACTGAATAGAAAGCACAAATATTTTAAAAGGTTTCCAAAACATTATTTGCTCCCTCAGGAATAAAGGCATTTGAAAACACCATTAGTGGATCTCCTCCCTCAGATTTCTCCTTCCCAAAAAGATTTTTTAAATTTCTGTGTTATTGATTAATATGGCTTATTTTCATCCACAGAGGCCAGCAAGCTTGTCATGTCCTATGTGGCAGCTGTTTGTGGAAAAGGAGCGGAAGTTAATCAAGTTAAAGAACAGCTTTTGCAGTCCAACCCCGTCCTGGAAGGTAGGATGCATTATGTACATTAAGTTGGTGTGACTCGAACAGCAGATTCAGTTATCCGGGTGCTTTGAGTACCTAGTCTGCTGGAAGGTATTCTGGGAGGGAAGGGGAAGGAAGAAATTTAGGCCAAGACCTGCTGAGCAAATAAGCTGTGTTCTAGAACCTCTTGGCCTAAGTATTTAGCAGAATAGTTTCCTAATGTAAAATGAGCTTTCCTACTTAATCACTTTTCCCCACTCTTTTTTTATTTGAATGACTTAAATTTTGATTAAAAATAATCAACCAATTATTTGCACTTGATGGTGCAGTGCTATTTTATTATTCAGGATAACATTGGTGGCTGATTATTTTTGTTGTTAGGGAAATGAGGGCTCAGCCAGAGAAACACTTAAGAACCCATTTTTTCCAGGGCCGTAGAAAGCCTAAACCTGACTGGAGAGTACACAGATTCTCTGTTTAGCTCTCTGTATTAGTCAGCTTGGGGTGCCATAACAAAGTGCACAGACTGGGTCGCTTAAACAACAGAAACTTAATTTCTCAAACCTCTAGAGGCTAGAAGTTCAAGACCAAGATCCTGGCCAGGTAGGTTTCATTCTGAGGCCTCTTCTCTTGGCTTGTAGGTGGCTGCCATCTTGCTGTGTACTCATGTGACCTTTTCATTGTGCTTGAGTGGGGAGACGAGAGCAAACTCTCTGTTATCTCTTCTCAAAAGACCACCAGTTCCATCCTGAGAGCCTTACCCCTCATGACCGCATCTCACCTTGATTCCTTCCAAAGGCCCCACCTCCCAATGCTAGGTTTTTAAGGGGTAGGGCTTTAACATATGAATTTTGCGAGGAGGTAAGCATTCAGCCCATAACATCATCAGAAAACAAAGGCAGAAATGAGTTTCCTTAATGCCATGGAGAATGGCATACAACATCAGTATGAACTACCTTGGCACAAGAAACAGTATATCAAAGTCTTTCCCTATTGATGGCAAGTCATTAAACTTGCTTTACGGCCAGGCACAGTGGCTCACACCTGTAATCCCAGCACTTTGGGAGGCCGAGGCAGGCAGATCACTTGAGGTCAGGAGTTTGAGATTAGCCTTGCCAACATGGTGAAACCCCTTCCTTCTCTACTAAAAATACAAAAATTAGCTGGGCATGGTGGCATACATCTGTAATCCCAGCTACTCAGGAGATTGAGACATTAGAATCACTTGAGTCTGAGAGGCAGAGGTTGCAGTGAGCTGAAATCACGCCACTGCACTCCAGCGTGAGCAACGGAGGAATACTGTGTCTCAAACAAACAGACAAAAGAAAAAAACCTTGTTTTGTATTATATGCAAGAGAGGGAGACTGTCTAAAAAAAATGCTTTATAATGTAAACGTGTCTTGACTGTCACTTAACATATTTGTTGTGATGGGGTAGGGTTTCTCAGCCTCAGCACTATTGTACTGCTTACATGCTGCTGTGGAAGGATGTCCTATGCATTGTAGGATGACCTGTCCTGTGTACCTCTGACCTCTGTTAGCTGCCAGTTGCACCCCTGCTCCTGGTTGTGACAGTTGAAAGTATCTCCAGACATTGCCAGATGTCCCTTGGGGAATCAGAACCACCCCTGATTAGAATCTCTGGGCTAGATAAGTAGTTTGGTGGAAGCTTTTGGTCCAAGTCATGGAAGGATGACATTCAACACAGATTAAAGCAGAACTGCTTTAGGGTAGTTTTTCCCCCAGTGTGGAGAGTTAAAACCCTGCCCTGTTGTTGTTTGTACCCAGGCCCAACCTCTCCTGCCCTTTCAGAGAGGCTCCTGAACACTGAGCATTCACTGTGACCCCAAGACACACTTCCATGCTTCAGTTTCACCATTACAAGGAGCCATGCAGCTGTATCCCCAGTTAGTAGCATAAGAGAGAAATGAAGACAAATCATCTATTATGCTGTTTTTGATCTTTCCTCCATTTCAGTACCTTAATAATGAAGCTATTATGGAAAGTGGTATCTCTCAATTTAATTGTTCCAATATTTGAATTTTTATTGTCTTTTGCTTTTAAGTTAGGGTGCTATATTTGCTGTATGTCTCTATATGCTTATTTTAAGAATTCTATGATGTAAAGGAGAAATGCTGAGGAATGCTGTCGCCTGCATCTGTGACTAGAATCTGGCTGTTTATTCAGTGGTATTTGGATCTAGGCTCCAGTGCAGGAAATGGAAGAAATATCCACTGTGGGCATGCATTATCTTTTATGGGAATGCTTTACTTTTTAACTGGAGCTGCCACTGTAAATGAACGCTTAGAACAATGAACTTAAAAAAAAAACCAATTGAGGAATGTGTCTCAAG
The DNA here is from genome assembly GCF_009761245.1 of Sapajus apella. Taxonomy (NCBI): domain Eukaryota; kingdom Metazoa; phylum Chordata; class Mammalia; order Primates; family Cebidae; genus Sapajus; species Sapajus apella. Next base: position 4,154,526 of record NW_022436968.1, on the reverse strand, counting down.
TGTTCTATAATGGAACACTTGCTTTTTATTCTGTGGCTCATAATAAAAGACTTTAGTGTTTAGGGTTGTGTTTAGTAATGTGCAACTCAGATTTGTTTGATGAAAAGATGGTTTATGGCTTGCAAATAGCACCCTGAATAAAGTTTCTTTGAAGCAATTCCTTCACTTGCCCCTGACCTTCAAGCCACAATAAACTGTCCTTTATGCATCAGCATCTCTAGTTGGACTTGGGGCTGTGCAAGTTGGCTAACTTGGCAGCCCTGCTTGTTCACACCCACCACAAAAGACTAGCCTGTGAAAACACAAGAAATGTCATAGTCTTCATGATAACTGGGTCAATACACACCATTATCAAGGTTGCATTCATGAAAGCCTTTTAACTGGTGGTGGATATGGGATAAGAACAGGAACCTCTCCAGCAAGCATCCTTTTTGAGTATTTTTAGGGTGCAGATTTCTTCACTCTGTATAGCATCTCAGCTCATCTTCTCTGGTAGACAGAATTTGCTCCCAGGGATCTACCAAACCATACTCAGTCCAAGCACCATCTCTAAGGCAAAGAACTTTGCCTTTGTTGACTTTGTAAATGTTGTAAATGTTTGTAAATGTTAGCTTGAGCAACTATTTTTTAAGAATCAAAAACACCAAAAAAACACCCCACACAAAATAAAATGCATCGGTGTGGCTGCTGAATTACCACATTTAACATATGTTGGTATACACCCTCACTCCTTGATCAGGTGACTTCTTTCAAAACTCGGACCAGATTTTAGCCCACAGTTCTCGTTTGAACATTCAGTAGTCTAATCTGCTCCCTGTTTAATTTGAAGAAGTTATGGAGAGTTCCAGGAATTTGATGCCTAAAAAGTTTTTTCCTGTTCACCACATCGTCATGCTAGCTGCCATGTGGCCTCTGGATCCCAATAACAGACTGGGCGGGTGGGAGGCTTGGTAGAAATGGAGGATCTCATGCCCATCTCAGACCCATTGAACCTGAGTCTGCACGTAAAGATGGGCAGGGCGGGTCTTTCAGAGCATCAAACAGGGATTGCCTCTACTTGTACAGTTTGTATTTATGCTGCTTAATCTTCTACTACCATGGCCCAGGTTAATTTGCTCCTATCTTGTGCATTGGTTTGGTGAAAAAAAAATCCTTTTACCATATGACTCCATGCTATTCCCTGTGTTAACAGAAGCATTGTGTGCCTGGAGCAGTGTCAGCCACATGGTTCTTAAATGCCCTCCTTTAAAGGGAGTCCTGGGTATGCCTCCAGGAAACAGCTGAGATTGGAACATTTGTATTTTGCATTATGGGCCAAATTGTTTTTCTTTATTGCCTGGAAAGTTTCACCTAGGTCTGATGTACATAAACTGATGAGAAACCATGCGGTACTTTTAGCCTGTTAGAAATGACTATTGTTTCCAAATTTCTCACTCTTCCTGTATAATTAATCATATTTAAATAGCTTTATTTTAAAATTAAACAATTTAAAGGTTCCATTTCCCATGATCTGGAAACTTCAAGTTCCATAAAGACTTTGATAATAAGAAGTAATCTCTGAAATAACCTGATTCAGTGATGATAATCATAGAAGAGCGTAAAGCCTTGCTTCCTGGTCGCTCACGCGACTACTCTAAGTGTTAAAAGGTGTTAAATTAGATGAGATTAAGTTTACAGTAATACTTGAAAAAATTCCATGAATCATAGGAATGATTCTCTTTTCCTACGAACTTGTGAGACATGGAAGTTTAGCAACTTGCTGAGACTTCTGCTAGGTATATTTCTGTGGAAGTTTTGGACAGAAATATCATTGCTACAAGTTGTGTTTTCCAAAAATCATAGATTTCAAATACTGTATTTGCTTTATCTTTCTGTTTGAGATTATTTTTTTCTTGACTATACATCTGTTTCTTTCCTACTAGCTTTTGGAAATGCCAAAACTGTAAGGAATGACAACTCCTCTAGATTTGTAAGTATTTGTATAAGCATAAGTGTTAACACTAATATTTAGCTCATGTATGTTTAAACAACCAGTAGATGTTTAATATTTCTTAATACACACATTTTTAAAATAAGAGGAACATCATCTCTATTGAGACACAAACTTCTATAAGGACTCTTGGTTTCTGGAATTTTCCTTTTGAATTCTTTTTGAAGTAACAAGCTATTTTTATCATGTTTTCTTGACGTCTTCTATCATAAAATCCCACAAGCAGTTTAAATGAGGCTATTTAGAGTAACACTTATCTGAGTTTTGGTATTTAGAAATCAAGAATCAGAAATTAAGCAAAGAGAAAGATAAACTGGGTGTCAAGTTTGCGGTTAGGGTGTACCCTATAGCCCTTGTCCCTTATTTAGCGGGTCCAGAAAGGATGGCGTGTATTTTAAAACTTAGTGGAGTTAAAGTCCATGGGCTTGGCAACAGATGCAAGCATGTGGGGCGGATGTGGGGCCGTGGAGTAGAACTGAATAATAAAAACCGAATCTAATTGGTGTTTTGAGCTTGATTGAGTTGGAAAATGCTCCTTCTGCCGACAGGCTCCGTCTCTCTAGCCTTGTCCCGCACTACTCCCTCACCTGTGCCTTGCATGTTGACGCAGTGGGCTCCTCCAGTGGGGCCATGCTTTTTGGTGCCTCTGCCCTTTACAAAGACACAGCTGCCTGGATGCTGCTGCGGGAATGTTGAGTCTGATGGTGGTGTTTTGAAATTGATGTATACATTTTTATAATAAATATCATTTGTTTTATGAACTGTCTTCTCACATACATTACTGACTGCCACCAGACACAATTTTGATGATTTTTTATACCTCCTAACCTGAGATGCTTCCTGACTTTTCTCCCCCTTCTTCTTTTAGATCCCTTTTGGGTCGTTCCTTCTTAAGGTTATTTTGTGCTTAAGGCAGGACAGTGACCTCAGATGGAGATAGTTTTGATAGTTTAGAAAATGACAGGCTAAATAAGGTTCCTAATTCCAAGGCTGTGAATTTTTTCATCAGATTAGCCCCTTAAGTTGTTATAACTGATTTGATCCGTGCCTTTTCCTGTTGTGGTAACATGGCTAATCTCATTACACAAATAGAAGTGAAGTGTGAGCGATAGAAGTAATTCCAGTGATCAAGCTTCTTTATGCAATAGAGATTTTATTTTTGCTGTTTGCAAATTATATGCACACAGTTTTTAATATTTGCAAATATATTTAGTCTATAGACCATAAAAATGTAGAAACCCATGTTGCTTAAAAGGCTATTACTACTTAGTGATATTGGAAATCTAGTGAAAGGCTTGGCAGGTCATTTGGCTTATTAAGTAACTTCAGGAAAATCCTATTATAACAAGGGTATTAGGATATGAGATTAATACCTGATTATAGACTAAATCATTTCATGCCCAGTTTTTAGCAATTTCTCTGCTTTGTGGACTGTGACTTGACTAGTAATATACCCATGTTTTAATTTTATAGCAGGACTCTACTGTATTTAAGGTTACTACTGTACATAACAGTGGTTTATATACTTGTGCTCCGGGGAAATTGTAATTTATTTTCCTTGCAAACCAGTCTGTACTGGTCTGGTTAACCTAGAATGAATTCCTTGGCCTCTTCACTGAGCAGTCTGATAGACCCTGCCATGTTCTAGTTAATGCTTGCTCATCATAGCTGACGTTTTGAACCTGCATTCCCGCGGAGATGCCTCACAGTGTCCCCTCCCCACCACAGTAGCTCTAGTTTGACATATTGAGCTATTTCTGAGTGGACTAGTGACAAGATCAGAACCCAGCTTTTGGCAGGTAATCAGGAAGTGGCTGAGTGGGAGGAGTGTCATTTCACTATCTACCGAATTCTCAGGCTGGCCACTCGTTGCTTTGTCCCTGGTTGGCCTCCTTTTTCATTCTCTTCAGTGTTTATTCTACTCTCCTCAAACCTCCTATTTTTTTACTCGCAGCTCATGCTATTACGCCTACTTCACAGAAATCACCATCGTCATCAGAGAGGCCCTCAAACTGAATTAATCCTGCTCCCTGGTGCCTGACCTATACCTATGTCTACGTACACTCCTGTCGCCTCCTGTGGCCAGGGACCATCTTCTATCAGAATGATCCCCTCTTAACATGGTCAACCTCTGACTCCTTTGACAGAGTAACCATTCTTCCCCTCCTTTGTAGCTGCTTTGCCTCCTGGGACCCCACCTTCATGGAGGGCCTCACTGTCTAGTCAGTGGCCTGGGCTATGTGACTGGACTTTTTTTTATCCTCTCTCATCTCCTATATCCAGCCTAGACCTATTACTGTGGCACTCTGGATAGCTCTCAATTTTACTTTTCTCTTTGGCTACTCCTGCTTAAAGCCACCAGCATTTCTCCCCTAATCACTGGAGCCACCTCCTGCCAGCTCCATGTACTCTTGCTTCTTCCCTGTTCATTCCACTTTAGCCAGAGAAATCTTGTAAATAAGCAGGTTTGATCATGGCATCCTTGTTTAGGAGCCTTTAAGGACATGACTTTGCTGTGACGAGAATATCTCAAAGTAATCATGTACTCCAACTTCCCTCTCCAGCCTTGTTTCCCACTCATCATCCTCAAGGTTGCCAATTCTTATGCCTACTCCTTCCTGGTCTCCCACCTGCTTGTCCGCCTCACTTCTGCTGATACTTTGCAATTAAGGTGGGGCAGATTTCTTGCTCTCCCTTTGTGCCTGCTTCTTTGGCATAGTGCCAGGACCCACTGTAGGACTAATCCTCCTACACTGGTATGCCCTGTTGACCTGTCTCAATTCCCCACTAGACAGTAAGCTCCTTGAAGGCAGGAACAATGCCTTGCTTTCACTCATGCCTACTTCAGCTTTAAGGATGTGGTTGGTGGACATACCCTTATGAATAAGTGCAGACCTAAAAGGGTAGATGACCCATGATGATGAAAAAAGAGAAGGTGCAGGAGCATGCAGAAGCTGATAAAAAGGCACAAATTGCATTGTTGACCAAGTTCCATGTGATCATATTCCTTTTCCCTTACCATCACTTTGAAAATTAATGAGTTAAAGTAATTCTTAGGACATGAAACGAAACCAAAGACATTACTTATTTGATTAACACACACTTTTCCAAACAAGAAACAGCTGTCATGGTTATTCTCTTATACTTGTTACTCTTTAACTAGGCAATTATAGACCAGTTCTGTAACAATCAGAGTATTAAATTCCATGTGTGTTTCTGTGTGTTTAAGATACCATCTGTAAAGTGTAAAATGAACCTGCGTTATATATTGCTATTATAATCTGGGTGAAAAGCCAAAAAAAATAATAATGATCAGTCTGATTCTGATCTGTTCATAACATATAACCTTGTATTTGATATGAATAGATATAAAAACAGATCTCTGGATGTTTCATTTCATCTACCAATATGTTTCTAGGTTCCTAGCAATGGCTTAAAACATATTCTGCCAACAAAAAAAGACTATCTTCCCAAGCAGTGTATATACAAGGATAACTTATTTTTCTCTGTTTTTATTTTTGAATTGAGTACATATCATCCAGAAGTTTGAAAGATATCTGAAATGGAAAAGTCACATGATGGCTGAGAAGACTTGTTCCTAAATTAGCAGTGGGTTATATTAGCTTTGAACTAAGGGGGTATTTAGTATGAATTATTTATGGAGGCATGTTGTTTTGCGTCGTGGTTATATAAACTCTTTCTTAATTACATTTAAACAAATGTATAAAAATAAGGGCTTAGTATGCTATTCTCTAAGAAGTACACTGAGTGAATATTTTGAGGTGAAGTAGAAAACTCACAAAATCTTTCTTTGGCAGGGCAAATATATGGATATTGAATTTGACTTTAAAGGCGACCCGCTAGGAGGAGTAATAAGTAACTGTGAGTATTTTTCTTAAGTCCTTGTAAAGAAGTTCAGAATACTGAAACATATATTTATAGTTTTAGAATGGTTTAGATACTTGTGCCTTTGAGGTATAAGAATATGTTTCCTTGCTTTATATTTAGACTTTAAGCTTTGCATTTCAGATTGTTTTATAATATAATTCATAAATCTTTTTAAAAAATCACTTAAAATATTTACCTTGGAAAAGCTTTTTAGAAGTTTTCTAAGTAAATAAATTTGTCCTACTGTTTTTTTATATTCTATAGGTCTTTTTGAAATCCTATGGGTCTTTAAAGGCAATCCAGTATGAAAAAAGATCCTCTAAGGGTTATTTTCTTTAACAAAATGTGTATGATAAAAGCCAAACTATAAATAATTGGTTTTAAATTAATAATTTTTGGTACTTATCCAATAAAAGGAGTAGACCTGTACTTCAAATCTTATTTTGAGAAGTTTTGTTTCTTTTCCAGTGTATTTATGTAATTGTAATGTGATATACTTGTTAGACAAAACAGATTCTTTAACCTTCTTTAGATATGATTTGTGACTGTGGAAATGAAATATTCTATGTGAAAGGTTAAAAAAACACACACACACACAAGCAGATGAGGTCTGCTCATACTAGCCCAGATTCAGAGTTTTCTAAAGTTGGTGTATGAACGCCACAGAGGGTTTTCAGTGTCTCTCATAAAAAGGCAGTATTGGCAGTGCTTTGGAGCTGTGGTGCCCACGGCACAACCCTGTTGTCCCTACTCCTCTTGGCTCGTGGTTGATTAGTTTGGATAACGTAAGATGATGACTCAGGGCTTTGTGCACCCCCAGCCACAGTCTGGTTATCCTCTTGAGTTTTCTGGGTTTTTTGAGGACCATAGGACTGAACCTTCTCCTGCCCCTGCCTGCCTCACCATCTCATGGTGCTATTGGGATTATTAGAATAAAAAAGTTGAAGTTTAGACTTTAAAAAAGGAGAAGAGCTAACTGAAGCACCCAAAGTGTGTGTGTTTATTTTTCTCATAACAATGACATTTTGTCTTCAAAGGAAATTTTTGTACTGAACCCAAAAGATGGCACAGGTAAAATGAGACCTGATCTGGTTGAAGAGGCGTTGGGTAGCCCAGAATCCTGGCACTTTCAGATGCTACTGAGATCTTCCTGACTGGCCCTAGCAGAAGAATGCCATTTGAAAGTTATTATTTAGTAATTTGATCAAACTATGTAACTGATGTAAAAAGAAAATTTTAATCATAATTCAGAGAGTAACCATCTAGGGCTAGAGTTTTCTCATCTTTGAAATAACAGGATTGAATTGGATGAATTCCCATTGTTCTCCCCAGTTCCAGCATTCTATAGTTCTTAAATAATTTAATTTCTGGCTGGGCACAGTAGCTTATACCTGTAATCTCAGTACTGTGGGAAGCCAAGGTGGGCAAATTGCCTGAGCTCATGAATTTGAGACCAGCCTGGCCAACATGCAAAACCCCGTCCCTACCAAAAATACAAAAAATTAGCCAGATACGATGGCACAACCAGCTCAGGAGGTTGAGGTAGGAGAATCACTTGAGCCTGGGAGCCGGAGGTTACAGTGAGCCATGATCGAGCCACTGCACTCCAACCTGGGTGACAGAGTGAGACCCTAGCTCAAAACAAAGAAGTTTCCATTTTATTTTTCCCGACTACACACTTTTGTATGCCATGTATTGGGATTGTCCATACTTGTAAGAATGTTTACTTATTAGAAAAATGCCTTGAAGAGAAAGTTTTAATATGAATTGAAGTTGAATGGGATAGTGCTACTTAAGTTAAATGATTTCGTACACCAAATATGGGAGTAAAAGTACTCATGCAAACCCTGTGTGATGTAACCAAATGCAAAGGATTATGAACTCTGCCAAACTTGTTAGGCTAACTCCTTTTACAATATGTGACAGCTGATCAGAGCTATCCAACCAGTGGCATGCTTCAGTTTTAAGATCACCATTTTAAGGGATGATTATTTATTCTGAATGATATTCCTGAGTCTTTTAGTACTTTCTTTTTGTAGGACAAATTAACTCTAGCTATAATATTAATAAAACATAGTTTAAAAAAAATGAGAGTAGGTTTACTATTATTTTCATTACAGAACTTATAGCTAAATATTTTGGAATGATTTAATCAGTATTACTCTCAAGGATTCTAGGAAAATAATTCAGGATTACTTTATTATTATAAGGATTAGAAAACAACTTTGGTTTTAAATTTTGAAGTTTTAAGTTCTAAACACAAATGTCTTCTTGTCACCTGATTCTTGCAGTATCCATGGAGAATAAATATTAAATACCCAGTTCTTTTCCAATTAAGATTAATACATCTTCATGAATGGATTTCATATGGTATTTGTTACCATTTGTTCCCACAGTGAAATTATATTGAAATTTGTGGTGGTGGGAACACCATGGCATTTAAGAGTATACTTTGCTTTGGAGAGAGAAGGAATACATTAGTGGTAAGAGCAGGAAATTTCATCCGGTATAGAGAACTGACTCATAGGTGGTCACTGGGAGTTGCTGCCTTCTGGCAGAAGGGAGTTTAAAGCATTGGATAAACCCACTTGTGTTCTCTCCAAACTGCTAAAAGTTAGCTTCTTGTAGCCTAGAAAAGAAGACAAGATTTGCCATTTTGTAGGAAGTATATTTTGCCTCAATTTCCAGCCGCTGTCTGGTGAAAGCATAGATTGTCATTGGCTAAAACCCTTAATCTTGAAAAAGGCACAATATCCCTTGAGCCTATTGTGTACCCCGGAAGTGGAAAAGAAAGCCCAGCAACTTCTCTCTCTTTTTCTAAAAGAGACAATTTAAGTCTGGAAGTCATTTGAAAATTACATATCCCTGAGGTTAGTGTCATTAAGAGACGTATCAAAATAGAAGATGGTAAAACATTTGCTTCAGTAGAGAAGATAAAATATAGAAGTACATCCAAATGTTTAGATGATATAAAATAATATTTATCTTACTTTGTTAAGGTTTGTTGGTCTCATTTATGTTTTTGTATTTGGGGATTTTGCATCTAGTGTTATGAACTGGAAACTTTTGGAATCCAGTTTTTGAAATTAATATCATAGGCATTTGGTGTCAGTTTAGACATTGGAGAACATATGGTACAAGTCGCAAAGGATTCTATCTTCTGAAAGAATAGCACAGAGAAATGCATGCTATGAAGAAACTGTTATTTTAGATGTGCATACTATGGACAAGAGATGTGGTTGTCTTGTTCACATGACCATATCAAGAGCCTGGTGTAAGACCTGACACAATAGGTGTGTAAGTGCAAACATGGGCAGGCTCTATCTCTTTTCCTTGTCCATTATTTGGGGCATATCTTTTGCAACTCTTGTTGGTTTATCATGTGGTTTCCAACGTCTAAACAAAAAGACAGCAAATTACTTCATTCTCTGTGCCTCCATTTCTTCACTTTGAAAGGAGAATAACAGTGGGACCGATTGCATAGGTTTTCCTGAGGTATAAAATATTAGTAGTATCTAAAGCACTTGTAATGGTGCCTGGTACATAGTGAATACTCAACAAATATTTGCTTTTTTCACTACAGCTATTTGTTTATTGTCTCTAGCCTTTCACCAAATACATGCTCTATAGGGACCGAGCCTTAGTCTGGTTCGTTACTCACTGAATGACCCCAACTAAAATAGTGTTGAATTAATTAAATGAATTATTTAATGATCACAAGTAATTATGTACAGCTGAGAATTTTGTTGAGAAATGAAGCTTCTGCTTTACTGGAAAATTTGTCTGAATATTCTGTGCTAATCATTTAGATTTCCTAAATCTCAGAAAAGCAAACAAAATTATTGGCAGTCAGACTTCTCCTGTTACTTTTGTTCAGCTTGAAAAGAAAAAATTTGCTAATTATGAAGGGAGGCAAATCCTGTGATTGGCCTATGTTCCAGTTATTCTTACCTGACAACCCCCCACCCCGGCCCCAATCTCAAACTTAGTAGAGGGTACAAGAAGTTTGGGTGTTTCACAGTATTACAACTGGGTTCTGACAGGAAAGTAACATCCTGGCAACCGGTGTTCCAAGAGGTTGAGGAGGAAGCCTGAAGTAGCCTGGGAAAGCGTGTGGCATGTCACTTCTACTCTGCTCTATGGTCACAGTGGGTACCGGCTTGCACAGTTTCAGGGGCAGTGACACAGATCATACCTCTCAACAGAAAGAGTGTCAAATCATTTGTAATCATTTTATTTTAGACAGCCGCTGTCTGATACATTGTTTCCAGCAGTAGCACAATAATTTCTCACCCTGTGTCCACACCCTTGATTAGTCCCCTCTCTCACTGACTCAAGGCTTGGCTGCGAGATTTATTTTGATCAATGGAACAATTAGCAAATATTGCACAACCAGATACTTGAGGAATGTTTATGTATTGGAGTTTGTCCTCTCTTGCTGATCTTGGGAATTCACTATGACCACCATGTGAATGAGCCTGGATTAGTCTGCTGGATGAGAAGAGACACATGGAATGAACTACTGGACGTATAAATGAGGACATCGTAGTCCAGACAGCTGCCAGCCAGTCTGCCCACAGACAGCCAACCTATGACCAAGCTCAGCAGAGATGACCCAAGCTGGCTCAGGCCAGAACTGTATAGCTGACACTCACAATCATGAGCTAATTAATGGTATTGTTTTAAGCTGCTGAGTTTTGGGATAATTTGTTATGCAGCAAAAACCAACTGATACAGGGTTGTCATTGATAATATATCCTTTCCTTCATCCAGTTTGGAAGCACTTGTAAAATAGACACAGAATCAAGCTGGAGAGGAAGTGGCTTTATTGCTTTTAAAGGCAGAGTTGAGGAAAGTGGGTTTTGGTTTATCACCCAAGTAGGTTTGCTTGTAGTCCTCTGGCACCTTGGTAGTGAGGCAGTGATTGACAACACAGAGCAACTGCTGGCCTCTCCTTGTGTGCATTGCCCCATCTGTCTTACAGCCGTGAGGAGTCGAGCCAGATGTGTGCATGGTGTGGGGAATCCGGAGAGCTGAGCCCTCTGCATGGCCCTTTCCTTCTGCAAACCTCATTGCTCAGTGAAGTCTTTCCTCTAGTCATGGGGAGGAGTCAGTAAGGGGCCAGCAGGCTAGGGGAGTTACTCAAGGAGACCCTTCCATACGGAAACATAAAGCAGAAGGAAAAGGCCACCCTCCTCACAGTGGAGGTGGAGGATGGAGCAGGTTACTGTGGATTGCTTTGTTTTTTCACATTTCTTTTGAATTTATGACACAATTGGCTTATACTTTTATGTGCTGTCTATCTCATGGCATATTGTTTAATCTGTGTGTGTGCTGCATTCATGCCATTTTGTAGGGTATGGAATGTGGTTTTACTCTTAAATTGTTTGAAATTTACAGCTTTATTCTTTTATATCATATATTCGATTTTATTGATGGAAAGTCATCAATAAAAGATATGAAACTGCCTATTAGAACACTTCCTAAAGGAAACTCTGATCAGTTTTCTGGGAATATGTGTATTGAGGTGAAACAGAAGACTCCCTGTGTATGAGTCAATGGCTGACCCTGTCAATAGCTAGTGGATATTTATTAATAAAGTGTCTGTTTTTAATCTGCCTTTTTAGGGTCACAAATCAAAAACTAAGATATTACATTGCCTAATTTAGAATACATACAAGGCTGGGCTTTTTTTTGTTTTTTTTTTTTTTTTTCCCACTTTGAGTTTTAAAGCTCCTAAAGATACAGAAGTAGTCAATCATTGGTTGTGAAGTATCTGTAGCAATACAACTGAAATCTCAAAAGAGCAATTCTGTGATGTGGTAATGGGTGGCTTTATATGAAAGCAGATGCTTTCCCGTTATCTTGATTTTACTTTGTTGCTCTTTTTACAAAAATGTGTTTACCATGAAAAAAGACTATGTATTTATCATGAAATGAGACTATATACAAATATTGAATAAGCCAGGTGTTGAAATATATATAAAAATTAACCTCGGATGAATGAATGAATTTGTGTTTGTTAGGGTAGTAATCAAGATAGTAAGGACTAGATATCTCATTAATTTTATTTTTTGATTGGATCTAGAATTTTAGATTCAGATACATTCATGAACAAATTTTCAATTGTTAAACATTAAATTTGCATCAGAAAACAATCTGTTGTGAAAATACATATATCCTATATGTAGAGAACAAAATCCTAATAAACAGTAATTAGGCATATAATAAACCAAGTTTTTCTTAGTGCTTTAAAGCCCAAGTTAATTTTTCCTGTACAGACACTGGAAACCCTTTCAAAACTTTAATGCAGGCCGGGCGCGGTGGCTCACGCCTGTAATCTCAGCACTCTGGGAGGCCGAGGTGGGTGGATCACAAGGTCAAGAGATCGAGACCATCCTGGCCAACATGGTGAAACCCCATCTCTACTAAAAAATACAAAAATTAGCTGGACTTGGTGGCGTGCGCCTGTAGTCCCAGCAACTCAGGAGGCTGAGGCAAGTGAATTGCTCAAACCTGGGAGGCAGAGTTTGCAGTGAGCCGAGACCGCGCCACTGTACTCCAGCCTGGTGCCTGGCAACAGAACAAGACTCTGTCTCAAAACAACAACAACAACAACAACAACTTTAATGCACTGTATCTAGCTATCTTTAATGCTGATTTTATAACTTCAGGATACTGACTTTTGAGTGAAAACTTTAAGTTGATTTCTTAAAATGCTGCAAAGTGCCATGGAGGTGGGGGGAGAATTGTAATGTCTTGGCATACTAGATGCTTTAGATCCCTCAAAGCAAACCTGCAAATAGATGGAGGATCATGTGAGACCAGGGCTGTCGGAGTCCTGAGGTCAACATTTATACCTTTTTTCTTTTACTGTAGTACACGTACACAGTGAATGAATGATTTGTAAAAGATATTTGCCCATTTTAAAAATCTTTGAAATTTGTCATGAGTGAACCTTCTTAGTTGTCAGTCTTGAGGGTTATGTTGTCCATTTTCAGAAAAAGTATAGAATATAGAATATATATCCCAATACATGAGTAAACATAAGTTCATAATCAGGATTTTCCACTGAAAACTACCATCAGTTATGCCATTCCTTCCTGGTTATTTGGTACTTTTTCTTCAGGAGTGATTAAGTAAGACAAGAAGAAGAAGGTCGATAAATTATAGTTGCTTAGATCACTGGCACATGCTTGTTGTTTAATGTATCCTTTTGCTTTAATGCAGAGGCATAAATTCACTGAAAGAACCTAAATGCCACTGAGATGCTTTTTTCATAATGCTCATCTTGGAGCAACTGGAGAGGAGGTACAGGGTCTCTGTGGGGCAGTCAGTTTGCGTCGTGGCCTTTCAATCAGGCCTTCATTGTCTTTCTCACCTCACAAGACAAAGCAGATTCTTTCATAATTAGCCTTAATCAAGAATTTAGATCACTTCTTTTTCCAGGAGAGGAGAATATACATAAAATAATGAAGTTTTTATCATGCTATCTAATCCTTCCTCTGTTATATCCCGAAGTATGGGATGTGATTTTTTTTTTCTTTCCAACCAATACATGTCTTTTTTATTTATTTGTCTGTTAAAAAACTTCATCCTCCAGCAGGGGCAGTCTTAGACTATTTCTTTCACACTTTGGGCCTTGGGGAAGCTGTCTCTGACACACACAGGCACGCATGTTGTGGACTATCTGGTAATGATTCGAACTAGGAAAGCCCCTACATGATGGCCTGGGTCCATGTTGATATTCAGGTGGCGGCCACATAGTGGGGCGGGGAGAAGTTCCGATTCATGTTTCTTTGTCCCTGCCCTCTTAACTTCCACATGAGAATGGCTTAATATGTTTATCTCTTTCCTTAAAATGGAAATTTATGTTAAATTTAATATAAACTTAAATTTGTATCTTGTGAAGAGGATGTAGCTGCATTAGAATATCTGGAATATCTCTTCTGTACTAAATATCTGGTGTCTAATAATAACTCTTCTTTACTAAATCTTGTTAGCAGAGGCTCAATTGGTGGTGGTAGAAATAAGTACCTAAGGCAGAAGAGAAGGCTGTGTGAATGTTCTGCTTTGACTTAATTCAGGGGCACTTTTAAGTAAATTAAAGTGATCAGGTGGTGAATCCCTATAGTGAATTGAATTTATGTTCTCTACTTTGAGTAATTATTTGATTATGGCTTCAAGCTGTTAGATTATGTTGGTGCATGCACATTTAGGGGAAGAAAACCAATAAGGAATGGTCTTAAGCAGGAGTAAATTATTTTGGGGCAAACATTTTCTCTGATTACTTTTCTACCTAGAAGCTTGTGACTTACGAGAAAAGTCATGAAGAAATTGAAATGGGAGGCTCTAGGGTAATAGAGTAAGCATTTTAAGTGGTAAAAGCTTCAACTGCTTTGTAATAAAAGATTCCTCATCTTGTGATGGAGTTGCTTAGGCAAATTCATGTATTTTTCTAAAGTGCAGCATTTTTAAGTGTTTAAGGACATTGCTTTTTCTATGTTTGGAAATTTATTATAGAGTGTAAGCATGATACCTAGTCACCCAGAGCTTTGAATGCTGGCTCTGTTGTTTACCAAGACTGGGATGGAGCCTCATTTTCTCATCTGTAATATAGGGATTATAAGACCAACCTCAGGGAAGGTGTTCAGGGTTGAATATGATAAAAAATGAAAAGCACTGAACACATAGCGAAAGGTCAGTGAAAGTTCTCTTTCCACTTCCCCTTTGCACCTTTCCTTTTAAACACACACAGTATTATGTTTCACATTTGAATATGAGAGTCGTTACTGATCATATCAGCGTATGCAGTTCACAAAGTACATATGGCCAACATTCCTTTTCACATCATGCACAAGCGAATATTATTCTTTAACTTGGTGCTGGTGATCTGCTGAACCTTACAGCCATTGCCATTTCTACACTCTGTAATGTCTACACTCTGTAATGTTTCAAAAGGTGCCAAACGTTACACTAGCCAGTGTGTTGCTGTTGCACAGTGTAGCCTGTCACAGGCTTATTGAAGGTGTTACTTCGCGTCTTGGCCTACTAGTTTGCTTTTGTAATGTGATTGTGGAAGTGTTGCCAAACAATTGCTTGTCCTCATTATAAGGTGCCACTATAAGGTGAGAGGACAGCAGCTCACCTCGTCCTCACTCACAAGGGCCTTGGCATTGTGATGTGTGAAGAGAGCACATGCTGCTGTTGGTTTGGGTGACAAGAGCAACCAGGATCACGTGTGACTTCTGTAGGCCAAGCGGGAGGTCAGCACGTGTGCAGCTGGGGCTAAGCTTCTTCACAAACAGTCCCTGCCTATAGTGTGTTGGCAGTAGATGATCTGTTTGAAGAAATTTGTGCATGAATGAAGTCAAATATAGCGTTTATTTATTTATTTTTTAATGTAATCAAACCAGTTTCTTCCAAACTTGAGAAATTTCCTATAAAAATTATCTTTTCAATGAACAATCTACCCATCCCTTGTGAGTTTTTTCTTCTAAAACTGTTACAGGATCCCACAGAAGCTCGGTCACATGATAAGTAAAATTGTGCTACATCTTTAACATTACTTATTTAGTCTATCTTCTGCTTTGCATGTCAGATTGTACTTATTAATTGACTGAAACATTCCATTTTTTAGAGATGGTGACTATTACACAATCCTTTTTTCCCTAAGTTATATCCCACTTGTACTTTTCAATCTTTGGGTTTTTTTTATTATTATTATTTTTCTTTCTAAATATGAAGGTTTCATTATTTTCCATCTATGATTTGAGGACATTGGCAGTCTCCCAAGTCATATGAGAGCTGGAGAAGAACATGAGAAACCTGCAGCATCCTGCTCCTAATAATTTTTGTACTTACATATTTTTGTTCTTTTTTCAGTTGGCTTAATTTAATTTTATTTTATTTAACTTTTTTTTTTTTTTTTTTTACATTGAATCTCTTTATTCTTACAATCTTAGGTATTTGGAGCAGCCCAGGACTTCTCATTCATCAAATATATACCCTTTCACTCTAGCTAAACTCCTCCACCAATGCTAGTGTAGGTCCCAGAAATGCAATTTAAAAAGTTTAATGATGGTTCCTAGATAAATGGCACATCATTCTCTCCCTTACCAAGCATTTTCATGGTGTCTTAGACTGCAGCCTGATTGGGGGAAAGTCAAATATGTGTATTCTCTAGAATTAGTGCTCAATAATAACAGTACTAATTTGGAATTGCATGGCTGAAGTTTGCCTGTGCCCACAGCTTTTTGTATCACTAGTCAGTGACAAGCAGGGCTCCAGGCAAGAATATCCTCTTCCATTGTAGTTTGCCTCTTGCTATATAACGCCATAGTGATTCCTTTCTGGTCCGTCCCTTCCTTCCTCCTTCCCTATTTGAAAATTTGGTAAGACCTTAAATTTATAGGTTGAAAAATGATCTGGAGTCAATGAAAATATATCAAGTAACACAAAATTCCATTCAGTGAGAACCATCTTTCATTTTCTAACACTTCATCGGTATCCATAGACTACTTTGCTTCTCCCGGGTAGTGGGGCATGCGGGTGTGAGAGTCCTGATGTCACACCCTAGTTCCACAAGTTGCCAACTGAGTTATATAAACTCTTGGACTATCAGTGTTTTCAGCTGTAGAATGATACCTTATAAAATAGTTGAGAGGATTCAGTGAGATACTATCTGTAAAGCACTTAGCCCATAGTAAGATCTCAAAATGTTAACTAATTTTTATTATAATTACTAGGTAGACTCATAATTGAATGGGCATATTTCATTGTTTACATTTGTAATGTTACATTTTGAAGAATTTAATGTCATCATAGAAAACCAAGAGCATTATTAGTATAAAAATGATATTATGATTTTCTTTTTTTTTTTTTTTAATTGTACTTTAGGTTCTGGGGTACGTGTGCAGATCATGCAGGATTGTTGCATAGGTGCACACATGGCTGTGGTTTGCTGCTTCCATCCCCCCATCACCTACATCTGGCATTTCTTCCCATGTTATCCCTCCCCACCCCCCCCCCTTTTCTCCCTTTGCCCCCCCCCGCCAATAGACCCCAGTGTGTGATGCTCCCCTTCCTGTGTCTGTGTGTTCTCATTGTTCAACACCTGTCTATGAGTGAGAACATGCAGTGTTTGATTTTCTGTTCTTGTGTTAGTTTGCTGAGAATGATGGTTTCCAGGTTCATCCATGCCCCTACAAAAGGCATGAACTCATCGTTTTTTATGGCTACATAGTATTCCATGGTGTATATGTGCCACATTTTCCCTGTCCAGTCTGTCATCGATGGGAATTTGGGTTGGTTCTAGGTCTTTGCTATTGTAAACAGTGCCGCTATGAACATACATGTGCATGTGTCTTTATAATAGAATGATTTATAATCCTTTGGGTATGTACCCAGTAATGAGATTGCTGGGTCAAATGGAATTTCTATTTCTAGGTCCTTGAGGAAGCACCACACTGTCTTCCACAATAGTTGAACTAGATTACACTCCCACCAACAGTGTAAAAGTGTTCCTGTTGCTCCACATCCTCTCCAGCATCTGTTGTCTCCAGATTTCTTAACGATTGCCGTTCTAACTGGTGTGAGATTGTATCTCAATCTGGTTTTGATTTGCATTTCTCTAATAATCAGTGATGATGAACATTTTTTCATATGTTTCTTGACTTCATATATGTCTTCTTTTGAAAAGTGTCTGTTCATATTCTTCTCCCACTTTTGGATGGGTTTGTTTGTTTTTTTCTTGTACCCTGTTTTAGTTCTTTTGAGATTCCTGATATTAGCCCTTTGTGAGATGGGTAGATTGCAAATTTTTTTCCCATTCTGTTGGTTGCCAGTTCACTCTAATGATTGTTTCTTTTGCTGTACAGAGGCTCTGGAGTTTAATTAGATCCCATTTGTCTATTTAGGCTTTTGTTGCCAATGCTTTTTGTGTTTTAGTCATGAAGTCCTTGCCTATGCCTATGTCCTGAATGGTTTTGCCTAGGTTTTCTTCTAGGGTTTTTATGGTGTTGTTAGGTCTTATGTTTAAGTCTTTAATCCATCTGGAGTTAATTTTAGTGTAAGGTGCCAGGAAGGGATCCAGTTTCTGCTTTCTGCACACTGCTAGCCAGTTTTCCTAACACTA
Source organism: Sapajus apella (assembly GCF_009761245.1). Classification (NCBI taxonomy): domain Eukaryota; kingdom Metazoa; phylum Chordata; class Mammalia; order Primates; family Cebidae; genus Sapajus; species Sapajus apella. The sequence goes on along the minus strand of NW_022436968.1, from coordinate 4,136,512 downwards.
TTTATTTCACAGGGAATCCTTTCCCTGTTGCTTGTTTTTGTGAGGTTTGTCAAAGATCAGATGGTTGTAGATGTGTGGTGTTGCCTCTGAGGCATCTGTTCTGTTCCATTGGTCTATATCTCTGTTTTGGTACCAGTCCCATGCTGTTTTGATTACTGTAGCTTTGTAGTATAGTTTGAAATCAGGTAGCATTATGCCTCCAGCTTTTTTCTTTTTGCTTAGGATTGTCTTGGCTATGTGGGCTCTCTTTTGGTTCCATATGAACTTTAAAATGGTTTTTTCCAGTTCTGTGAGGAAGGTCATTGGTAGCTTGATGGGGATAGCGTTGAATCTACAAATTACTTTGGGCAGTATGGCCATTTTCACGATATTGATTATTCCTAACCATGAGCATGGAATGTTTCTCCATCTGTTTGTGTCCTCTCTTATTTTGTTGATCAGTGGTTTGTAGTTCTCCTTGAAGAGGCCCTTTATGTCCTTTGTTAGTTGTATTCCTAGGTATTTTATTCTCTTTGTAGCATTTGTGAATGGCAGTTCGTTCTTGATTTGGCTCTCTTTAAATCTGTTACTGGTATATAGGAATGCTTGTGATTTCTGCATGTTGATTTTGTATCTTGAAACTTTGCTGAAGTTGCTTATCAGTTTAAGGATATTTTGGGCTAAGATGATAGGATCTTCTAAATATACAATCATGTTGTCTGCAAGTAGAGACAATTTGACTTCCTCTTTTCCTAATTAAATACCTTTTTTTTTTCTTGCCTAACTGCTCTGGCTAGAACTTCCAATACTATATTGAATAGGAATGGTGACAGAGGGCATCCTTGTCTAGTGCCGGATTTCGAAGGGAATGCTTCCAGTTTTTGCCCATTCAGTATGATATTGGCTGTTGGTTTGTCATAAATAGCTTTTATTATTTTGAGATATGTTCCTTTGATACCTAGTTTATTCAGAGTTTTTAGCATAAAGGGCTGTTGAATTTTGTCGAAGGCCTTCTCTGCATCTATTCAGATAATTGTGTGTTTTTTGTCTTTGGTTCTGTTTATGTGGTGGATTACATTTATAGACTTGTGTATGTTGAACCAGCCTTGCATCTCCAGAATGAAGCCTACTTGATCATGATGGATAAGCTTTTTGATGTGCTGTTGCAATAGGTTTGCTAGTATTTTATTGAAGATTTTTGGATCAATGTTCATCATGGATATTGGCCTGAAGTTTTCTTTTTTTGTTGAGTCTCTGCCGGATTTTGATATCAGGATGATATTGGTCTCATAAAATGATTTGGGATGGATTCCCTCATTTTGGATTGTTTGGAATCATTTCAGAAGGAATGGTACCAGCTCCTCTTTGTACATCTGGTAGAATTCAGTTGTGAACCCATCTGGACCTGGGCTTTTTTTGGTTGGTAGGCTATTAATTGCTGCCTCAACTTCAGCCCTTGTTATTGGTCTGTTCAGGGTTTCAACTTCTTCCTGGTTTAGGCTTGGGAGGATGCAAGTGTCCAGGAATTTATCCATTTCTTCCAGGTTTACTGGTTTATGTGCATAGAGTTGTTCGTAGTAATCTCTGATTGTAGTTTGCATTGCTGTGGAGTCCATGGTGATATCCCCTTTATTGTTTTTTATTGCATCTATTTGATTCTTCTCCCTTTCCTCTTTATTAACCTGGCTAACGGTCTGTCTATTTTGTTGATCTTTTTAAAAAACCAGCTCCTGGATTTATTGATTTTTTTGAAGGGTTTTGTGTCTTTTTCTCCTTCAGTTCTGCTCTGATCTTAGTTCTGTTTCTTGCGTTCTGCTAGCTTTTTAGTTTTTTTGATCTCGTTCCTCTGGCTCTTTCAGTTTTGATAATAGGGTGTTGATTTTAGATCTTTCCTCACTTCTCATGTGGGCATCTATTGCTATAAATTTCCCTCTGGGCACTGCTTTAAATATGTCCCAGAGATTCTGGTATGTTGTGTCTTCATTCTCGTTGGTTTCAAAGAACATCTTTATGTCTGCCTTCATTTCATTGTTTATCTAGTTGACATGCAGGAGCCAGTTGTTCAGTTTCCATGAAGTTGTGCGTTTCTGAGTTAGTTTCTTAATCCTGAGTTCTAATTTGATTTCACTGAGGTCTGAGAGAATGTTTGTTATGATTTCCATTCTTTGCATTTGCTGAGAAGTGATTTACTTCCAATTACGTGGTCAATTTTAGTGTAGGTGCCATGCAGTGCTGAGAATGTATATTCTGTGGATTTGGGGTGGAGATTTCTGTAGATGTCTATTAGGTCTGCTTGGTCCAGATCTGAGTTCAAGTACTGGATATCCTTGTTAATTTTCTGCCTTATTGATCTGTCTAATATTGACAGTGGAGTGTTAAAGTCTCCCACTATTATTGTTTGGGAGTCTAAGTCTCTTTCTAGGTCGTTATGAATTTGCTTTATATACCTGAGTGCTCCTGTATTGGGTGTGTATATATTTAGGATCGTTAGTTCTTCTTTATGCATTGATCCTTTTACCATTATGTAATGCTTTTGCCTCTTTTGATCTTTGTTGGTTTAAAGTCCATTTTATCAGAGACTAGGATTGTAACTCCTGCTTTTTTTGCTCTTCATTTGCTTGGTAAATCTTCCTCCATCCCTTTATTTTGAGCCTATGTGTGTCCTTGCACATGAAATAGGTTTCCTGAAGACAACACACCGATGGGTCTTGATTTTTTATCCAATTTGCCAGTCTGTGTCTCTTAAATTGGGGCATTTAGCCCATTTACATTTAAGGTTAATATTGTTATGTGTGTATTTGATCCTGCCATTTTGATGCTAGCTGGATGTTTTGCCTGTTAGTTGACACATTTTCTTCATTGTGTCGATGGTCTTTACCATTTGGTGTGTTTTTGGAGTGGCTGGTACTGATTGTTCCTTTCCTTGTTTAGTGCTTCTTTCAGGAGCTCTTGTAAGGCAGGGCTGGTGGTGACAAAATCTCTCAGCAATTGCTTGTCCATAAAGGATTTTCTTTCTAATTTGCTTATGAAGCTTAGTTTGGCTGGATATGAAATTCTAAGTTGAAAGTTCTTTTCTCTAAGGACGTTGAATATTGGCCCCCACTCTCTTCTGGCTTGTAGGTCTCCTGAGTCTGATGGACTTCCCTTTGTGGGTAACCCGACCTTTCTCTCTGGCTTCCCTTAGCATTTTTTCCTTCATTTCAACTCTGGTGAATCTGCTGATTATGTGCCTTGGGATTGCTCTTCTTGAGGAATATCTTTGTGGTATTCTCTGTATTTCCTGGACTTGAGTGTTGGCCTGCCTTGCTAGGTTGGGGAAGTTCTCCTGAATAATATCCTGAAGAGTGTTTTCCAGCTTGGAATCATTCTCTCCGTCGTATTCAGGCACACCTTTCAAATGTAGATTAGGTCTTTTCACATAATCCCATATTTCTTGGAATCTTTGTTCATTTCTTTCACTCTTTTCTCTCTATTCGTGCCTTCTCATTTTATTTCATTAAGTTGATCTTCAATCTGTGATATCCCTTCTTCTGTTTGGTCAATTCGGCTATTGAAACTTGTGTATACTTTGTGAAGTTCTTGTGCTGTGTTTTTCAGCTCCATCAAGTTGTTTATATTCTTCTCTAAGCTGTTTATTCTAGTTAGCATCTCATCTAACCTTTTTTCTAGGTTCTTAGTTTCTTTGCATTGGGTTGGCTTATGTTCTTTTAGCTATGAGAAGTTTCTTATTACCCACCTTCTGAAGCCTGTTTCTGTCAATTCATCAGAATCATTCTCCATCCATCTTTGATCCCTAGCTGGTGAGGAGTTGTGATCCTTTGGAGAAGGAGAGGCGTTCTGGTTTCTGGTGTTTTCATTCTTTTTGCACTGGTTTCTTCCCAACTTAGTTGCTTTATCTACCTGTGGTCTTTGTAGTTGGTGACTTTCGGATGGGGTCTCTGAGTGGATCCCATCAAGTTGATGATGAAGTTATTTCTTTCTGTTTCTTAGTTTTTCTTCTAACAGTCAGGCCCCTCTGCTGCAGGACAGCTGGAGGTCTACTCCAGACCTTGGCTCACCTGGGGATCACCTGTGGGGTCTGCAGAACAGCAAGAGTTGCCACTGGTTTATTCCTCTTCTATCCCCGACCCAGATGGGTACCCAACAGATGTTGGCCTGAGCTCTCCTTTATGAGGTGTCTCTTTGGATATATGGGGGTTGGGGAGTTGCTTGAGGAGACAGTCTGTCCCTTATAGGAGCTCAACTGCTGTGCTGGGAGCTGCGTTGCTCTATGCAGAACTGCTGGGCAGGCACCTTTAAGTCTGCTGCAGCTGAACTCAACTGCCTCTTTTCCCAGGTGCTCTGTCCTAGGAAGGTCAGCTTTATTTATAAGTTCCTGTTGCTCTGCTTCCTTTTTTTCAGAGATGCCCTGCCCCACATGGAGTAGTCTAGTCACAGTCTGCCAGCAGAGGTGTTGCTGAGCTGTTGCAGGCTCTGCCCAGCTGCTATGTGAACAGCCTGGGTAGTGGCGGACTGCCTTGGTAGTAGGGGATGCTCTTCCCCCAACTGAGCTGGACTGTCCTGGGTCCAGCTGCACTTGTTGCAAGTGTGTTTCAGATTGCTTGTTTTGTGGGGATGGCACTCGCCGAGCCAGGTCACCTGGCTCCCTGTCTCTGCCCCCTCCCTTTCAGTTGAATGGGCGGCTCTGTCTCCCTGGCATTCCAGGCACCAGTTGAAATGCCTGCCCAGATTTGTGTGAGTTTCTGTGCGCCAAGCAGCACTGGCTGAAACCACCATGCTGAAAACACATGGTGCCTTTTGGCCAAGAATTTCCTGGTCTATGGGCAGTGAAAACTTGTTTGGAAATGCAGTGAGCACTCACCCTCTGCGCTGTTCTTGCTGGGAGCTTCACTCCGGAGCAGTTTCTTGGATCTTCCTCCAGTATTATCTTTAATCAGTGTATTGAATGTAACTTATTTATATATACATTATTTAAAAAGAACGTGACCTGTGTAATTTGGTTATTTTCATTAGAGTTGTGCTTCTTCCTGAAAGTAGAACTGAAAATAATAGCTTCCTTTATTATTTTATTACTGCAGAATAGAAAGTGAAAAAGAAAGTGAGAAGGAAAAAAAGCATGGTGGATTTTAAAGTGAAACAAATGCCGTATTGTGATTTAATTCTTCTCCTTAGGTTTTTTAGAGAAATATCAGGTTGTTAAACGCCATACTATGATTTAATTCTTCTCTTTAGATCTTTTAGAGAAATCTCGGGTTGTTAAACAGCCAAGAGGTGAAAGAAACTTCCACGTGTTCTATCAGCTTCTGTCTGGTGCCTCTGAAGAGCTCCTCAGTAAGTCTCTGTTTCTATGTGTTGTTGTTGTTTGAGATGAGAGTCTCACTGTGTTGCCCAGGCAGGTTTCAAATTCCTGAGCGCAAGGGATCTTTCTGCCTTGGCCTCCCAAAGTGCTAGGATTACAGGCCTGAGCCACTGCCCCTGAACTGTTGCCGTGTTTTAATTTTCAGTGTCACAGCAGTTTCTGAAGCATTCTCTTTAAAACATATTCCATATGCTTTGCCCCTTCCTTCTTAAGATTTTTCCATGATGCTAGTTGAAATGAAGAACATGATGTATTTGCTTCTACCACACCCCAGGGTTTCTGTAATATTCCCGTACCTCACCAGATACTGTGCCATACATCTCCAGTTGTGTTGAGGACTGTGTGGATGATTTAGAGATGAAACTCAAGTGGGATTTCAGCAAATAGAACTACCTCAGTCTGGACTTGGCCACAGCTAATTATTAGGGGAGGGATTAATCATACACTTAGAAAACAAAATGGGCCGGGCACCATAGCTCACGCCTGTGATCCAGCACTTTGGGAAACCAAAGCGGGCAGATCATGAGGTCAGGAGTTCAAGACCAGCCTGGCCAATATGGTGAAACCCGTCTCTACAATAATATAAAAACTAGCATGACGTGGTGGCTTGCACTGTAGTCCTAGCTACTCAGGAGGCTGAGGCAAGAGAATAGCTTGAACCCGGGAGGTGGAGGTTGCAGTGAGCTGAGATCACACCACTGCACTCCAGCCTGGGCGACAGAGCAAGACTCCATCTCAAAAAAAAAAGAAAATGGAAGAATTTATATATGGGGACAGAAAAACATTAGGGATCTAATTAAATGAGTACAATTATATAGAAACAAATCACTAGGTAAATATTTAAAAATAGTAGGGAAGATATTTTGCAGTGGATACAAGTGATAAAAATCTGACCTTTGGTTATTTTAGAGAATTAACATAATTCCACAATACTATCTAATAGCCAATAGTTAAATGATGAAGAGTTGTGAACAAATAGTTCAAACAAGAAAGGAAAAGTCATCTTCACTAATAATCAACAAATTCAAATTAAAACAGCACTGAAGTATCTCCTATACATATATTAGCAAAAGTTATTAAGGACCAAGCTAGCAGAGTTGTCACTGATCTGCTTAGAGCTGTGGGTGTTACTTCAAATTGAGGCCCTCTTCCTGGGGGACTAATTGGCAATCCAAAATAATCAGAGCCTGCCATCCAGTCACACCACTTTTTGGACTATATTCCAACAAAATAATTCAGATGAATCCAAAAAGCAATTGGTGAAGACATTTATCACTGTTCTATATTTATTATTATAACAGAGAGAATCCAAATAACCAGGGGAGAGGGAATCACCAGGCAGGCATCACATAATGAAGTAATACATTGACAATCTATTTTAATATAAAAACTCTAGAAAGAGACTTATCTAATAAGATAAGTATAAAACAGAGTTTGTCCTGTCACAGTGATACAAGTGATTTTAAAAATGTGCTGTTATTGGCTGGCACAGTGGCTCACGCCTGTAATCCCAGCACTTTGGAAGGCCGAGGCAGGTGGATCACGAGGTCAAGAGATTAAGACCATCCTGGCCAACATGGTGAAACTCCATCTCTACTGAAAAGACAAAAAGCAGGTGGACATGGTGGCACACACCTGTAATCCCAGCTACTCTGGAGGCCGAGGCAGGAGACTCACTTGAACCTGGGAGGTGGAGGTTGCAGTGAGCCGAGATAGTGCCACTGCACTCCAGCCTGGCAACAGAGTGAGACTCCATCTCAAAAAAAAAAAAAGAATATGCTGTTATTGATATTTGGATATAATTTTCGTTCTTTTGATGCAATACTTAATATAAAAGCCATTTACCAACGTGAATGAAATATCAAAGGGAATGAGATATTTAAGATTGGATTTATTGAAGCAACTTAACAATTCGTGTCTTTGATTCAATAGATAAACTTAAGCTTGAGAGGGATTTCAGCAGATATAACTACCTGAGTCTGGATTCGGCCAAAGTGAATGGAGTGGATGATGCAGCAAATTTTAGAACCGTGCGGGTAAGACGTAGTGCTTCCATCAAGCTTCAAATCGCATGCCACTGCATTGCTCAGCAGGAGCTGGTAACTTCTTTAAAGTGTAGCTCATTTTCCCTAAGGTTTTAGGATTATACAAAAATTATATTTTTATCACTTTGATTTTTTTTTTTACTGACTCAGAAATCACACAAGATTGTGAAGGCCATGCTTTAATTTATTAGAGTGTGCGATTTTACCATTTATCATAAGGAGCTTTTTTATTATATTATCCTGGGGTTTGACTCCTTTAAGGTTATTTTTAAATTCCAGATGTTTTTATGACCACAGTTAATTTCCAAGTATAAAAACGGCCCTCAGATCATGTTAAATCAAAACTATTTTTGAGAGAGAAAAATCTTGGTTTTATACAGTTTTAGAAATTCATATATAAACCAGAGTGATTAGCATTCCACATTCATACTATACTCTGTTTTCTGTCTTAATATGTAATATACTTTCAAAATTACTCTTATTATGACATGATAGGGTAACTGGGATTTACTTGCAAATGAGACAGCTGTGGTGATGGGGAAAGGGGGGAGTAGGATGAATTACAGATAATACAAAATTGGCATCAGTTAATTGTTGAGGGTGAATGAAAAGGACATGCGGGTTCTTTCCCTGCTCTCTCTACTTTTGTATATGTTTGAAGTATTCCATAAAAACAATAACAAAAACTTACATTACTCCATTGCTATGTAGCCTCGTCATTTAAAAAAAGCCAGCTGTTCTCAAAAAGAAAGTATCTCTTAGAGTATGTCATTTTTTAAAACTGTATAAACATCCTCATATGGAAGCAATAGTCTGTTGATTCCTGGACATGATTTTGTTTAAACCTTGAGTCCAAGACCTGTTTTAGAACCACTTTGCCTGGCACGTAATTGGCACTCTGTAAAAATTTATGAATGAACAGATGCCTCCTGTTACCCAGTTTCTTGGGCTGGCCACTTCACGTTTGCAAACCAGTTTTTCTGATATGTAAAATGAGTGAGGAGCTTTTCTTTGTATGGAGTTGTGAAAGTTGGCTTTGTTTCTGGAAGCAAAACCTCAGTGTAAAAAAAAAAAAGTATGTACAAACTGAGCTGCTGTGGTTGAAGTCCCAGCCTCCTGTTTGTTCCATCTTCCTCTTTGTATGCCCCCAGCCTCCGCCACAGCACCAGAGGTATCCCAGGGTCCCTCGAATCACAGTTGGAAACCACTGAACTTTGTCATTATGTTTTTTTCCCCAGAAATAAATCTGTAATATGATTCATTTTTTAAAAAAAGAAAGGAAAGAACTATGGAGGAAAAAAGTTGCTTTTTTTTTCTCTCCCCAGAATGCCATGCAGATCGTGGGCTTTATGGATCATGAAGCTGAGTCTGTCTTGGCGGTTGTGGCAGCAGTGTTGAAACTGGGGAACATCGAGTTCAAGCCCGAATCGCGAGTGAATGGTCTAGATGAAAGCAAAATCAAAGATAAAAATGGTACATCCGTGGAGAATCAACTTTGTTTAGGAAATTTGCTTTGAACTTCTGCCCGGTTTTTAATGTAGAAAGTAAAACTTCTGCTTTGCATTGGTTTGAGAAAGCTTTCTTTTTTTTTTTTTTTTTTTTTTTTTTTTGCTTTTACATCTTTAGTGATATTTAATTTGAATAAAATGCATCCATTTAAAATTACATTTCTAAGACTATTGAAGAAATTACACACTCATGTAACCACTAGCGCAATTAAGATATAGAATATTTTCAACAGTTCCCAAAATTTCCTTGTGCCACTTTGAAGTCAATGGCGCAGCCTAAACCCTAAACAACCACTACTCTTCTTTCTGTCTGTATAGATTAATTTCATCTTTTCTAAATGAAATTATATAGAATGCAGTCTTTTGTGTTTAGCTTCTTGTACTAACCACATTTTTGAGATTCGTCCATGTTATTTCATGTATCGGTTGTTCATTGCTTGTTATTGCCGAGTGTTATTCTACTGTATAGACAGATTTCAATTTGTTTATCCACTCACATATTGCTTTTTTTCTATTTCTTCTTTTTGTTTAACTTTTAAGTTCAGGGTTACATGTGAAGGTTTATTATATAGGTAAACTTGCGTCATGAAGATTTGTTGTACTGATTATTTCATCACCCAGGTAGTAAGCCTAGTACACGAGAAAGCTTTCTAATGAAACTGAGCAGAAATAGAACTGTGGCTAAGCTTTGTTTTTTGATGCATACATTTTATACTGTTCTGTTTGATTATGATTTAGAGGGAACATCCTAAGCCTTCAAAATGATTATAAGCAGCACATGTACAGTCACTTTTTGTGTCCACCCCCCACCTTCCCACAGAGTTAAAAGAAATTTGTGAATTGACCGGCATTGATCAATCAGTTCTGGAACGAGCATTCAGTTTCCGAACAGTTGAGGCCAAACAGGAGAAAGTTTCAACTACACTGAATGTGGCTCAGGTGGGTGAAACATAATGTATAGAAGAGAGTTTCTTAAAAGTCTGTGCTGTTTTCATATAAGTATAAACAAAGGTTTTTGTTTACAGGTTACTATCTCCATCATTGTACTGTGTTCTAGGCATTGGGGAAAGCAGTAAGCTAAACAGATAAGGATCCTTGCCCTCATGGAGCTTAAAATTCTGGTAGAGGGAACTAGATATTAATCACTAGACATATGAAATAAGTGCTGTGGCAAACTAGCAGGTGGTAAGAGCAGTGAACAGAGGGAAAAAGTAAAGCAGGGTAAGGGAGCGCCCTGGGGCCGGGAAGGAGACTGGAAGTGAGGTGGGAAATGACTGAAGGCTTTTCAGAAGAACATTGCCATGACTGCCTTGCATTTCAAAGGGTCACTCTGGCTGTGATGTGGAAAGCAGAGGGTCGGGGGAAAGGAGTGAAAGCGAGGGACCTTCAAGGAGACGTGCACTAACCCAGAGATGATGGTGGCTTGAACTAGTAGTCGCAGTGAAGTCAGTGAGAAGTGGTTACACTGTGGATATTATTTGAGGGTAGAGGCAACAGGACTTGCTGATGATGTTTGGTTGAAGAGAACAAACAAGGGTGATTTAATGCTTTTGGCCCAAGCAACTGGAAACATGGAGTTGTCATTAACTGATTTGGGGAAGATAGTGGGAGAAGCCAGTTTTGTGTTCAGGTGGCTGAATTGGCCTCCCTGCCTTACTTCTTCAACTCCGTCTGCCCTTGATATTGGGGCCAATGAAGTCTTTAGTCTTTCTAAGACCCAAATCGGAGCTGCTGCCTCCTCTCCTTTTGCTTCAGGTTAAGTGGGTGGGTGTCTGGGTGGCCGCATGCCTGTATACATGCATGTATACCCAGGCAGCTCCTGCAGTCCCTTCACTAAAACACTGTTCTGTGGCTTAGACATTTTCCCACCAGCCAATGACTCAGGCTAACATTAAATTACTGACTTGAGACTTCCACTCAGGCCTACTTGGTTCGACTGTATTCTTGTCTCATCCTCCTTATAACTATCCATGAAGACTCCATAAACAGTAGGGTGGAGCCAGGATTGCTCTCTGCTGCCGAACCAGACTTTCCTACTAATCCAAGAATGCCTTTGTGTCCTTAGCTTTCTTTCAACATTTGATATCTTATTTTAGGTGAGTTATTTTGGCTGTGGCAAATACCATAACTTTATATATGTAGAAATGTGGTTTGTAGCAATCCTTTCCTAGCTATAGCCATTGCCTGTTCTTCCTCCTAAATTACTGCTTTTGCTATCATGTCCATCCAAGTCAGCCTTACTAATTCACAGTCAGATACGGAGTGACTGACTTAATCAAGAAAATGCTGCTGAGAGCCTGCACTGCACAATCCCGCACATAGGCCACGAGTAGGGAAGTAAGGGATTAGGGAAGACCTCATGGAGACCATCAAAGGATTTAGATGTGTGAAGAATGGGTGAAAGGGCATGTCAAAAAGAAAACAGTGAGAAAAGCCAGGTTTGGGGTACATATCAGAAAAAAGATTGATCCAGCTGGGCTACAGCTGTACTTATGTAAAGAGGATTCAGAGCAATGTGGCTGGAAAGGTGAAGTCTGGAGTCAGGGTGGCAAATCTGCAACAGCAGTTCTTAAACTTCAACATGCATTCAGATCACCTGGTGGACTGACTTAGGAAACACAGTTTGCAGACCACAGCCCCAGTACTTGATTCAGTGGATCTGGGGTAGGACTGAGGAATGTGCATTTCTAACAAATTCAGAGGTGACATTGCTGCTGCTGCTGGTCCAGGATAACATTTTGAGAGCCACCGAGTTTAGACATGTTCAATAGCCAGAGTGCGAATTGTTAAGTCTGCAAGGAAGCCATGAAAAAGCCTGTATTGTTTAAGAAGGCCCTTTAGGAATATGTATATTTTGAGTCTTTTTAAAATTGTGTGTTTTATTCTTGCTTTTTTAATCATCCTGTATGGGAACGAGGCCCAGGTACCTCTGACTTTATAAGCTTATTTTAGTCACCTTACATCACTGAAGAAAACTTTCCACATTTTCTTAACCTTTGGCATAAAAGAATTTGGCTGGAGATCCTCAGCTGTTCGTCTCCTTAGTCAACTGTTTTTGTATTTTTAATGCCGTATTCAGAGTATCTGGTTCTACTGATCTTATTGCCTGGTACGTTTGGATTCCTGTAAGAAGTGATTTGTTTTGTTAGCCTTTCCTCATAGCTTCAATTCTTGGGCCCCAACATCATCTTTATTGCCCCAGGCCTCCTTTTCCCAAGGCATTTACACCTTTCTCCAGGTAGGAGGACTCATACCGAGATAATGGAAACTCTAACAAGTTCTTCAGCTTCTCCTACATACTCTCTCCTTGGCTTCTAATGTCCTCTAAAATCTTATCCTACACAGCTTATCTCAGCTTATTCCTTGCTAGTCCTCTGTTACCTGGTGCCTCTGCTCCTGCCTGCCCATCCCCCCCCATGTCATGCTCATTCCTTCTACCCATCTAAAGGCTCTGCCTAGTTGTTACCCCATCCAAGGAGACTTCCTTGATCAAATAGCCCTCCTGAAACCCGTCCCCTCTCAAACCCCCTTTTCTTTGCAGTTCGGCACCTGCCCTCTGATTGTTTCCTCTGTGTTAGTTTGGTCTCCTTAGCTCCTGGAGGGCGGGCCCCATGTCTGTGTATCTCTGAGTCTCCACCTTGCTTGTCACTTGCCGTCCTGGACCATGCCTGTTACCTGGCATGTCTGCAGCACATGCCACCTGGGCTTTTCCTCTGAGTTTCATGCAGCTGCAGAAGTGCATGGTCTTTTCATAGTGTGCTTTGAAACAGATAGTGAATTAGCGCACTTTGAGTCTTCCCTTGTTTCTATACACTGTATTAGTGATCCTTAAGTGGGAACAGGCATTCCTTCCCTTACTGCTTTATAGGATATTGTTGTGCAGATTAGGTGGTATGAATCAGGCTCAGGAAGTCAGGGGCGGCACATTGGCAGCCGGGTGGCAAATTGGCAGCCCCTGGGGCCAGGTAAAGCTCAATAGGCATATTTTTATTTGACTAAAGGGTAGGGTTTTCTTTGGTTTTGTTTGTTTGCTCTTTAAATTTTGAATTTGAGTGCCTTTAGCCTGGAATGCGTCCTCTAACCCCTATAGATAGAGCCACCATTTCCTGTTCATTTCTGTCGCACAGTCCCTGGAATCATTTGAGTTTGAGAACCCTGGAGTAAATATTGTTGAAGGAAGCAAAGGAAATTAATATTGGCTGTGTATACACTTTAAAAAATATAAAGCAGTTTGCCAGAATACATTGTCACTGTTGGTTCAGTTTATTGAAATGGTGGCTTGTTGAAAGTAGATAGCTTGTAACTAAAAAAGCTAGATGACATTAAGATGAAAAAGGGCTCGTCTACAAATACATGATGTTTTGAACTTACGTGGTGTTTTGAGATAACTTCATAAGAAGAAAAAAGAAAGGACTTAGAAGTTATATAGGCCCATGAGGTAGTAGTAGAGGAAAAGGATAATTCAAAAGTCAATACAAGTACCTCGGTAGACTGTGTGCTAGGCATTATTCTAAGCTCTTAAATTATCTATTTTAAGAAAGTAAAAACTAGAAGAAAGGTATTGGGAAAAGTTTTCTCTGTTTTAGCATTTGGCATACATTTTCTACTGTGGAAGCGGAGTTCCCTCCCTTGTTTGTTTGTTTGTTTGTTGACAGCTCTTAGGTGTATACTTTAACCCTAATTGGAGTAGAGAGGGAGGTTTGGGATTAGCATGGAAATGTCAGATGAAGGGAAAAGGTGTTATCTTCAGCTATGATATGTTGCTGCGGAAGTGAATGTGTTATTAAAGTTGTTACATTTTATTTAGGAAGGAAATGTAGAGAAAGTGTTCCCACATAATCCGACAAATTTGTTCTTTGTAAAATAAAAAAGTACTGATTAATTTTAACAGTAATACCCAACTTTTTATTTATAAGCAGCAAAATACACACATATGGCCAGCATGTTGAAAATAGCAACAAAACCTCAGGCCTTTTCTCACCCAAGGCCAGTTCCTTGTTAGGCTGCTGACACCCAACCTTCAGGCCTTCCCAGGATGCTGGTATTAAACATCTCATTAGTACTTACCTACTGTATGCTCTGGGCACCCAGTACATTTAAGGGTGTTTAGATTCTGCCATCCAAACCTAACATTCTCTGGCCTTTGGATTCTAAAAGTCATAGAGACATATATGTCTTCTGCCTCTTTGTCAAGTAGTTCTGAATAGCTTTAAAAGTAAGCACATAAGAAGGGGTTTATGTTCATTCTGTAACTTATAAGAACTCAATGTGGAAGTTTTTAAAAAAAAACTGAAAGGATTAGTTTGGCCGGGCATGGTGGCTCACACCTGTAATCCCAGCACTTTAGGAGGCTGAGGTAGGTGATCACCTGAGGCCAGAAGTTCAAGACCAGTCTGGCTAACAAGGCGAAACCCTGTCTCTACTAAAGGTACAAAATTAGCCAGGCCTGGTAGCACACGCCTGTACTCCCAGCTACTCAGGAGACTGAGGCATGAGAATCCCTTGAACCCAGGCGGCAGAAGTTGCAGTGAGCCAGAATTGTGCCACTAAACTCCAGCCTGGGCAACAGAGTGAGACTCTGTCTCCAAAAAAATAAAAAAAGATTGAAAAAAAAATTGATGGGTTCCATCGGTCAAAGCCATTTTAGTGTATCTCCTTTGAATTTCCATGTGTAAGGGTTTTAAAAAATAGTTGTTATCATATTAAGTATACAATTGTTTAACTTTCACATAACATGAGCACTTCCATTTCGTTACCTGATCTTCATAACCATCGCCCTCTGATGACTATGTAACATTACTCTCAGTGCGTGTTTATTTTACTGCCCCTATTGTTGGACTTCTAACTTGTGTCTGATTTTTCTCTGTTTCATAACATTGAAATAAATATCTTTGTGGTGAAAGTTTTTGCAGTATTTAAAATTAGTTTCCTGGTATGTGAAAAAGTATAACTGTGTATAAACAATTTGCCTAATTCTCTTAAAGGCTTGACTGTTTATGATACAATAAAACTGGTTCTGCAAAGAAATGTGAAATAAAAGAGCTTTAAATATTTTTTAAAGTATCTTTATGATTTTATTGAAAGTAAGCATTGTGGCAGTTGTAGGTGTTAAGTTTTGTTTGTTTGTTTTTTAATAGGCTTATTATGCCCGTGATGCTCTGGCCAAAAACCTCTACAGCAGGTTGTTTTCATGGTTGGTAAATCGAATCAATGAAAGCATTAAGGTACTGAATTTCTATGAGCAACATTAGTTGTAAATACAGGGTATTCACAGTATAAACATTACGTTGAAGAAGGTTTAAATTTATAATCAAATAATTGATTACCACTTATAAAGATTATTCCTTAAAAAGAGTTTACCATGTATAAGATTGAAATTTGTCAGGGATTTTGTTTATTTTGTTTTGCCATGTGTATGGCTTCTGACTGGTGAACAGTCTGATGGTCTTTGTGGAGTGACTCTGGGAGTCGGCATCCCAGGTTCTGGCCTGGCTCACCTGCTAACTAGTTGTATACACTTCACTGAAAAGGTCACTTTACTTCACTAGGGCATAATGTATTCACCATTAAAAATGAGGTTGTCAGACTAGGTGATTTCAAAAGGCGTCACTCATGCCTTCTTTAAATACATCACCTATTATTAAAATTTCTAAAAGAGTTCTATACCAATACCCCATCTCATAAGTTTTTTAAAAAAACAACTAAATTACAGTTATTTTCTTACTTAAGTAACATAATTAACTTGTAATATGTATCTGTGTTCCTTGGATGTTTGTAGTGTTTTATTTTATGCCTTAATTAACCCTTTAATTTGAAACTTTTTTCAAGGCACAAACAAAAGTAAGAAAGAAGGTCATGGGTGTTTTGGACATTTATGGCTTTGAGATTTTTGAGGTAAGATTTTAAAATTTTTTGTAGTGTCTTTAGTAAACTGGGATGGTTGGAGATTAAATCCTGTATTATATAGACATAAGTAACTATAACTTTGAATCTACAAATCTTTGTGCAGATGTAACAAAATTTGGTTGTGTATTCCTGCATGTGTGCCTGAGTGTGTGTGTGTGTGTGTGTGTGTGTGTGTGTGTGTGTGTTTTCTGTGTATGCTGAGAGCCAGCATTTTGGAGAGAGTACTGCTTAAAAAGAACTTGTATTAGTACCTGACTTTTGAAATTGCATATTTAAATTTCTAACTGTGAGGCTTCCAGCAAGGTACACAAGTGTGCCTGTGACCATTTGTGAGTTGTTTGGAAAGTGTGGCAGGTCGATGCCATAAAGAAAGCCATAGGAGAGCTGGACACAGATTCTGGCCTGGCCAGGGCCAGTCATTTCATTTGTGAGACTCAGGGAAAGAGGGTTTGGATTAGGTGATTTGTTGAGTCTCATAACTGTGATCTTGTGATAACGAATTCTGCTGCAGTGGTTGAAATAATTTCTGCTGAAGCTCATAGTGAATTTTTTTAAATGATTCTGTGTTTGTTACAGATTAAATATTTAAACGATTTGTGCTTGGCTAAGCAAGACATACACTAAAATTAGAATGATATAGAGAAGATGAGCATGGCTCTGAAAAAAAGTGATGTAGAAAATAAAATAAACATTATGTACTTAGGTTAGAATTCCCTTGTTGCCCCCTTGCTAACTTTGACATTTAGAAGGAATTTTAAGGATCTATTAAAACATCTATTCTCACTTTTAGGAGTGATATATTAGTTTGGTTCAGGGAAATAAAAAGTAGATTGGGCTCCTCTTTTCTTAATTCTCCCCACAAGTAATGATTTGTGAATTTCTAATTTCTTTAAGGAACCAGGCTCTGCTCAGAATGACTTCCCAAAGAATTTACATGTTCTAAAATTTAGGGTCACAGAATCACAGAAAAAAACATCAGAGCATTCCTTCCACCTAAACCAGACCTTGCTAGCAAATTCCTTTTTCTTAATATGTTCTCTCTCAATCATGTTCTGTATTTAATAACTAATGGTAAGTACTAACTGAGGACTGACCATATGTAAGCATTGTGGGAAGTGGTATGTGTATGGTCTGATTTACAGTTTCATGATGTAGCTCTTATTATGAATCCCATTTTACAGATGAGAAAGTAAAACTCCCCAGGTCAAATAACTCCCCAGGGTTATGCAGCTACTTAGTGGCAGACCCTGGACCTAAACTCCAGGCCCTTTTAATATTTCCATTTATTGCTTTTCTTTCCTACTAAGATTGAGACCAGGGGCATTTCCTCACATTTCTTCCCAAAGTAACAGGTTCCCCAGTATCTGGAAGTAAGAAAAAAATAAATGTGGTAAGTTTCTGACTCCCCTATTTATCCACCCTTGTTATCATTCCAAACTCCTGGCCAGCATTGGACGCCTTCCTGAATGAAAGTGTGTGTGCTGGTGGCAGTCCTCATGGAGTCTCCAGAACACAGCTCTTCAACACAGCATCTGCTTATATTGTTGCCATTTAGCAGAATCTGCAAAGGAAAGCTACAAATGCCTTGGTTGAAAGGGAAGAATTTGAGGTTTCTGAGTTAGGAGAAATGCTTAAGTACACTCAGAAATCACTGCCAAAATTAATTTATTTTTAGCAAGACCTCAGGAGACTGTCACTAAATGGGCAGAATGCCAAAGTCATTCTTTACACTTGTCAGGGAAAAAGACTTATTACCTAGCACATTGCTGTACTGGTCTAGATTTAAATGATTTCATGAGCAGGGGAGATAGTAAGCACAGATTTCACTAGAAAGTTAGAATCAGAAGATACATTCAATGACATTTCTAAAATCAAAGAAACTAATTTTGTTTTAATTTTGCTAGAAAAAGATTATTGATCTTAAGCCAATGGGCAAGGGCCTCATACCGTGTCACAACACATGGAAACTTTAAAAAATAGGATAATGAGGTTGTAATGGGACATCCAGTTAACTTTGTCTTCCAGTAGGTCCTAAGAACTAATTAGCCATGGAGAAAGAGACACTTACAACACTCAAAGGCAACTGACTTATAACTCAAACAATTTGACTCATTTCTCAAATATTTATTGAGTTACCAGATACCAGTAGTACAACATAACTAAGATATTTCTTGTCTGCATGGAGCTTAGAGTCTTGGCCCTCAGATTGAGAGCCTGTTGCTACCAGAGGATACATCCTATCAGGTAGGAAAGTCTAATCAGGAAGCTCTATTACATTTTAAAAGTTTGTTTGCTACAGACCTAATCAGAACAGAAGTCAGATGTTTCTGTGTAAACATCCTTTAACTTCGTGCTGGGTGGAACACCCTATGCCCTTCAGCAATCCAGGAATATTTTTCACTTCTGGTTAATTCAAGTTTCTTTCCGCGCCTGTTTTGCTGAATGTGCCTTCCTTCTGCAAGTTACACCATCATTTTTTCAACAGTTTCAACTACAAACTTCAGTTTATGAAAATGCCTGCGTTATATTTCTAAATATTCTTCCTTTCTTCAGAGGAATACTCTGTTTTCATGGTTCTCAAACTTAGCTGTGCATTGGTGTCACCTGGGAGCTTTTGCAAATTCCAAAGTTTAGGCTGTACCCAGAACAATTATATCAGAATCTCTGCAGATGGGGACGCAGCAGCAATGTTTTTAAAACTCTGAGGTGATTCCAGTGTGCACTCAAGGTTGAGACCAAATGCTCTATTAGACAGTAATCTCTGAAGTAAACTGCACATTCCAAACATGTAGTATTCATGCTGTTTAGCCACTGTATGTAACACCCTTATAAAACCCTGAGCCTCACCAATGTTCATCCGGGCCCGGTGGCTCACACCCATAATCTCAGCACTTTGGGAGGCTGAGTGAATCTTAAGCCAATGGAGGCAGGTGAATCACGAAGTCAGGAGATCGAGACCATCCTGGCCAACTGGTGAAACCCTGTCTCTACTAAAAAAACAAAAATTTGCTGGGCGTGGTGGCTTTCGCCTGTAGTCCCAGCTACTCTGGAGGCTGAGGCAGGAAAATCACTTGAACCTGGGAGGCAGTTTTTACTCCGTTTAAGAAGAACTATCAACCAAGGCCAAATCCAGCCAGTTACATGTCTATAGTAAATGTGATAATAGCCATCAAATTATCAAAAGTTAATTTTCCTTCTCCATGCAGTAAACACTTTCTCTTTTTTTCTCCCCAGTTCCTTGAGAGAATCAAGATTTGTTTTTTTGTTATATTTAATTGTTCTCTCCATTTTCCTAAGTCCTCTCAGATTAATCTTGAATTTTGATTATTTAATAGCCTGTTTTTTAATAAATAAATTTATTTATGGGGGGTTAGATTCGAGATTTGGTTGAGGGCTTTTACCTGCTTTTTGATACAGAGTTACAGAAGTTTTTTTCTTTTAATAAATTACTCACATACATTCTCAGATGACAGCCTATATTTTCCCAGATTCTCAGCAATGTTAGAGCACATGGAGACATCAAGAAGCTGAGAGTATTAGGAAACCAAGAAAAGTAAGGACCTAAAGTACTACAGGTTCAAGTACAAGGGCTCAGAGTATAGAAGAAGTGTTCAGATCCACATCGAGGCAAAAATGAAAATTTCTGTGATATTTTCCACCCAAGTGGAAAGAAACTGCTGGAGTATAAATAACAACTATTTTTTCTTTGCTGTGTTGTTCTTCAGTTGACCATTGGAATTAAGAGCTCTGCCTTTTAGGATACCCTGGGCATCTCTTTAAAAACTGGACAGTAAAGGACAAGACTTTTTTTTTTTTTTTTAATGCATCTAATTGTTCCATGGCCTCACAGTTCCCATGAAAATGCCTTTTTTAGCTGAGCTGGTGGAAACCTTTCATTCCCTGTGGTCTGTCTCTAAACGGAAGAGGGAAACTGATGCATTAAACCATGGGTTGATGACACATGGATTTGACTGCAAAACATTCCAGCACCAGCTGGAAGTGCTGCCTGGCTGGCCACATGTGACCTGATGTCAGCTTAGAAAACAGAGCAGTGGAACAATGTTACCAAAAATAAGGTGAAGCGAGTTAAATTTCATAGAGGGAAAAAAATCTTGCTATACATCCTGGTAGAACAGAAGTCCAACTTCCCAAAGGAAGGAAATTATAACCCAAATACTCCAATACCACACATTTTTGTTTGGACATTCTTATAACTGAAAAGATGATCTGTGATTTCTGAGAAAGATTTATAGCATATCCATTAAAGAACTGCTATTCTTTTTTAAAAGAATATATTAGGTTAAAAAGTAAGTTGAGCAGTCTACATTGATTTCAGCTCTTTTTGTATAGACTAACCTGACAGTTTTTAAAACTGGCAGATAGTTCATAGGCAAATCTGATTGGTCATTAGTGTTCTGTAGACAAAGCAGGCAGTAGTAGCTGATTCTTTCACTTTTCATACAGTAGAGCTAACTTCATACAGGCAAAGTGGCAGTTACTTTCAATGATGGACTCCTTATTTATCTTGCCCTCATAAACCTCACTGAAAGTGACCCATGTATGGTAAGAGTATGATAGGCTAGATGCAATAATTATATCAAATAAAAAAATCTAATACTTGGGCAAGAGTCATTGTAGCCTCGTGGGTTCACCTCAAGATTATAGGACTTGTGTTCTGAATTGTTTTTAAGAGAAATGTTGGCTATAGTCAGCACCTTCTACTCTAGTTTCTTGCCTTCATTTTGTACTTCTTAGGCTAGAAAGCTTATCATTGAAGAGGAAGGAAACAGTTTAAAGTAGATTTAAAAACAAAAATGGTGACAGTTGCTGTAGTTTGTAAAATAAAGATAAAGAGCGCCCACACTAGAACTGCGTGAACAGCCAGCAATCCCTGAATCCCTGAACTGGGCACCCCTCCCCCTGTGTCAGTCTCATGAATCAAAGTCTTATAGCATATCTTTTATGGATATGTGTAAATATTCCTCAGAAATCACAGACCATCTTTTCAGTTATAAGAATGTCCAAACTTAAATGTGTGGAATTGGAGTATTTTGATTATAATTTTCTTCCTTTGGGAAGTTATACTTCTTTTCTATGTAATACGTGGGTATTTCTTCCAAGTATAAAAAGTTTTTAGATGAAAGCCTATTTAAAAATATTTTAGATGAGCACTATAACATTGTTTTCCTTAAAATTAGCCGTATTTGAGTATATACCTGGAAGAAAAAATGTTAAGGGAAATTTTCTAAACCTTTAGCCAATCATTCAATTTTGTAAAGGTCTAAGAAGGAGACTATTTAATATTAAATGGTTTTTCTCATATATTTTGAGGATTTTTTTAAGTTTACTTTTTAAAAAAAAAAAAACAATTTTTGTTTTGGAGCCTATTTCTTGACGCTGTGATATTTTTAAATGGACTGTGGTTAAGTGCATTATATTTTTCTATAGGAACAGCATTATAATAAGCCATCAAAGGCTTTAACACCAAGTTAATCTTTGCAAGGACCAACAGCATATTTTACAGCAATAATATAGCCCAACTTCCCTAAAATAATGATATACACAAAATATCTATAGCTTTTATATAAATGTATTGACTCATTTATTATGCAGGAGACTTCACTGTATGTAAAAATACAGACACCCCCAAGCCAGCATGTTATATTAAAAATTTGACCTCAGATGAAAGTGCTAAACTATAAGAAACACTAACATGTAATTAACAGTATTTTTTGCTCAGATAAATCATGGTCTTTGTGTTTGGACTGCTCACTGTTTCTAACGCATAATATTCACCTGCTCTCCTTCCCATCTCTCCATCCCAAATACAGAGGGACAGAGCTGCCTTTTCCATTTACTGTCTTCCTTTCAATATTTATTCTTTTTAAAGAGCATACCAGTTTTAAAAATACCTAGTTTCCTTAAAGAGTATAAAGTATCATCAGCCTCCTTTGTTGCTAAGGAGAATATACAAAGGGATCAGTATTTTTGATACATCTTAAATAATTTCTGTTGGCGTTTATGATTGATACTTGTGAGTATAAGCTAGTTAGGAACCAACTGGGAGTATGATTTTCTGGGTTTTTTGTTTGTTTGTTTGTTTGCTTTGTTTTTGATGTTGAAAGGATGGTCCCAAAGCCTAGAATGCTTAAAAAAAGGTCCTAGCACTTAAAATTTGGTTATATATTTCTAAACATAGTAAGTGCTCACTGTCCCAACCTATAGTTGGTAACTATAGTGTGAAATAGGGAGAACACAGGCACCTTGCTATTCTGCCTGTGTTCTCTAGCAGCCTCAGCTTCATTCAGGGAGGTTGTGTAATGGAAAGCCCAGAAGGTACTTGTTTGAAGGTGTTTCTAAGTTTTAGTTTTATTCCTTAGTCTTCAGGGATAAATGTGGGTAAGACAGTAGAGAAAAATTGAATGATTGGAGCATGGGTGGAAAACTGGAGAGAGGAGATGAGTCATTACTGGGGCAAGTTCCTGCCCACTTCCTCCTCTGGAGACTTTGATTCATGAGCCTGACACATGGGAGAGGGCCCGGCTTGGGGATTGTTGGCTGTTCACACAGTTCTTGACAAACCAAAAAAGTCTCCAAATATAAAGTTGCTTTGGGGCCTTCATATTCATCTAGTGGTTTCTAGTCTCAGTTTAGCTATTTTATGAAGGAGAGGAGCCCAAGTTGAAAACCGGGTATTAATTTAATATTTATATTAACGGAAAAATGTGTTAGACCTATACAACTTGGAGTTCTGTGAACTGCTACAAGGCTATTCCTTAATTTTCTGCAGATTATTGTTTATTCTTTAAATTTTGCAAGTTTTTAATCATACGTGAAGTCCCATTTTCCTCCGCATTTGAACAATGTCAACAACTTTAGCTTAGATCACAAGAGAAGTGTCTGTCTTTAGCCTTTACTTTCAGCAGTAATGATCATCTAGGTGACCCATGACATGTTTTGGACTTTGGAGGTGTGTTTGCAATAGATAATGATGCTGATTTTTGTGGGGAAGTCAGTTAATTCCTACATCAGCGATTGTGCTATTCTATTTTTTTCCTTTTTTTTTTTTTTTTTTTTTTTTTTCAGGGGGGTGTTTTTTTTAGCAGTAGAGTAATGTTGGAGAGTCAAGTTTTTGTTGTTAGGGCATCTCCAGGAGAATAATCTCTCCTTGTTGGCTTTTAAAAAGGAGCTTCAGCACAGTACTCCACAGGGATGTGTCACTGGTGTGGGAAAGGGAAGTTACTTATAGATCTTGCTGGATCTCTTCACTTTTTGGTGATCCACCAACCATGGCTGCACCTGACTCTTTGGGTGGATGTGGACCTTCGGTACATGTCATGGATGTTCTCTTTTTCCTGATAATTTAGAATTAGAAGCATTAGGTTCTGAAGCCTTAAAGCTTCAAACAAGCCATGCGATTTATCATTATTTCAGTCAAACCATTTTTATCCTGAAGAACTATCCCCTAGCAAAACCACAGTTGAGACACTACACCACAGGAAGGTATTATGGTCCTGCCTTTTGAATTGATAGGACATAAGTCTTGATGGCAAGTTTTACACCAATCAAAAACACAGCCTGAATGGTAAAAGCCATCATTTGTAACTATGAATAACTATCAATACGTGCTTACTTTTAGAATTTTATTGCTAATTAAGAACTGACTGCATTTTGTATAATCTATCCCTATTTGCACCAGAATGCAGTAAGTATGACCTGTTTGCAGTGCTGGTCTGTTGCATGCTCCTGTGTTAATAGCTTCTCTAATTGTGTGAGTTTTGCAGTAAGTGGTTGTTGATTAACCGTGTGGATACAAAATACAGAATCCACACAGGAATTTTTAAAGGTTACGGGGAAATTTAATTTAGTCGTAACTTAATCCTTAAATTGTTTTGTAACTGTGAAGCTTTGCCTCTGGTTTCTAATCTGCTTGTGTGTATTTCGTAGTCCTGTTTTAGAAATGTACTTTGAACTGTTCATAGCTACACAATGTGTATGAGGACACTAAAAAAAGGTTTCCCTTTCCTTCTCATTATTTGCCAGTTGATGATTTAGCATAATTGGGTTGCAGTAGCTCCATGGGCACAGACTTGCCAAATCACAGATATGCTTTATGAGACTGTTGTCTAAAAAAAGAAAAAAAATCAAAGATCTGCTATTATAAATTATTAATATTTTACTTTTACTTATAGGTTTATGTATAGTGGCATTATATAGGCACATACCTTAGCAAAGCAATTTAGACTTTCTGATATATGGAATGCCTTTATGCTGAGTATAATAATAAGGCATCTATACTAGACCAACTTCAGTTTCTAATTGAAATTGTTAGCTTTGAGCACAGGGTTTTAAAAAACTGGTGTGAAAATGAGGACTGAGGAGTGCCCTTTGTATCTGACTACATTTGTCAAAAGTGTTGAAAATAAATGTTTGCCCTTTAGTAAGACCCTTCAAGACTTAAAACAAACAAACCTTTATACTTGACTAAGTTTGGCATTAACAAGATAAGTCACTGATAGTATATTCACATGTGTTATTTATGAGTTTGAGCTTAAAATTTCCTCTGATCACTTCATCGCTGGTGATCAGAAATTCCTAGCTGACTTCCAGGAAAGAATGTAGTTAGTTAGATGCTGCAGTGTAAGTATCATTGCGAAGTTTTCCTAGGTAGGACCAAAGTTGATTTTAAAAGATCAACTTTCCAAAGACTCTGTGAGTTTTTCCCTTCCCTCATGTGCGGAGGGATTTGAAGGCCCGTGGCTCTGCCTGTTCACAAGGAGCACTGAGCTTTGGTGGCACCATTACATGTGGGCTCTCCTTGCTCATTAGACCAGGACTGGCCACCACTGTGGGAGAAGAGTCCAGTTTATCAGTGGTGGACTCACACTATCCTTGCTTCCACTGCCTCTATCTCGGGGCAATAATGGAAAATAGAGGTAAAAACAAGTTTTAGCGTCAGATCTACTTCTTCCTAGAAGGTGTGGTTCTTGATAAAATGTATTCATTTGGTGCCCTCAGGATGTACAACAATACATTAAGCCCTGCAGATTGTTCGAAATGTTAGGCATGAAGCTTCTTTCAATGAATTCATAAGAGATGAAGGAGAAGCTATTGAGATTTATCAGTGATCAAGGGTGTGGGCCTTCTACAGAGAGAGAGATTGTTTCTTGTCAGGGAGACCTTTTAATTCCTTTGGGGCTCCATTTGGTAGGAACTTCATTTGTTCATTCACTCATCCAATACATATTGAGAACTTGCTAGGTGTGAGGTGCTGTGTAAGGGATAGGAATACAGTGAACAAGAGAGCATGGCTAGCCCTCGCCCATAAGAATGTACAGTCTAGTGAGGCAGATGCATATGAAACCAATCAGTACATGTGTACACTTACATATACACACATGTTCATATAACATGATTCATTTAAAAGGATAGAATGTAACAGTCAGAGTGAGGGATCCGTCCCTGGATGGGGAGAATAAGAGGTCAGCTCGGGAGGACTTCCTTGAACTGTGAAGTGTCACCTGAGAATGGACGATTCAGAACTTGGTGACAGAGATTGTGGCACTCACTGTGTCTTTGCTGATCCTTCAGCAAAGGAAGTGAGACTGTTTCTAGCTTCTCTGTTTTGGGTGCTTCTCTGTCAACTAAAAATCTTCATCCTTCAAATATTGCATCATTCGTGTATACTTCATTCATTCACTTACTCATGACCCACTCCTTGAGTGCCTGCAATGGGCAAGCGTCTGTCCTAGGAGCCATGTGCTGGGCCGCAGTTAAATCTGAGAGATCATGTGTGGCATTTCTCGTGGGTTGAGATGTCTGAGTGTCATTTTTTGGGAGAGCTAGTGGCATGGTTTATAAGGCTTTTTTTCATTTTCTCCACACAGGACAACAGCTTTGAGCAGTTCATTATTAATTATTGTAATGAAAAACTGCAACAAATCTTCATTGAACTTACTCTTAAAGAAGAGCAGGAGGAGTATATACGGGAGGTAATGTTGAAATGCTTTTTTAAAGTGTTGGTCCCTTTTTACTCATAATATAAATTCGATTTAGAAGATAGCCTAAACAAGAAGCCATACTCAAAAGGCTACATATTGTATGATTCCATCTGTCATTCTAGAAGAGGCAAAGCCATTGAGACAGATTGCCTATAAAAAGCTATAGAGTCAGAGGTTGCCAGGACATAGGAGTCATGGGAGGGTTGTGGCTGCAGAGACAGCATGAGGAAATTTTGGGGATTGATTATGGTGGTGGTTACTTGATATTACACATTTGCCAAAACTTAGAGAACTGTTTACCAAAAAAAGTCAGTATCACTCTAAGTAGATTTGAAAATATTTTGAGACTTGTTCAATATCAAAAAGTATTGAGTCTCCAAATTTATAATAAAAATAGGTAACAGTTACTGAGTTCTTACTACATACAGGTACTATATTAAGGGCTATGTATGGATTATCTCATTTAGTGTAATCTTAAAATAACCAGAAGTAGTGTTTGCAGAGTCTTTTCATCATTAATTTTAAAATATATATTTGCTTTTTACCCTTTTTTTAAATAGCCAGTCTTTTTCCAAGTATAAAATTAGTTATTTTTTTTTAAAAAAGGTGGGGGGGGGGCATTATTTTATTCTTTTTTTTGTTTTGTTTTGTTTGTTTGAGGCAGGGTTTCACTGTGTTGGCCAGGCTGGTCTCGAACTCCTGACCTCATGACCTGCCTTCCTTGGCCTCCCAAGGTGCTGGGATTACAGGCATGAGCCACCACACCCAGCCTATTTTATTATGTTTATATTTTTGTTTCCTTTTTTATTTATTTGCCTTAACATTTTAGTAATGATATTACCTGTTTTCCTTCATTTTCTTAGTATCATTTTAAGTCATTAAGGACACTGAATTCTCTTTTATCTTTCTTTCTATATAGATTTTTCTAATGTGAATGTTATCCCCAGTGACTTAGTAAAACAACCCATTTACTCGAAAGCTAAATCATAAATATTTCATCTTTATTTTAGAGTACTCGTTATGCTTCAGAAATGTTTTATATTTGTCTGACACCTTTTGGTTACATAAATATTCTAAAAGCACGATTCATTCTTTTCCTGTCTTCTCATCATGAAGAGAATGCCCAAACTTTGATGTGAAACTTAAAACAGTTTGTACAGATTGTTTAAAACACATCTAAGAATATATAGGAAGATTCTTAGCTTGCTGTATGAATTAAATTTTTTTCCCCTTAGAAGAAAAATAAATGTTTACATTTCTGGACAAAATGTAAGTAGACACAGAAAGATTACATTTGGCTTTACAGATTTGGCTTTGTATCCAGTGTTAGGACCAGTGGATAGGTTTTCATGTCTTTCCTTACAATGCTTTCTCGTAGCGCTGGCGTTTTGTTAACGCTTGAAACAGTTAACTTCCCTACAACTTATTGACTCTAAAATTAATTTTTTCCTTGTGATTACAGATTAAGAACAGAAGAATCTAGGCCTTAAATTCTTGGGATCAAGTTCTAACTTATTTCCTTATAAACATTGTAAACATATACAAAGTAATTTTGACCCAAGGGCCTGTTGAGTAAATATTTGGCCCAGGGCCAGTGAAGTGCATGGGAAATTGCTGCAGATGGGAGAGTGGAATGGAAGGCTGTCTCAGAACAGGCCAAGGGTGTTCGCTTCAATCAGATTATGTCAGTGGTAGGCAGCTGCATTGAGAAAATTTTGGGAACTGCCTGTGACACTTGCAGTTCCGCTTCTTATAAAAAAAATTAGATTCGGAGAGGAAGGGAAATATGATAAGATGGGCAAAGTCTGTTTTATGGATGGTAGTGGCTTCATCTCGTGTAATTGGATTTTGTTCTGTTTGGTCTTTTAGGGTATAGAATGGACTCACATTGACTACTTCAATAATGCCATCATTTGTGACCTAATAGAAAATGTGAGTACTTTGTTTTCTAAAGAATGTTTTAGTACCATAATAAAGCCTTATAAATGTTCTCAGTGCCTTCAATGTTAAGCATTAGTATTTTCACTGTTTTTTATCTTTTTTTGTTTTCAAGGAATTGCAGAGTTCTAGAGATTTTATTGTAGCCCTAAGGGATCATATATAGTTCTTGAACACATACATAGACAGCTGGATGTTTTGATACGTAGCCAGAATCCCCTGTGGTCATGCTCATCCTGTGGCCATATCACAACACCCTTTGATGACCTTCAGACACCAGGCCTTAAAGGTTAACCAGCCTTTCTTGTGTGGTTGGAGCCCAGGTCTATTCCATGGCTCCTGGGCATGTGAGTACTGATCACAGTAGGCTCTGCACAGCCATCCAGTTTTTTGCTAAATCAAAATATCCATTTCATTCCCCAAACCTTAATGACCTCTTAGCATACTATTCACCAAGTATCATATTAAGCTTAAGAGATGTAAAGGGACAGCCTCTGGAGCTGAATTAAGTGGGACCCCAGAAGTGGCTCGAGCACAGCTGTGGCCTTGATTCAGATCATATATGCAGAGGGCATTGCATGTGTGACTGCAGGTGGCCAGGGACCTTAAATTTTTTCAGATGACCCAAGTATGTGTGCATGTGAAAAGGCTTAAAGTGTGAAAAATTATTGGATAATTTTGAGTAAGCTTTCTGAGTCCAAGATTTTTGTTTTTAGATCATATTCTGTAGTTTATTATAAATGAACTAAATGTGGGAAGACTGATTTTGTGTGTGTAGAAAACAGGAAACTCGTTTGTTTTATGCTTATGATTACTAATACCTGACTTTGAATAAGTAATTTGAAACAGTATATAAGCTTTATTGCCGTGCAGTCTTTTTAGCAAGACCTGTTTAGTAATAGGTGAGTGCTGTGTTTCAGGAATTCCATCACATGCTTTGTATGAATATTAAGTCATTTTCTACTCATCTTTTACAAAGCCTTTTGGGAAATATGTAATGAACCAATATTTTTTTCCCTCAGTATTCAAGATATTTCTAAAAGTTGTTTCTCTGATTAAATTGAACATTAAAAATAATATTCTAAGGCATCATTGTTCAATAAGAATTAAACTGTGTTTCAAAAAACCTGAACAGTGTTGAATGGGAACACTAATCTTCCATACAAGCTATTCAAAACTCTGATTTGGGCCCTGAAAAGTGAATTTCCTTAAAATTTTCCTGGCACATTTTGTGAAGGAGGTAATTTGCTATGGGAATCTTAATTTTCAGAAATTCTGGTTAGTATGTTTCCCTTGATAAATATAACCTTGCACTTAATTATTGTCCTTTAAGAAGGGAAAGAAAAAAAAAAAGAACAGTGGTAATACACTTAATTTAACCAGGTTATCTCAGCCAGAAATCCCCTTGCTATATGATTGAAGAAGCTCATGTTCACATAGGAACCTGGGTATATAAAGGAAATGCTTCCTTCCAGCATCATTAAACAATAATGTTTGTTCTGGGGATGTTATGAGCACACTTGATTCCTGAGAGTCCACATTTCCCCTGGGTTTTTTGTGCAATGAATAAATGCTGGTCAGAGGGTGTCGTGGCCTTGTAAGCAGAAGGGAAGAGGAACAGAGGACTTTGCCTGGGTGGAAGTAGGTGGGGTTGATGCTCAGTGGAGTGGATTGTTTTTGGAATTAAGACTTATGACCCCATAGGGTCAGTCCAAGGAGTAGCAGTCTTTATTTAGCAAAGTAGAAGCTTCCTGGCTTCTGATTCCAAGTTTTAGGGCTGACTACTCTTGGAATAAAAATGACCACAGGGTCTAGTTATGCAACAAATAAATTTTCACTTAGGTTTAACATCCATTTAGAAATTCCACATGAATTTCTAAAATCTAAGTCTATATGAAACAGATATTCCGTTTTGTTGTTGTTCTCTTTTTCTCTCAGAAGGAAAGAGTGACAGAAACAGATATTCTTGAAATCAGCTTGATTGCAGTGATTGTTAAAAGCAGCATCTCAAATCACAGCAATTTTTTGTAGAAAATAAACTTTATTTTGAACACATGAACAATTTGGAAACAGAGAAAACGAGTTTCCTTCTTAGGAGTGAATCAAATAATGGCCTTAGAAGAATGTGCTTTGTGATTTGAGACATGTTATAGAGGCTGTATTGTCACATTCATTTCTGCTTTCAGATTTGTTTTTCAATCTTTGAGGTCCAACTTGTCTTTTTCTAAGGGTATACATTTCAGTCATCATCAGGGTCAGGTGTCTGAGGCAACTCCTAGGTCCTGTTCTGTGTGGGGAGAGAGAAGCCGAGAAGACACACTCTCCCAACCGCACCACCATACACACACCTGGGATCCTTTGGGAAAGGGCTGATTCCTGTGGCTTTTGTCGTTTGTTTTGTTATAAACAAACAAATACTTTTTGTTTTAACTGCTTTGTGTTATAAATGAACAGACTTTTCTTGTGACTAAGTTCATTGTGTTTGATGGTGTAATTAGGAGTAATTATTAAAACAATACAGTGAGGAAGGAAGGAAACTTTTTTATTTCCTTTCTCCCAGAACACAAATGGAATCCTGGCCATGCTGGATGAAGAGTGCCTGCGGCCTGGCACGGTCACGGACGAGACCTTCTTGGAAAAGCTGAACCAAGTGTGTGCCACCCACCAGCACTTTGAGAGCAGGATGAGCAAGTGCTCTCGGTTCCTCAACGACACATCTCTGCCTCACAGCTGCTTCAGGATCCAGCATTATGCTGGAAAGGTATGGAGGAGCTGTGAGCACCCACTCAGGCCTGCGAGTTAATCCCTGCAAGGAGGCTGTGCCTCAGAGATGGGCGTCCTAAACCCCATTAACTCTTGAGGACAAATCGAGCTGCTAAAGTGGTAGAATCAATAAATGTTCAATAGAAATAGAATCTGGGCCATGTTGACTGAAATCTTACTAATATAGAAAACCCATAGCAAAGCTAGTGGACTTAATGAAGAGCCTAAATATATTTTTAAATCGTTTTTATTATTTTCTAACTCTAAGCTATCCTATTAAAAATATCTATCAACACTATTAAAGGAGATTTGCCAATACGAATTAGGAGTCAGTAAAGACCTAAGGCTTTAAAAAGACAAGCCATTCAGCAAAAATAATGAATTCTGAGATTTCGAAATGACATTAGGGAAAATATTTACCTTTTTTAAAAAAGCACTTATGTGTTTGGTTAATATTGGGGAACTAATTTTATGTCATCTAATATGTAAAGACAATGCTAAAAATTACAATCATAATTGGTTAATCTTTAGAATCCTGAAAGATCATTGATTAGAACTAATACTTCCTTTTTCATAAAATTGCAAACTTCAAAAGGAAAAAATTCTTGATTATATGTTTGTAAAAATTAAGTATATAGTATCTGAATTACCTTTAATTTCAAAATGTTAGAACTTGGTTCTTTATTTTTTTATTAGCTTATATTATTAAAAGATAGTTTCTGATCAGTTTTTCTGCTGCTTCAGGATATCTATGAAAATGTTGTTTCTATTTTGCCCTGTCTACTTTTAAACAGACTAGAATTAGCATATGAGAACTAAAAAATAAAAGTAAAACCTCAAAATATGTTCAAACTCCTAAAAAAATCCAAAATTCTTTGAAAATGTTATGATAACATTTTTGGAGTTTATTCTTCAAATCCTGAATGGTAATAGAATTTATTTTGATCTCGTCTGTGATTTAGACAGATGGAATTTAAACTTGGAGGCGAACTCAGTATTGAGAATGTGACTAACAGGTCAGGGATTTTTTGATGGTGAACGAAGAGACTGCAGTGTAGTCTTGGAGTATTTTTAATAGTTTGACATTATAACATGCCATGTGCCCGTCACTGAGTTCCATGTGCTCTCATAGGTGCTGTATCAGGTGGAAGGATTTGTTGACAAAAACAATGACCTTCTCTATCGAGACCTGTCGCAAGCCATGTGGAAGGCCAGCCACACCCTCATCAAGTCTTTGTTCCCCGAAGGGAATCCCGCCAAGATCAACCTGAAAAGGCCTCCTACAGCAGGCTCACAGTTCAAGGCATCCGTGGCCACTCTGATGAAAAACCTACAGACCAAGAACCCAAACTATATTAGGTATTCTTGGCACGTAAAACTTTCACGGTTCAAATGTGAGAGTACCCGAAGGAATATCATTTTTCCCTTTGCTTCGATCTGAGTGTAGCCCAAGCAGAGGGCAACTAAAGTACCTACAGATTACATAATACCACATCTGGGATTGGCTTAAAAAAATGCTCCACTATTCTTTCCCCTAAAATAAGAAAGTAAAAAAGTAAAGTGTGGTGGAGAAGATAATAGATACTTAATGAAGCGCAGTGGTTGACACCTAGGGGTTTTCAATTTTCTGTATGTTGTTGTTATATTTTTAATGACAAGAAACAAAATGTAAGTGTTTTTTCTGGTCAGTGTTTTGCAGAAAACTCTTGTTGGCTTCATTTGAGATTCTTGTTATATTATCTTAGCACAGCATTGAAGCAAGTGGCTTTAGTTACAGCTCTAGCACTTCATGCATTTTTTTCTTCCCTGTGAAAGGTGTAGGCCTGGAGAAGGATTCCTAAAGCAATCTGAATTTTTTCAAGGCAGTAGAAAGAACTTCTTTTTTTTTTTTTTTTTGAGACTGAGTCTCGCTCTGTTGCCCAGACTGGAGTGCAATGGTGCAATCTGCAACCTCCATCTCTTGGGTTCAAGCAATTCTCCCGCCTCAGCCTCCTGAGTAGCTGGGATTACAGGCGTGCACCACCACGCCCAGCTACTTTTTGTATTTTCAGTAGAGATGGGGTTTCACCATGTTGGTTAGGCTCAGTCTTGAACTCCTGACCTAGTGATCCATCCGCCTCAGCCTCCCAAAGTGCTGGAATTACAGGCATGAGCCACCATGCCTGGTCAGAAAGAACTTCTTAAAAAGGGCCAGGCGCGGTAGCTCATGCCTGTAATCCCAACTCTTTGGGAGGCCAAGGAGGATGAAATCACCTCAGGTCAAGAATTCGAGAATAGCCTGACTACATCTGGCAAAATCCCATTTCTACTAAAAGTACAAAAATTAGCTGGGCCTATAATCCCAGCTACGTGGGAGGCTGAGGCAGGAGAGTTGCCTGGACCCAGAAGGCAGAGGTTGCAGTGAGCCGAGGTCACACCACTGCACTCCAGCCTGGGCAACAAAGCAAGACTTCTTCTCAAAAAAAAAAAAAAAAGGCTTCTGGGAGTTTCTCTTTTTCTGCTTTTAGGGCATCTTAGACATAACTATCTCTAGATTTAGTAAAGACCGACTAGCATTGTAGTTTACTATGTGTGTATTTGTTGAACTACATAACAAAAGGTACGTGTCTGGTGGGTCAGATTTCATGGAGCATACCCATACCCACAAATACCTTCTATGCTTGTCTTTGAAAATCAGTTATCAGGAAACTAAAGTGAAGAACATTTTTGTGTTTAGTTTGTGTGCCTGATATTTATATTTGCAGAAATGTAAGTAAACAAAACCCTCTGGTTTGATTGCAGTCAGATTAGAACATATATTGGAGAGGATCCTAGTTTCAAAAAAGAAAAAAAAACCCAGGAAACTTTCTGTGATGAGTTACTTTTGTTATTCTCAATTGAATGATTTTTTTTTTTTTTTTGCATCTTGACTATATTGTCTTGAGTTATCATTTATGTGAATTGATATGCACAGATCTGAAGTGAACAGTTCAATTATTTTTTTTAACCATTATATATACTTTAGTAACCACCACACAGGTTAAGATGTGAAATATTTTCATTCCCCTCCCTTTTTTATTTTTACAGCTTTTTCTCACTCTGTTGCCCAGGCTGTAGTGCAGTGGCATGATCTTGGCTCACTGCAACCTCCACCTCCCAGGTTCAAGCAATTCCCCTGCCACAGACTCCCAAGTAGCTAGGATTATAGGCATGCACCACCATACCCAGCTAATTCTTTTGTATTTTCAGTAGAGACGGGGTTTCACCATATTGGCCAGGCTGGTCTTGAATTCCTGACCTTCTGATCTGCCTGCCTCTGCCTCCCAAAGTGCTGGGCTTACAGGCAGGAGCCACTGTGCCTGGCCTATTTTTACAGCTTTCCTCAGAAATCTTAATAAACGTCAAGGTTGTGAATATATTATCACATATTTTCTTCTAGAAGTTTTGTAGTTTCAGATTTTATATTTAGATCCATTTTCCCCCCATGTAGATATCCTGTTGCACTAAAACCACATTGAAAAGAAAACAATCTCCTTTTCTCATTGATTTGCTTTGGTTCCTTTATTGATAATCAGTTGACTGTATATGTAGGGACTGACTTTACTAGGCTGTTCCATTTATCTATTTGTCCATCTTTAAGCCAAAAAGTAGACATTATTTTTATACATGGTAAAAGAGAAAGCATAGTAGCATCAATGCCAAACTAGCTAAGATGTAGTTGTCCACTTAAGTGTGTAATTTCACAGTTGTAGTTAGGCAACCATAACTGTGAATGTTTAAGTATTAGGACACAGGGATTGCGGCAGTATGATTAAAGCTAATAATGATTTAAGCAAGATTGACGTTTATTTCTTAAGTAACTTCTAAGTATGAGGACTCCAGAGCTGACAGGGCAGTTCTTTCTATTTTGTGGCTCTGCCATTTCCTGGGTGTGTTCCTTGTCTGCATGGCCAAAGATGGCTGTCAACTTTTGCAGCCAGTAGTAGTCTGGAAGAGACCAAGGGGAGAGCCCATCCCCCTACTGACTAAAAGGGGCAGACATTACTTACTACTTCCCCTCTGATCCTATTGGCCAGAAGTTGCTCACCTGGCCACACCTATTTGCAAAGGAGGCTGGGAAATAAAGTTTTTCCCTGGGCAGCAAAGCACCCTGTTAAGAAAGGAGCACAGATATAGGGAGGCAACAGTGTTTTTTATCTTTTTATCAAGGTATAATACACGTACAGTAAAGTGCATGGATCTTAACTGTACAGCTTCCTGAAGTTTTACAGATGTACATACTTGTGTTACCCCATCCAGACCAAGTGATAAAATATTCTCATCAGCCCACAAGGTTCCCTTGTGTCTCTTGTATTGATCTCTCACTACTACCTCTCCCCAGAGGTAGCAGCAGCACTGATTTTTAACCATGGATTAGTTTTGCTTGAACTTGATATAAATGGAATCATAACTACAGCATGTACTCTTGTGTTGGACTTCTTTCACTCAATGAAATGTCAGCGATACTCATCCACGTCGTTGCATTTATTAGTTTGTTCTTTTTAAAATTACTGTGCCTGCAGTGTTGTATTTATTTTTAGGTTGTTGTAAAATGATTTGAAATAATTTCAAAAGTAATGATTAGGTTTCTTAAGAATAACAAGTAATTGTTTTGCTATGAAACAGTTATATATAATACTTTGTAAAAACATAGAAAATTTTATCCATTGAAGGCAGTTTATAACCTAAAATCTTTATAATCTTTAAGGTGTATCAAACCGAATGATAAAAAAGCAGCACACATCTTCAACGAGGCGCTCGTGTGTCATCAGATCAGGTATCTGGGTCTTTTGGAGAACGTCCGAGTGCGGAGGGCAGGCTATGCCTTCAGGCAGGCCTATGAGCCTTGCCTGGAAAGATACAAAATGCTTTGTAAACAGACATGGCCACATTGGAAAGGACCAGCCAGGTAAGAAATTTAGTGACCATATTTAATAGTGAATATTTTAAGTATTCAAATAATAGTTTTTTTTCACATGCTGTTAGGTAAAAGAGAATTCTCTAAAAAACTGAGTATAGCCTCTGTTTTGGACCTTCTTCCGTTAGGATACCATTTTGTGCTAAGGTCAAAACAGGACTTACCAAATACACATTTGAGACTTGTATGTCAATAATATTAATTTTTAGAATATGCCCAAGGTAGGTCCACTGGATGTGATTTGTAACTGATACGTTTACATTTGTGTAGAATCATAGAAGAGTAGAATTAGAGGCAGGTTGGATTACCACTTGTCATTTTTCCCATGAGGCCCCAGAGAGAATCAGTGGGTGGGTGAAGGTCCCTCTGCGTAGATCTGTCCCAGTTGATAAATAGATGATAGGAGCAGGTAGGATTCACAATGTCAGCATTATTGCTGGGAAAGCTGGATTAGAGAATGTAGCTTGGACCTGGGGCCATACAGCTTTCAACTGGTCTGTCTTGAATTGCATTTACTCATCCAGTCCCAGACAGAGTGCTGGACGCCGCAGGCCCAGTGGTGTATCCCCACGTCCTGCGAGCGCTTCACAGGCAGAGAGAACTGTGTGCTGATGGGCGGCTGCTGCAGGAGGGAAATCAAGCCTTGCTTGTGTAGTGACCTTCCTTCTGCTCTCACCCATCAGAGAGGCTGCTCCTTTGCAGGCTGGAGAAGTTTGCCCGTAATACTGCGGGAGGGCTGACATGCCTGTTTTCATGGGCCTAGGCAGGAAATGGGCGATTTTTATTTAACTTTATTGATATTGCCTACACATTCTCAGTGTACCTGGCCTTTCACAGGAACATCAACACTCTTAGGACACTTACTTTGTGTTATAAGAAGATCTAGAAACTCTAGATATATGGTGTGATTTCTGATGCCTTATTTAATACCCTAATTTAATGTAGGATTTGGGTACCGTTTCAGTTGCCATTGCTAATCTCCAGGGTATTATGGTAAACAGTACCATAATACAGAACATGTATTCGCTCCTTGCCTGGCATCTAGTCCACAGGTGGTTGGAGTGAGGTTTAGTTCTAAAGAATGATGTTGAAACCCGGGTCCAGGACGGAGAGGTCAGAGCCAAGTCCAGTTCCTGCTCCTTCTTGGTGAGGCCCACGTTCTTAGCGTCCGGTTGGTCTGGGACTGTGTCTTGGGCTCTGCTCCCATTCTCAGGGGCAGAAACAATCAGGAATCAACTGAGTAAGTTCAAAATAGATCTGAGTCTCTTGCACACCCTTCTGACCTACGTTGGTACATCATTAGAGGTATATTTGATACAAGTATTGCCTCTAAAAATGAAATCAAGAATTGGCTTTAATACCACATGTCCTAGAATACATAGTTCTGAACCTAGATTTACTTCTTCAATGTTTACTGGATTTGGTTTAATTTGTGGACAATTCTTTGATGGATGATAACTGAAAGAGCAATTACACTCGGAAATGAGGCTGTGTTTTATGCCACTGAGAACCTGATCTCATGATATCTCATGATATAAGATAAAATATTTTATAACTCAGAAAACTCATTGTTTTTGTTTTTATTTTTTTAGGTCTGGTGTGGAAGTCCTATTTAATGAATTAGAGATTCCTGTGGAAGAATATTCCTTTGGTAGATCAAAGATATTCATCCGAAACCCAAGAACAGTATGTAACCAAAATCTTTTCACTCTCAACTTAAGCTGGAATCATATAGGAAAGTTCTTAATAAATGTGTAACTTTATAACATTACATAAGATGCTACTATGAATGCCACAAAACACTTGTGTGTTTATCTACAAATAACCAAGAGGCAAGTACCTATGAGGGCTAGTGGAACAATGCGTGTTTTTTATGAACCATCAAAGTCTTTGATCTGACAGATTGTACAACACTTAAGAAATCACAAAGACACTGTTACCACAACAGTACAACCTCATCATTCATAGCAACTGCAGGTAAATGTAGTCTGTGTTTGTAATACCTGAATTACAAGCTAATTTAAAAAACTACAGCCTCTACTGTTTAGAGGTACAGGAAAGCACTAAAATGAAAAAATTTTTTAAGGAAAAAAAAAAGCTTTTAGCATTCTACCTCATAGAACCCCAAGGAAATATTTTTCTCAGTGAACAGATGAGTGTGAAGTGTAATGAGTAGAGCAGGTGATTGGTAATTTGGAAATGTTGAGATTTTGGAAAATACTTAATTCATTTAAGAGAGAATTTTCTAGCATCTGCCTTCCATGAGTAATTTGCATCCTCATA
Source organism: Sapajus apella (assembly GCF_009761245.1). Lineage (NCBI taxonomy): Eukaryota > Metazoa > Chordata > Mammalia > Primates > Cebidae > Sapajus > Sapajus apella. Next base: position 4,098,794 of record NW_022436968.1, on the reverse strand, counting down.
GGCAGTGTGAAGGTAAACTTAAGCTCAATTCAGTCCCTCTCTGATTTGTCATAAATTCTGAATCACTGGGATAAAAATTTTAAGTCTTTCATGAATTCATCAAAATAATTTTCTCATGGACAACGTTATCCATATCATATATAATTAAGTAGTTATTCAGTTCTTTTTTTCAATGTGATTGACCCCAACATCATGGCATTTTGTCTCTTGAAAATTCCTTTCCTGTATGCTGTGAGGTTTCAGAGGATTTTTGATAAAGTCCATCTATCGCTTCTTACTAGTTATTCAAATTAGAAGACCTGAGGAAGCAACGCCTGGAGGACTTGGCCACTCTCATTCAGAAGATTTACCGGGGGTGGAAATGCCGCACACACTTCCTGCTAATGAAGAAAAGCCAAATCGTGATTGCTGCCTGGTTCAGGAGATACGCAGTAAGAGTCTCAGTCATTTAAAATCAGTAATAACAATGCCAATTTGCCAGCATTTGTTATGTACTTACCATGTATGTTATTTTTACATATTTAATTCTCCCAACAACCTCATGCTCTTAATGGTTCTTTTTTTTAAAAGATGAGAAAACTGAGACACTAAACTGTTATATAATTTGCCCACAGGCAGAGCTGGGGTTTGAATCCAAGACAGTATTAGAGCTCACGTTCAGTGGACTACACTGCCTTTCACTGATCCAGCTGTATTTGGTTGGAAATACATTTTTAATTTGGTCATCAGATTGGAAGAGACAATGTCATTTAAGCTTTTGATTTGGTTAGGCCAGTTTTTCAGCATAATTGGCTATTCTTTATTTATTGTAGCAGCTTTGAAAGTGGCTTTAATTCCAGAAAACTAATGCCATGTTTTTGTAGATTTCTGGTTTTGGTTAAAGGATTGCATTCTCTTTTGTCCTTAGGTGTCTGGCTCTATCAATTATAGGGAGAGATTCAATAATAAATTATGTTTACCTAATTAATATGAAGTTTATTTTTGGCATTTCCTTCCTCACTTGATTGTAGAGGTTTTGTTGAAGGCATACCACAGGTTTGAGAGAAGCTTGAAGGTTTTCCTCGAGGCTAATTGGAACTTGGGCTGTGTCCTCACAAAATGAATTAAATTTGCACTCACATCTCCTTTATTATATTCGTCCTCTTTTTCAGCCATAAAGAGGCTTTGCTATAGGGCTGTATATAATCAAGACATAATTACACTGACCTATTCTTGCATAATACATTTTAATTTATTATTTCCAAGTTTTAGAAATTAATGAGGTACTTAAGTGATTAAGCTAAAGAAAATCAGCTTGAGAGTATCTTTACAACGGCTCATGCTAGTTAAGATTATAACCAGCAGTATAAGTCTTTCTTTTCTTTTCTTTTCTTTTTTTTGAGACAGAGTCTTGCTCTGTCACCCAGGCTGGAGTGCAGAGGCATGATCTCGGCTCATTGCTACCTCCACCTCCCAGGTTCCAGGAATTCCCTGCCTCAGCCTCCTCAATAGGTGGGATTACAGGCACTGACCATCTGGCTAATTTTTGTATTTTTCGTAGAGACAGGGTTTCAGCATCTTGGCCAGGCTGTTCTTAAACTCCTGACCTCATGATCCACCCGCCATGGCCTCCCAAAGTGCTGGAATTATAGACGTGAGCCACTGTGCCCAGCCAGTATAAGTCTTAAAATATGAATCTACCCAGCTATATGAATGCTAGAGTCATTCGCATGCATTCTGCAAAGGCACTTTGGACTGTTGGCACCAAGCCTCGTGGCCGTGGAGTCTCCTTTGTACACCTAGTAGCACTCCTTAACTCTGCTGCAGATTCATAATGCTCTGTTTTCTGTTTGCCTGAAAAAGGACCAACAAGTAAACAATCCTCAAGGAGCCCTTTTTATAATTTCTTATTTTGAAGTCGTTAAGAAAATCCAAGTTTACAGGTGTGCTGACTTCATCTGTCTTGAATTCTGCAAATGTTTTTGAAACATGTTAACAAGGTGGACAAAACAACCTAATTCCTGACTTCCTAAAGTTTTTATCTAGTGAAAGACAATATGCATTTAAGCAAACAAATAATCAGAACAATAATAGACGGTTGCAAGTGCTAGGAAGGAAATAGAGAACTGAAATAAAGAATAATGGGGAGGCGGGATGTGACCTAAGATAGAGTGGCTAAGGAGAAACTTCTGGGCGGGGCCATTTGATCAGAAGGATGAGAAAGAACAGGCAATGTAAAGAACTAGGAAGAGCAAGTACTGCTTGTACCTTCTCTCCCAATATAAAGCTTTTATGTCAGCAGATTTTAAAAAGTCACTATGTATCATTAGTTCATGATGTCAGGAGTTATGAGCAATATTAGTTTGTCGAATAAAAGCCCCAATTTTAGAGAATGCATTAACTTTGCTTTAGTATTATATCTCTCAAAATCTGAACTAAATACCTCAAGTGGTTCACTACGTGTTACTCAAGCCAGCGATTAAATTCATTATTTTCCCTCAACCAGATAACTCAAAGATTTCTTTAAAAGATGCTCCTTTTGGCCGGGCGCAGTAGCTCACACCTGTAATCCCAGCACTTTGGGAGGATGAGGCCAGCAGATCATGAGGTCAAGAGATCGAGACCATCCTGGCCGACATGGTGAAACCACATCTCTACTAAAAAATACAAAAATTAGCTGGGCATGGTGGTGCATGCCTGTAGTCCCAGCTACTTGGAAAGCTGAGGCAGGAGAATCACTTGAACCTGGGAGGTGGAGGTTGCAGTGAGCTGAGCTGAGATCATGCCACTGCACTCCAGCCTGGCGACAGAGCAAGACTCCATCTCAAAAAAAGATGCTCCTTTTTAGTTGCTGGTTACTTTTAAGTTATTCCACATTTTGTGATATTTCATGTTTCCTGGAGATTAATTTTCAAGTGAGATGTAGTTATTTTCAAGACATTTAGGAATTAAAAATGAAAACACAGAGGTACCAAATGGATGTCAGAGTGATGGTCAGATATCGTAGCCATAGCTTGTTCGTACATCTGTGGACTATTACTCTGGGAGGAATCCTGGAGATTTCCCAGCTCCTTATTTAACAGCTGAGGAAACTGAGGCCCAGAGGTGAGTGGCTTGCCTGAGGCCCCAAGGTCCTCTTGGATTTTCTCCCTGGCATCCTTTTTTATTCTACTGCCCATCTATTGATAACATCACCCATTACCTCTGATCTTCCAAGACGTAGCCTAGAATCCTGAGAAGACATCTCTCCCACCTCAGGGAATGGGGTCTGAGCCGTCTAGCACTTCTAACTTGAAGGATTCACAGCGTGACTTTTGTCCTTTGAAATGCTGTGAATTTTCATCAGAGATGCCCATGTTTCAGTGTATATTCCAAAGTAAATACAATAAGAGCTCATTTTTCTTTTCTTTTCTTTTCTTCTTTTTTTGAGACAGAGTCTTGCTCTGTCACCAGGCTGGAGTACAGTGGCACGATCTTGGCTCACTGCAACCTCCGCCTCGTAGGTTCAAGCGATTCTCCTGCCTCAGCCTCCCAAGTAGCTGGGACTACAGGCACATGCCACCACGCCCAGCTGAGTTTTGTATTTTTAGTAGAGACAGGGTTTCATTGTGTTGTCCAGATTGGTCTCAATCTTCTGATCCCGTGATCCGCCCACTTTGGCCTCCCAAAGTGCTGGGATTACAGGCGTAAGCCACGGCGCCTGGCTCAAGAGCTCACTTTTCTAGGGAGTATTCCAGCAGCCTCCACTCAGAGGCATCAGCCCTAGAAATAAGAAAGGCCTCTGGGCATTGAGCATGTTGAGCCAGAGCTGGGAGCCTCACTGGGTCATCTTTGACCTTCCCTGTCTGGAAGTAACCTCTGCCATCTCTGAGCCTGCCTCTTGTGCTCTCTGTGCTATATCCCTCCCAGGGTACTGTTGATCCTTTATACTGTTGACCTGTGTCCACTTCAAGTCCTTAAGGGCAGGGATAGAGTCAGATGCACATTTATATTCTCATGGTTCAATTAAAAGGCTTTATGCATAGTAGAGGCTCAATATATAAATATTTAGTTGATTGATAACAGTTTACTTAAATTTTTAGCAGACTTTCCAGTTTGAGGCAGAGTAAAAGTAGTAAACCTAAAAGAAACTAGGGAGGTTTAGAGGTGGGTCAAATAAGTAGCATGGTGAGAAATGACACCAAGAAGAGAAAACACTCAAAAGCAGATGCAGAACTCAGTGGGTTTCATTCAGTCTGCCATGTGTGGAACCCTGTATTATAACTGCATGAGACAAAGAAAATACTGATAATAATGGTGGGTCCTGAGTCATTTAGGAATTATTTTATTTAGCATAAAGCATACTTTGGATTAACTGTAATATTACTGGATTGTTTGATGTTTTGGTTTCTTTATGTATTGGTTTCCAGAAGGAGTATGGATAATTTAGAGTCAGACAAAGTGAGTAAATACCCTTTCTCAATCCTTGTATACACTACAGATAGGTAACTACAACTGCTAATATCTTCCCCTTTTATCCTACAGCAACAAAAGAGGTACCAGCAGACAAAGAGTTCCGCCTTGGTAATTCAGTCTTATATCCGGGGTTGGAAGGTGAGTTTAAAAGAAGTATAATTTATTTATTTGGGGTTTTCTGGTTTTTCACAAAGGATAATGTCTTTAGGCTTACCCTGCAGGGGAGGGCTCCTCTGTCTCCTGCCTTGCCTGTAAACAGTCAGAAGGAAAGAATAAATATTATGGGCCAAATGGGGACCCTGGTGACCATGTCTTGGCCACTTCCTTCTAACCAGCTTTCTTTTTAAGAGCTTTGTTTTCTAAGCAGGAAGTCCTTGAAATAATACCGTACATGATTTCAATATCCCTTTGCCTCATGTTTTCGAGAAAAGCTGTAGTACAGAAGGCTGTCTCACAGCCATTGCTTCATACTCAGAACCCCTAGCCCAATGACTTCCATAACTCTCTAGGAACCATCTTGCGGGCTACCCATCATGACTGAAAGATCCTGAGATCTGGCCAGGAATAGTGGTAGGGACATGGGAAGCCATCACAGTGGACAGCCTGGGTCTCGGTCTTTCCTGCCAAGACTTGGTTCAAGGGTCAATGAACTACAGGCCAGAGGCCAAATCTAGCCTGCTGCCTGTTCTCATACAACCTGCAAGCTAAAAATGGTTTTTATATTTTTAAACCATTGGTTTTTTTTTTTTTTAAAAGCAAAAGAAGCTGATTTCATGACATATGAAAATTATATGGAATACAAATTTCAGTGTATGTAAATAAAGTTTTATTGGAACATAGTTACATTCATTTATTTCACAGATTGTCTGGCTGCTCTAGTACTACAGTGGTAGAGTCAAGTAGTAGTGATAAACTGTGTAACCTGCAGAGCCAAAGGCAGTTACCATCTGGCACTTTACAGAAAAAGATTACTGATCCCTGATCTAGATCAACGATAACTTCAGAACCTGTTCTGACCACTGTCCTGTGAGGAGATTTCATGGTATAGTCTGGATCCAGAGGCATAGTGCCCAGGCCTGGAGCCCTTTCAGAGGGTAGAGCCTGGCCCCGAGTCCCACAGCATTGACTGAACTTGCCCAAGCCCTCAGCAACCTAAGGGCTTAGGAGTTGTCCTACAGCAAATGCCAAAACACAAATCTGAACATGGAGAATGAGTGAAACTGATGCCTGCTGGTTCTTCCTTGACCTCATGGCTGGGCCCTGTGGCCCAGTTTGCATGCTAGAGACCTTAGAGGAAGGACCCGAAGTCCGCCTCCAAACCACATGTCCTCCTGGTCCCCATAAAATCAGTTTTCAGCAACTAATGGAAAGAAGCCACTGGTTTGGGATCAGTGAGATCATTTTGGTTTTGCAATTTGAAAAATCTCTTCAATAAAAAGGACAGCTACAGTTACATTCCAGGCAATAATAATGAAGGAGTTACAGTAGCCTTTAGAGAATCATTGGAATCCTCTGGCCACCTTCTGAGAACTGTTTCATCCCACAGATATGTACCAGCTTGTGATGCTGTAGTCAGGTTTTTCCCATTGCATATCAGGGTATGGGAGGCTGCTGTCCCAATCAAGTGGAAGCTACACTGTCATGCTTAATGATGTCTTCATTGTCCTCCTTCTCATAGTCAGTTTTGGGATAGTCACCTTCACCTTTTCTTTAACCTGTTGATTTTTCACAACAGCATGGGTGTTAAGACGATCATCTCGTTAGGCGAGTTTTTCAAGTCACTATCAATTTTTTTTTAATGTTCTCTCTTTTGGGTGATTCTGCCCCTTAGGCTCGAAAAATTCTGCGGGAACTGAAGCATCAAAAGCGCTGTAAGGAAGCAGTCACAACCATTGCTGCATATTGGCATGGGACCCAGGTAGGCCAGAGACCCCAAGGAAGGCGGTGGGTCAGCAGTAACATCCTGTAGAACCGTGAACCCTCGGCTTCAGGGGCAGAAAATGTTTCACTGGCTTGAGCTACTGAGCACGTGTTTGCCTCTTGCTCTTTCCAACATTTTGGTGTGGGGTGGTGGCACATGCTTTTGCGTTTACCATTTGGTGGTAACTAGTGTCTCTCTTTTTCTTTCTTCATTGAAAACCAGCGGTAACCTTTCTGCCTTAAACTTTTCTGTAACTCCTTTTCAAATGCATCACAGGCGCGAAGGGAACTGAGACGGCTGAAGGAGGAGGCTAGGAATAAACATGCTATTGCAGTTATTTGGGCTTACTGGCTTGGATCCAAGGTACTTGATGCACACATCCCAACACTCCATCCTGGAATTCTGCAATAATCAGTCCTTATCTCTAGCCTATTAGGGGATGAATGACTACAGTTAATAGTGGCTCACACTGGTGCATGCCCTAGCAGCCAGATTTAACACACCTGGAAACATTAGTTCAGTAGTGCGCTTAGGAAGCTTAGGCATGCATAGCCCAAAACTAATTGCTTACTAAAAAGGCACGAGTATAATTGCTCTTTAAAAAAAAAAAAAAAAAAAAGCTCTTAAATAACATGCCTGTTTAGGGTTGGTTTTTTTTTCCCCCCACTGATGGATGCTAGCAGTGTTTTAGAGGTTTTCTGGAGGGGTTGTGCATGTTGGGAATGTTCAAGCTTGGACTTCAGTCTTCTGCAACATGTTGACAATGGAAATGCCTCTAACATATGCTTTAAAAATTAATTTATGAATGAAATTTTTTTTTAGTTTCACTGTGGCAGCTATTGATTATTATACGAAATATATTACATGTGCAAAAAATTATCATCTGTGATTTAACAGAAACCACGTTCATGCAAAGCTAGCTGTAATTGCCACTGAAGAATCCCAGGAATTTCAGCATCAGCTGTTTGTTTTCAGAAACAAAGGCCTCCTGAAATGCTCTCACTAATCCCCAGGCATAGTCGTGGGCTCTGTGAACATTTCACATACCCCAAGGGACAAGATTTTTAGATGTTTTTGTTACTTAGAAAATCAAAGGTCATCTTTGCTAAAAATGTGTATTCCAGTTAGAAACACAAACATCAACAGCGTCTTATGTTTTGAAGTCCACCTTGTCAATATTGTAAGCCTATCTTGTCAGAAAAATGAGAAAAGTCAACATCTGCCTGCATAAAGAGCTTAATTTGCAAAAAAGGGATCGAGGTTGTTCATTTGTGCTTTTCCTGAAAATCTGTGAAGAACAAACTTGCTCCTCTAGTCAACTGAGGGAAATGTAGCAGAAGCAAAAGGACTCCTAGATGGGTCTTGCTAGGATTTCTCCATCCAGTGAGTTCATTTCCCAGTCTCAATACTGTAATATCTTGAACAATTAGTGCCTGTTTATATCTTTTAGAATAACGTGCCTAAGATTTTTTTTTCCTTAAGAGTAATTTTTAAACCTATAAGTTTAAAAATTGCTTCAGTCTTCAGTATATTTCATTTTTGGGGCCTTAGCTAAAATTGAATTTTTGTACGTGCTACTTTTCATTTTTTGACTGGAAGGAATTTTTGAGTTCCGTTAGTTTTGGTTTTTGTTTGCACTTGAGAGAAATAACCTTTTTTTCTGCCCAGTTTTCTAAATGACTATTCACAAGAGTTGTCTTTTTATCCATCCAAAGGGATGAACTCAGACAGGAGTGCATGGCTTCTTCAGCCCAATGTGCTGTCAGCAAGGAGGAGTCTAATGAAGTCATTAGGGCTGTTACTCAGAGTTTGAAGGCTTTCGTTGATATGAGAGTGAAAGAGTATGGAGAAGGCAGCACAGAGAGAAAGAGTACAAGGGAGAAAAACAGAAAAGAATGAGAGTAAGGGGTGGGAAATGATTACCCTGGGAACCAAGCAGATTGCCCTCCTCTGGAACAGAATCTCTGCACTGAAAATAAAAGCGCTGCACCAGCCTGACACCAATTCTTTGGGTTTAAGTTATTATGCACTGTTTCTCTATCATTCTGAAATCCTTATTCATAAATTGGCTTTTCTGTTTGGTGGGGTATCTTTTTCTGATCATGTGTGCTGTCTGCATTGGGCTGTCTCTTTTATTTACTATCTAAAACATTCTAGGCTCGAAGGGAATTGAAACGCTTGAAGGAGGAGGCTAGGCGTAAGCATGCAGTTGCTGTCATTTGGGCTTACTGGCTTGGACTGAAGGTACTTCCTCAACCACTTGTTTCTGTCCAGGGTGAACTTCATAAAGCCTAGCACCTACTAACCCTGAAAAAAAGATTGATTATGCTTGCTGATGGTCTGCACAGTCTTGTAGAATGCCATCTTGCTCAATTTTGTTTCTTTTTCAGAAGAAACCTGTACACTAATTTTTTTTCTGGTGTTTTGATTTCTATTTCTTTAAATAATAAGTTTAAAGTGATAGCAATATGTCATGTTTTATTCAAGATACTATGTTATCAAAGTTCTAGTTTGTTATCTTTATATGTGTAAAGTTGTTTTTTTAAAATCCGTGAGACACGATTACAGTAGTTGAGCCAAAAGCTGCCCTGCATCCACAGTGACCAGCCTAGGGATGCCAGGCTTTTGTTTCCCCATTTGTGCCAATTCTGCTCCAATAATGGCTGCCTGGAGTAGAGCTTTCTTCAGAGCGACCATCATTCTAATTGTTCAGTATAGAAACCAAAGGTTCTTGCATCACTAAGCTTACAGATTTTGATGAATGAGATCAGAGATTCAGAGATCAGTGGATCATTCAGGTTAAAGAGAACCTCAGATTCAAATACCTTGTGGTTATGGCAAGCTTTATTTCGAGTGGTTCTTCCTACAGTAGGGTACACTTCTGTGTACAGAACTACACATAAGTAAATAACTCCAAGCTCTGAAACACCTTTGGAATATTTTTCAAGCCACGTAAAGATCTGATCTTCCTAATTCAATGATTAATCACCATGGGAAGCCATCCATATTGCCTTTTTGGGATAATTAGGCCCCTTTCTGACACTATTCCTTATTGTTGTTTTTACATTAATCCTATGACATTTACTGTTGCTCTAAATATTTGAATATTATCTGAGAAATTAACTCTGAATCTGAACAACCATTAGAAACATCCCTGAAGCCTGCTTTGAACAATCTGCGTTTTTTTCTATAAACTTTCAGCCTAAAAACTTTAGTAAATTATCCTTTTTTATTATACTGAGTGTTTACCAAGTAATATTTGAAGTAATTAAGAAGTAACTTAAATATGAATTTTAACAGATATTCTGTTTGAAGAACTCCGAACAAGCTCTATAACCAGTTTTTTTTAAGTCAAACAAAACTGAATATTTTCCCATTTAATTCACATCTTCTAATTTGCATTCTAATTTTCATAAAAGGTAGGAAAATTAACGTTGAATCAGGATTTTGCTCCCTAAAATGATTTCCATCAGCAATATGTTTATCTTCAGTTTTCTGGGTTTAACTGCATATGTTTTCAAAATATTTTTGCATTAAGAGTGTGCACTTGCAAACTGCAAAGCAAATTCAGTTTGTAGGGGAATATTATTTTAGCAGAAGTAACTTGGCATACTCTACACATAACTTTTTTTCTCTTAATCTCTAACAAAACGAAAGTACTTTACTATATTACCAGTATTGTTATATGAAGTAAGATCAAACTTACTTGAAGTCCAAGAATGTAATAATTTTGTATGTTTTCTTCCTCAAAGAGAGTTATGTTAATATGAATGCTAGTTTTGCCCTCTCAAATGATTGACTTTTCTTGTGGAAATAGTTACAAAGTGCAGTGGGCGTTTTTAAGACTCCCAGTTCCCCAAGGGGCACCATTGTATGTGTCAGCATGTTGTCACCAGGCTTTTAGGGTCTCTAGTTGTATTTTGGAAGAAATGACCTGCCCTGTGGAATACCAGAATGCATATAGCAATTAGGTCAGTTATAATGAAGCTCAACTAAATACAGTTGGACTTCAGGAATATTTTTTAAGGATATATTCTTCTGTAACTTCACTTTAACTTGCCTGCTTTCCTATGCTATTATAATTTCAGGAGCCAGTTAAGAGGTAACATTTTTCTTCTTCTTGTCCCGTCTCACTTTAGAAGTTTAAGATTAGAAATGTCTGTGGATCTGACAACTCCATGGCTAAATGACAAATGATAATCAGTAACTAGAATATGAAAACAGGCATACCTCAGATACATTGCAGGCTCAGTTCCAGATATCTGCAATAAAGTGAATATCACAATAAAGTGAATCACACAAATGTTTTGTTTTCCAATGCATATAAAAATTATGTTTACACTGTCTGTGCTATAGTCTAGTAAGTATCTCATAGCATTATGTCTAAAAAGCCAAAGTACATACTTTACAAATGCTTTATTGCTAAAAAATGCTAACCATCATCTTAGCATTGAGCAAGTTGTAATATTTTTGCTGATGGAGGGTGTCGTCTTGTTTTGTCTTGATGTCGATGGCTGCTGACTAATGAGCGTGGCAGCTGCTGAAGGTTGTGGTGACTGTGGCAATTTCCTAAAATAAGGCAACAATGAAGTTTGCCACAGAGGTTGACTTCCTTTCATGAAAGATTTCTGTATAGCATATGTTGCCATTTGATAGCATTTTACCCAGAGTAGAACTTCTTTCAAAATAGAAATCAATCTTCTCAAACCTTGCCACTGGCTTTGTCAACTAAGCTTAAAGAATATTGTCATTTCAACAGTGTTCACAGCATCTTCATCAGGAGTAGATTCCATCTCACGAAACTACTTTCTTTGCTCATCCATAAGAACCAACTCCCCATTCATTTACATTTTATTTTGAGATGGCAGCAATTCCATCCCATCTTCAGGCTTCACTTCTAATTCTACTTCTCTTACCATATCTGCCACATCTGCAATCACTTTCTTCACTGAAGTTTTGAGCCCCCTCCAAGTCATCCACGAGAGTTGTAATCAACTTCTTCCAAACTTATGTTAATGTGGCTGTTGTGACCTCCTCCTATGAATCACAAATGTTCTTAATGGCATCCAGAATGATGGCTCTTTTCTGGAAGGTTTTTAATTTACTTTGCCCAGATCCACCAGAGGAATCACTATATATGGCAGGTATAGACTTACAAAATGTATTTCATAAATCATAAGATTGGAAATTACTCCTTGATCCGTGAGCCGCAGAAGGATGTTGCTGTTAGCAGGCAGGAAAACATTAATCTCCTTGTATATCTCATCAGAGTTCTTGGGTGACCAGGTGCCTTGTCGGTGTGTACTAATAGAAAGTTATCTCTTCTCTGAGCAGTAGGTCTCAATATGGGGCCTAAGGTAGTCAGCAAACCATGCTGTAAGCAGATGTGCTATCATCCAGGCTTTGTTGTTCCACGTATGGAGCACACAGAGTAGATTTAGCATAATTCTTAAGCTGTAGGATTTTTATAATGGTAAATGAGCATTAGCTCCAACTTAAAGTTAGCAGTTGTATTATCCTTTACCAAGAGAATCAGCTTGTCCTTTGAAGCCAGACATTAGCTTCTCCTCTCTAGCTATGAAAGTCTAGATGGCATCTTCTTCCAATAGAAGGCTGTTTTGTCTACACTGGGAATCTGTTGTTGAGTGGAGCCACATTCATCAATGATCCTAGCTAGGTCTTCTGCATAACTTTCTGCAGCTTCTATATCAGCGGTTGCTGCATCTTTCTTTAACCCTCATGAACCAACCTCTCCTAGCTTTAAACTTTTCTTCTGCAGCTTCCTCACCTCTCTCAGCCTTCACAGAATTGAAGAGAGTTAGGGCATTGCTCTGGATTAGGCCTTGGCTTAGAGGAATGTTGTGGCTGGTTTGATCTATCCAGACCACTAAAATTTTCTCCTTATCAGCAATGAGGCTGTTTCACTTTCTTACCATGTGTGTGTTCACTGGAATAGCACTTTTAATTTCCTTCAAGAACATTTCCTTTGCATTCACAACTTCGCTAACTGTTTGGCACAAGGGGCCTAGCTTTTGGCCAGCCTCAGCTTTTGACATGCCTTCCTCACTAAGCGTAATCATGTCTGGCTTTTGATTTAAAATGAGAAGTGTGTGACCCTTTCTTTCACTTGAACACTAAGAAGCCATTATAGGGTTATTAATTAATTTCTTTTTTTTTTAAATGGGGTTTCACCATGATGGTCAGGCTGGTCTTGAACCCCTGGCCTCAGGTGATCCACTCACCTCCGCCTCCCAAAGTGCTAGGATTACAGGCGTGAGCCACCATGCCCGGCCAATTAATTTCTATATTGCTGTGTCTTAGGGAAGAAGGGAGGCCCAAGGAGAGGGAGAGAGATGGGAGAGTGGCCAGTGGGTGGAGTAGTCAGAATACACACAACGCTTCTTATTAAGTTCGCCACCTTACAGATAGAATAATAATGAAAAAGTTTGAAATATTGTAGGAATTCTTAAAATGTAACACAGAGACACAGAATGAGCACATGCTGTTGGAAAAATGGTGCCATGGGCTTGTTTGATGCAGGGTTGCCATAAACCTTCAATTTGTAACAACGCAATGTCTGCAAAGTGCATTAAAATGAGGTATGCCTGTAAAAGGAAAACTGCCTATATGATATATGTTACAGTTTTTAAACCTTAATAATTTAGATGTAGAGAATGGGTCTGGTGCCCAAATGCTCAGAGGTACCAGGTTGGTCACACAGATGAGGAAAGCAGCAGATGGGAGGTGGATCAAGAGCAAAGGGGACTCGTGTAGTTTGGAGCGTGCATGTCTCATCTAAAGGCAACAGCAGCTACTTTGGTCTCCGTGGCCCTTATTATATAGGAATAGGCCTCACTGTTGCTAGATCTTAGACAATTTTAAGAGAAATCTGCAGACTGAATTATTATATTAAGCTCTTCACTGAAAAATATGCATATAAAACATTTATCTATAAACTGAATTTGGTTAGTAGATTACTAGCTTACGTCCCCTAATGTAGAAATATTTTGAACATGTGCAGTTAAACCCAGAAAACTAGAGAGAAAAGAAAAAAGATAGGTAATGTCTGGATTATTCAGAGAGGCTAATATATTGCTAAATTCTAACTCTCTCATTTATATCTGGATGGTAATAAATACTTAATATATTTTTTCCTCGATTTCAAAATTTATATCATTCATTTATTTGTTATACAAACACTCTAGTTACTGTTATTTGTTAAACATTAGTATATGAAGCAAATACGACAATGTAGCAAGAAAAAAATGTGTGAACTAAAACTCTAATATGATGTTTTAAGTGCTCCGATAGCATTAAGTTTGGTGGGAATAGAGATGGTAGAGAAAAATTAATGCAATGAAATGGAAGATAATGGTAGTTTAAAAGCTTCTTTTAAGTTCTTATTTTTAGCCATATTCTGTTCTCAGTATGTAGAACTTACTAAAGCCTTATCTTCTATGCAAGGCTTTTGGAAACAGATACAGTTCTTCAGATTTTTTTTTTCTTTTTGCCTTTTACAAAACAATCTGAAGGGAACATTATTTTATACATTTTTTAATGTATGTTAATTTGGATGAGTTTGCAGCTGTGCCTGTAAAATGTTTCTTGTCAAGTCATCAGATTCTTCAAAAACTACTAAGAGGATTTAAAACATCAGTTCATTCTGGTTTTATCATTTAATGTCTCTCAATTTCTTTCTCTCTGACTTAAGATCCACTGTGTGAATGTGTTTCAATTATTTTACTAAATCCAGAAAGGACGCTTACAAATTGGCTTCTTTCACACTTTTTCATTTTTAATAGAGGTGTGTCATTATGGACCTGCACCAGCCACACATTAACCACGTAACCTGCATCTTCTTTTTAAAGGTACGTAGAGAATACAGGAAATTCTTCAGAGCCAATGCTGGAAAGAAAATCTATGAGTTTACACTTCAGAGAATTGTAAGTTGACACTTTATGTCTGTGATTAATTAGCATTATGGAATTACCCACTTAATATCACCAACTCCATAAAATGTGCCTTTTCCTAAATGACAAAGGTGACTTTTAAAATAATGATTAAATCATAGCTGTGACACTGAGAGCAACCTTTTAAAATCATCTTCCCCCAAATTCAGGTAGATTGTGTCAGAAAGAGTTGTTGGTGGTTCGTATATGATCAATACAGTGTTTGCCTTATTTGACAGAGAGAACTGTTGGGGGAAAGTGGATCCAAGAAAGCCAGGGCCTTACTCTGTGAAACTGCCATGAGCTGTGGCAGGGCAAGGCTGGCAAGAAGTTAGTGGGGAGAGGGGTGACAGAGAGCCAGGCTATGCAGCTCTACCAGCATGGACTCTGGAGTTCTCCATTTTTCAGAGAGGTCTTTGTAGTGCTGAGCAGACAGCAAACTCTGGAGCCAGCCTCCACTGCCGCTTAGACACTTCTGACTTGAGCAAATTCTAACTTCTGTGACCCTTATTTTCTCTTCTGTAAAATGGGGATAATAGTGGCACCAGCCTCATAGGGTTGTTGTGAAGATTAAAATAAAGTAACGATAAGTGCAGGACCAGGCACGTGTTATAAACTCTAGAGCAACACTGTCCAGTGGATCTTTCTGCAGTGATGAAAACACCCTGTAACTTTGAGGTGCAATAGAGTAGCCAGCCACTCGTCTCATGTGGTTATTAACCATATGAAGTGTAACTGGTGTCATTGAGGAACTAGATTTTTTAATTTAATTTAATTTTAATTACTTAAAACGTAAACATAAATAGCCTGTGTGACTGACTAGTGGCTGCCTTTTAGACAATATCTATAGAGCAGGCTGGTATTAGTGTTAATGAGTGTTAGCATTAGTATTCTTCTTTTCTCTTAACCATTTGGTGGAAGTCATATTTCCCCAACCAGTATGAAAAAATGGAATAGAGACTTTCCAGATGAGTTATATTTTATAAATTCCAAAGTTAAATAAATTCCACTATTGGTTTATTTGATCATGATGTACATAAAACAGTGTCTTTTGTGGTATACTTTTCTCATCTAGTATTTTCTGTCAAACCCAACACAGGTGCAAAAATACTTCTTGGAAATGAAAAATAAGATGCCTTCCTTATCTCCAATAGACAAGAATTGGCCCTCAAGACCCTACTTATTCTTGGATTCTACTCATAAGGAGCTAAAAAGGATTTTCCACTTGTGGAGGGTAAAAAATGTCATGTTACATCTTTTAGAGACTTTCTTATTTATTTTGAGTGTTTTATATAAAATCAAAACTGTAACACATTCTTCCTTTGCCTCCAAGAGGATTACTTGAGGACTTTGTGGTGATTTTCCCCATGCACCGTATTGAGTTGCTGTGAGAGCCCCTGCCGCAGCTCAGGCGTTCCCTGTCAGTGCCTCTCGGCCGGGGCTGGAACGGGGAGCACAGGGCTGCATTTTCTTTCCATTCCAGGTTCCAGCTGCTCTCAAGTAGTTCAGGTTTTTGTTCATTTGTTTCTCTCTTTGTCTAAAGGAATACTGCGGGACAGAGAAATCATAAAATTTGAACACCTTCAGGCAACATAATTAAATACTGCAAATTAAAGAATTTATCAGATGTACAGAACACATAATCAGATAATACATGTGAACACACACACTTTGATGAACTTCGGGAAAAAAGGCTTTTCCCCATTCCTAAACATAGTAACACATCCTCTACCTAAATTACAGTGAAGCTGGAAATCTGTTTTATATTGCCTTTTATTTTTAGCTTTCTTATTTTACATGAGAACATGGCTTGTAATTTAGATGTTGCCCAGCATGGAGCACATGGGGTGCCTATATAGATGTTGAGCTTATTTCGATAACCTAGTCAGTTGTTATGTGAAATATCAAATATATGCAGTTATCAGATGTAATAAAATCATTAGATGGAGGGGCTTGTGTTTAGTAAATGAATGCTCAGTAGATACATCCTCCAGGAAACTCTTTCCTGTGCAACAGGGTGGGCTTGTTCTTTATCGGAATCATATATGTATAGAGTGACATTATCGCTGATTAGCTTGATGAGTGGTACCGTGCAACATAAAGAACTGGATTCTGAGTTTTGTTTTCCAGCAAATTTGGTGAAATTCATGAGCCTCTTAATTGCTTGTCTCTGTTTTTGAGTCTAACCCAGAAACTCTTTTCAAAAATAATGACGGGGAGCTCCCAATGCCATGGATCTGCACAGCCTCTGCCTTCCCCTGGCTCTGAGATCTCACCCTTCCCTCCATTGGAGTGGAGGTGGGAGATGAGGGCTGTTTATTCGTAAAGGGAGCTTTTCCATTGAAAGGGTCAGCAGCAATGCTAACATTTCTTCATGCCATTATTTCAGTAGCACTTGGCCCCACCTGTAACTGAATTTCTAGGATGCTCATCTTAAAAACTGGCTGCTCCCTGGCCATCATCTCCTTTCATTGCAGCTTCAGAGTCAGAGTGAAAGAGGATATCTCAGGTCCCTTGTCTCTATTATAAAATGGTAGTGGGGGGATTTGGAGCAGTGGTTTTCAAACTGTAGGTCATAGCATATTTGTGGGTCATGAAATCAGTTTAGTAGATTACTAACAGCGTTTTTCAGTGAAAGACAATAGAATAGAAAATAGCAGAGTGTAACAGAAAGGATCAAGTATTGTTTTGTGACGCTTTTGTGTCAATTTTCTGTGTGTGTGGAAATGTGCTTAGTAGACTGTGATGCACAGTATTTGTACTGTCTCTTTAGAAGAGTGACAGCCTCAGGACTAGAGGATTTCCAAGGACTGACAGAGTCGGAGGAAATACTACTTGCAGGGCTCATGCCCACTAGGCGCTGGTGTGTTTTGAAGAAGCATCCCAGGTTCTGCAATACAAATAATAGTCTTTCTGACATTTTCCAAGACAGACTTTTTAAAACCCACAAGGGAAAATGTTTTTGGCCTTTTTAGTGAATGTTTTGTGCACTTTCTCCCTTACTCTTGCTGTTAAATTGTCTTAGCATATTTAAGAATGAGTAATAATTTATTTATATAAATGATGTTTTGTTTCCTTCTTCTCATATCTCACAGTGTAAAAAATACAGAGACCAGTTTACAGACCAGCAGAAACTTATTTATGAAGAGAAACTAGAAGCCAGTGAACTCTTCAAAGACAAGAAGGCTTTATACCCATCTAGGTATTATGGCTTTGCCTTACCCATAAAATTCAGGATTTTAAACATTTCTCAAGTATATTTGTATGCCTTTTCAAGTAGTGTTTGATTTCAGTCTTAGATGAGCGATTTTTAATTCTGTGAATCATTTTATAATCAGCTTGATATAAACACATTTGCACCATGGCTCCTGTGGTGCCATTTAATGAAATGAAGTTACAGTTGCTGGTTTCACTCCATTAGCATTAGCTCGAACACGTTACTGAATAATTAGAAGTCATTTAACATAAAAATTATATAGGCTCTTAAGTTAAACTTGCATTGTAAATTCCTGTTCCTTTTCCATAGTTTTCAAAGACTGGCCAAATTGCTGTTGGCAGTGTACTTTAATCACCATTCCAGTCTTCCTGCCATAACGAGCAAGGTCAGAAACTGATTTCTAAGGTAATTCAGAGCGCGAGCCAGGGTAGTACTTTTTGAGTATAGCTTGAGCACTGGTCCGTGGTGCCCTTTGGGCTGCTAACTCAACGGATACGACTTCTGCGGCCTGCACGGCAAGTTGAGTTCCTTTATTGTAGACACCACGGACTGGGAAGAAGAACACCGATTCCAAGTTTAGCAAGTGAAGTCCTTGGTAAAGACTATTTATCTGAATAGTCTGACATCTCCCACATTAAGCATTTCCCCCCAGCAACCTTATCCCATTTTCATCTGGTGTTTTTAAAAAAGTAGATTGTACAATTTCAAGCCTAATCTATAACAACTTTAAGCTTCTCCCAAAGAATGGCCTAGAAAGAATGTATTATATGCTGGGTATATTCACATTTATCACATAAGTGATGTTTATATTCTCTATGACTTTATATGCATTTGAAATATCTTCTTTTTAAAGGGTTAAATGAACATACATTGCCAGACTCACTGGGTTTAAATATTTTAAATTGTACGACTCCCTTGGTTGGCCGATGTGGCTACTTGAGATGACATATACTCTCCTAAGTCAAACACAGCGTCTAAATCCAAAGTGCCTGTTATATAAAGCATATTCAGACAGAAGAATTTGTCTAGATGCTTGCTTCAGCGACTAATTTTATTCAGCTTTTTTTAAATACATTTCTAAATTAGAGAGTAGCCTTCTTAATGAACATTCCCTGTGGATGACTCCAGAAACTGCAGGCTGGAAAATGCATCTTTGAGGAAACAATTTAAAAGGCTGTTAACATTTTTATAATTTAAAACACGTTTGAATAGGAACCAAAAAAGTTAACTTCAAGCCAAGTCCTTTTTGGGTAGTCTTATCAGTTTTCAGGGATAGTGGCACACTCACCCCACAGCAGTGAGAGAGGTGGAATAATTTAGCTTCCCACCACCCTGGGAAGTGGCAGCTCTTATGGGAGTTGGCCTTTTATTTCCTGAGAGCTGTGAAACGCTGACCACCTACGTGGATTTTTCTTCCCTGATCCTCCACCCACAACATAAGCATTTAAAGTTGTATTTGCAAATTGCCAGAACTTTGTAGCTCAAAAGGAAGCTTGTCGATTCCTTGAAGCAGCAGTTTTTCCTTGGTGCCTTTGATGAAGCTGTCCTGAAAGAGTCCCCTGACAAGTCTTCAGGGAAATTGACATCTTAGTGATTAGTGCACAGTTTACCTCTTACAAAAATTTGTTTGTAAAAAAAAATTGCTCTGATTCTGAACGTTTGCTTTGCTTACTTCTGTCCATTTACAGGCATATTCTAGGAGAAGAGGCTTGATTCTCCATTCAGATACAGATGCTGCTTAACTGATGATACAGTTACTTACAGATAACTCATCATAAGTTGAAAATGCATTTAATACACCTAACCTACTGAATGCCACAACTTAGTCTAGCCTACCTTAAACATGCTGGGCACACTTACATTAGCCTACAGTTGGGCAAAATCATCTAACACAAAGCCTGTTTTATAATAAAGTGCTGGATATCTCTTGTGGTTTATTGACCACTGTACTGAAAGTGATAAAAAGAATGGTTATATGAGCACCATTGTAAAGTTGAAAAACCCTGAGCTGAACCAAGTTAAGGACCATCTGTATTGCCTATTTAGAACCAAAGTTACATGTTAATGTTAAGTGTTCTGTAGTTTTCTTCTAAAGTGATTGCTCTGGATCTGTTCTTTCCCAAAAGGCCTATTGATTTTCTTATTCTCTGTGAGAAATGAAACTTTTCTTTAGAGCAGGTGATGGTAATGATTTCAGCTCCTTTTTCACTGCCACATATTGTTTGAAGGCATTAGTAAATCCTTTGTGAGTAGCTGTTAACTTTATATTAACAGATGAGAAGAAATTGCCTTTTCCTTCGCACGAGGCCATGTATTTGAGTCTTAGCTGTTCTTATGAGTGATTTCTACCTTCATTGTTCCATGTAATAAGATTATTATCAATGTCCTGCCCACCAAATGCCATGATCACCTCAAAAATCTATTTGAAGTAGGTTTAAGGTTTCATTCCAACTTATATTTAGGACAGGTGCAAGTGTAATACATAAAATAAATTGAAATCACTTTTTATGAAGTTCTCAGCACTCCTTAGAATCAACTGACCCATTTCCTTTTTTGGTAGTACTTTCATTTGAAGCTATTTCTAATGTGCAGGAATTTTTTTCCTTTAGTGTTGGGCAGCCATTCCAAGGGGCTTACCTGGAAATCAACAAGAACCCCAAGTATAAGAAACTCAAAGATGCCATTGAAGAAAAGATCATTATTGCTGAAGTCGTGAACAAAATTAACCGTGCTAATGGGAAGGTAAAAATGCTAACCCTGAAGACCGATAAAAAGTAGCTGTTAGTTGGGCTAGTCATCCTGTTTTCTGAATGTAAAAATTTACATTTCATGTTCTCAGTAGAGTTAGCTGTGAAGGGGGCTATTTCCCCTTACCTTTAAGCTTAAGTGGAATTTTGCTTGTTCTCTGAAATTTTTATGAAATAAAACGTATTATTGATGTTCTTTACTGTGTTCTTGGTTTACGTAAGTATGTTTGTTGAAGGATATTAGAGTAATACATGCATTTTTGCAAATAATGCCTTAAACTCCTGGGCCATTTTTGAGTATTTTTGATCATTGGTTTACATGATCTTTTATTTTGTTTTAGAGTACATCTCGGATTTTCCTCTTAACAAATAATAATCTCCTTCTTGCTGACCAAAAGTCTGGACAAATCAAGTCAGAGGTTCCCTTGGTGGATGTGACCAAGGTTTCAATGAGCTCACAAAATGATGGCTTCTTCGCCGTCCACCTCAAAGAGGTAAAGGTTCAATTAATGATGTAACAAAGATTTCTGTGCTTAATCTCTCAGCCATTGATTTAAAAATTTCTGCATCTGACTATGGCAGTTTATATATCTGCCTTGCTAATTTGCAAATTTTGGATATTCACCCCTACGTCAAATCTCAGGCTCAGTTTTTCAGTAATTGATAAAGTTAATCACTTTTATTGACAAGTTTACTTCACTTTTTGAAACTAATATATAGAAATATCAAGATGTTTTAAATTTTGTTTTCTCCTGTTTTTTTCTGTGTATCAACTTAGTAAATGTCTTAATGTTCATCTCTAATCTGAGGGTTTACATTAAAGGATGCAACTAAAATAAAATAACTGACAGTTAATTTTAACCTAAATAATTTTTGATGTTCTGTGCCTTTAGCTTAACCAGGACTCCTGGCTTGAATGCAGTGGTTACGTGTAGGTTCTGGAGTTGGTCTCACTCCCTTTATGACGATTTTGGCCAAGGCATTTAACTTGTGTGTGCCTACCTATTTTTTCTCATCTTTAAAATGGAAAGGAAATCACACCAACATCCAGACCACAAACGATTACTACTTTTAAGCATTTCCCAAACCGGGATTCTAGGAACATTACTCATACAGGACACTAATAACAATGTACTGTGAAAAAATTGTTCTCTGATGGAAATGTTAAATCTTTCTTCACTACATTACTTCTCAGAGCCCCTGAAATCTTGTTGTGATTCTCCTGAGGAGCTTTAGGGGGATAGTAAGAGTGCCTACTTCATTGCATTGTTGTAAGGATTAAATGAGATACTGGAGGGACAGGGCCCGTCACATAACACATAGTCACTAAATAAACAAAAGCTAGCAAATACTTATATGTAGGGATGTGTGTCTAGCTGATAATGTTACTTTCCGGCCCACCCTAAACTTAGAAAAATCCTCAAAGCTTCCCTTAGCCTGTTTACCCTATTTTGGGTCTCTTTTAAAGGGGGCATATCAAATACTAGGACAGTGATTCTCAACCTCAGTGACACATTTAAACAGCTTGGGAACTTTAAAAATGCTGGTGCCCAGGGCATACACCTGTGTAATCAAATTAGAATTTCTCAGAAGGGGGCATAAGCACCATAGTTTTTTTAAATAAACTGAGATGATTCCCCTGCACAGCTAAGGCTGAGAGCCACTGCCCTAGGATATTTGTGGGAAGTGTCGGCGTTAGGGCTTTAACCAAATCACGGCCAAGTTTTTTAATCAGGTGCTTCAGATGAATTGCAGGTTAGGTCCATGCTCCTCAAACCTGAATGCGTGAACTCATACCCAGAGGCTGTTATGGTTTCATATTCACTGGGGCTGAGGTAGGGCCTGAGATTCTGCTTTTCTAGCAACCTCTAAGTGATGGAGATGGTTCTTAGGCTCTGTCCGCAGACTTTGGTAGGAGGGGGTGAGGTAACCTTGCTAAAGTGCTCTGACCAAGTTGGAAGAAACACTGCTTTTGTCATTATTGTTTACCTTGGGAGAATGGATTCCAGGATCTGATGTTTTAAAGAGACTGTAAATACATTTTCAGCCAAGCCTGTAAACATTGACCTCCTAAGGTAGCTTTAATTATGACCGACTCTTGGTTTGTCCTTGCAGGGCTCAGAAGCAGCTAGTAAAGGAGATTTTCTCTTCAGCAGTGATCACCTGATTGAAATGGCCACCAAGCTCTATCGCACGACTCTCAGCCAAACCAAACAGAAGCTCAATATTGAGATTTCCGATGAGTACGTTCATGTATTATTTGAATATACTTTTTCTCTTTCAGCTTTCGTCTTTTAGCTCAGCTCTCTGATCTCATTCATTAATACAACTGCTTAATCAGTACCAGGTGTGTCTAGTAGTTGTTCCACATGATAAATGGGCAGCGAACGCCACTGATCAAGTCTCTGACGTTATGTACCTGACATCCTAGTGGAAGAGACCAGTACATACAAACTAAGCGATGAAATAGCTGATCAGATTTTGGCTAATGACAAATGTTTATAGAGGGAAAAAGGGTTAGGAATCAGAGAGTATTTTTGATAGGAGGTCAGGGAGGCCTCTCTGATGTGGTGACGTCTGAGACTGGTATAGATTTGAAATTTGCTTCCTCAATTTCCCATTAGGGTTCTGATTATAGAAGTTAGTGATTTGCATACAGGTTGGGCATCCCCCCATTTATTGAATCTATCTATGTAAGTTTTTTGGACGAATCTGAGTTACTATCCTGACTATAAGTAATTGATTACCTTTCAATAGATCGTTTACCTGGCTGTATACTTCTTTGCATGTCTAGATTGCTCAGGAAGTTACATTCTTTTCTAATTAAGAACTTTCTGGGGCCGGGCGCGGTGGCTCACACCTGTAATCCCAGCACTCTGGGAGGCTGAGGCAGGTGGATCACGAGGTCAAGAGATCGAGACCATCCTGGCCAACATGGTGAAACCCCGCCTCTACTAAAAATACAAAAATTAGCTGGGTGTGGTGGCACGCACCTGTAGTCCCAGCTACTCAGGAGGCTGAGGCAGGAGAATTGCTTGAACCCGGGAAGCGGAGGTTGCAGTGAGCTAAGATTGCCACTACACTCCAGCCTGGCAACAGAGCGAGACTCTGTCTCGAAAAAAAGAGCTTTCTAGTCTATTCTGTTTCAACTCTTCCTAAAAGTCTTTCTAAAATAAATTTACACCAATTTCTGCCCCTTTATAAGTCAGACTCTCTTTGATGTGTTAGGATTTTGCAGTGCTGTGGTCTTATCTTAAGTTCTCATTGAACACTCACAGTGTTTAGATTTGGATGGGAAGTTGGGCTTCCTGTATACTCTATATTGGAAATTGCTGTTTGGACTAAATAACTTTTCTTATTAATGAGACCTTTCTCATAAAACAAAGAATATTAGGAAAAAAGATAATGGTTGTGTTTCAGTTAAGGATTTAACATGTTAAGGCCTATTAATAGTTGAAGTTTTTCATAATCTGGGAGAATGGGCTTTGGTAGGGCTGCTAATTCTCACTCACCATGGGAAGATCGTACATATTCCAGACAGCAGAAGCTCCTCGGTGTACAGATGAAGCAGTCTCACAGTTGTCCCACTACGTGAATAAACTCATCTTTACACAGAAAGGAAATCACACCAACATCCAGACCACAAACGATTACTACTTTTAAGCATTTCCCAAGCTGGGATTCTAGGAACATTACTCATACAGGACACTAATAACGATGTACTGTGAAGATTGTTCTCTGATGGAAATGTTAAATCTTTCTTCACTACATTACTTCTCAGAGCCCCTGAAGTCTTGTTGTGATTCTCCTGAAGAGCTTTAGGGGGATAGCATATGCTGCGTTTCCTAAACACAGTCAACCACAGAACCCCTTCAGCAGCTCTCACCGCTTGTGTTCGGAGGTGTGCCATCCGGTAAAGGGGGACAGTTCAGTTCTAGGCAGCAAGGGCCCCGCCCTGTCACAGAGGCCATGTGATGTTCTGGACGCCATAAGCATTCAGTAAACATAGTTGTCTGAGCGAAGATTTACAGTGTGGCCACATGAAGAAAGCAAACGTCGGACAGCATTATAATGCCTTTCCTTCTCCAGTGCCCAATTATTGATTGGTCTCATAACAATAGATAAAACAGTTCATAGGACTCTGTGTAGCACCTGTGGGTCCCTTCCCCAGCTGGCACAGGAGGCCTGGAGAGGAAGTTTGTAGGTAAGGATCATGAATCTCCTTAGGGAGCATCTTAAATTTAAACAAAAATTTTCAAAGTCATAGGCAGGGATGCCTGTTCCTTTATGCATCAGCCCTAAGTGACTTCACCAGCTCTATAGAACCAGTGCTGAAAACACATGAAGTTTAGTGACTAAACCCTTCCTTGTTTTATCTTTCTCATTGGTAGAAGTACTCTAACAAACCCAGATTCTGAAATCATGGATAAGTGGATGTCAGTTTATGGAAAGAGAGTCAAAGTCTTGTTTACTTTTTAGTGGGATTTTTTTTTTTTTTTTTTTTTTTTTTTTTTTTTTTTTTTTTTTTTTGAGATGGAGTTTCGCTCTTTTTGCCCAGGCTGGAATGCAATGGCATGATCTTGGCTCACCACAACCTCTGCCTCCTGGGTTCAGGTGATTCTCCTGCCTCAGCCTCCTGAGTAACTAGGATTATAGGCATGCGCCACCACACCCAGCTAATTTTGTATTTTTTGTAGAGATGGGGTTTCTCCATGTTGGTCAGGCTGGCCTCAAACTCCTGACCTCAGGTGATCCGCCTGCCTCAGCCTTCCAAAGTGCTGAAATTACAGTGTGAGCCACCGCACCCGGCGTCTCTAATGGAATTTATACTTGCACATATAGAAGTGAGAATTGAATTCATTGAGAGATTCAACTGCCTTAAAATTCTAGTCCTTAAACTTCCAAGCTGTTCAGTGTGTACATAGATTGCATTTTAAGGTTAACCTACAAGATGATAGTACAGTCATGCACCACATAATGGCATTTTGGTTAGCGATGGATGGCACCGATGATGGTGGACCCTTAAGATTGTAGTGGGGCTGAAAAATTCTTATCTCCAGTGATGTCACAGCTGTTGTAATATTGTAGCACAAGGCACTACTCACATGTTTGTGGTGCTGCTGGTGTAAACAAACCTACTTCACTGCCAGTTGTATAAAAGTAAAAGCACATACAATTATGTATAGTGTGTAACACTTGAAAATGATATTAAATGATGTTACTGGTTTATGTATTTACTATACTATTGAATCTTCATTTTAGAGTATATTCCTACGTATTTAAAAAGTTAATTGTAAAACAGCCTCGGGCAGGTCCTTCAGGGGGTATTTCAGAAGGCATTGTTATCTTAGGAGATGCTAGCTCCATGCATAGTATTACCCCTGTAGACCTTCCATGGGACAAGACATGGAGATAGAAGACAGGGACACTGATGATCCTGACCCTGTGTAGACCTAGGCTAATGTGTGTGTTTCTTAGTTTTTAACAAAAAGTGTTAAAAGTAAAAATTAAAAAACTGAAATTTTATAAATAGAAAAATGTTTACAGAATACAGATAAAGAAAGAAAATATTTTTGTACAGCTATACAAAGTGTTGTGTTTTAAGCTAAGTGTTATTACAAAATAGCCAAAAACAGCCGGGCCCGGAAGCTCATGCCTGTAATCTCAGCACTTTGGGAGGCCAAGGCTGGTGAATTGCTTGAGCTTAAGAGTTTGAGGCCAGCCTGAGCAACATGGTAAAACCCCTTCTCAACAAAAAATTTAAAAAGTCAGCATGGTGGCATGCATCTGTAGTCCCAGCTTCCCAGGAAGCTGAGGTGGGAGAATCATCTGAGCCCGGGAAGGTCAAGGCTGCCCTGAGCCATGATTGCTCCAGTGAACTCTAGCCTGGGACCTGGTCTCAAAAATAAAACAAAAGGGTCAAAAATGTTTTTAAAATTGTAAAGTTTATAAAGCAAAAAGTTACAGTAAGCTAAGGTTAATTTATTATTGAAGATAGAAAAAAAATACTTAAACAGTAATGTAAAGTAATGTCCTAGGCCTTCACATTTCACTGACCATCACTCACTCACTCACTCACTCACCCAGAGCTACTTCCAGGCCTGCAAGCCCCATTCATGGGAAGGGCATTAGGCAAGTGCTCTATTTTTATCTTTTGTACTATATTCTTACTGTGCCTTTATGTTTACATAAGTTTAGATATACAAATACCATTGTGTTGCAGTTACCTACAGCATTCAGTCCAATAACGTGCTGTACCATCTAGGTTTGGATAAATGCACTCACTCTATGATATTTGCACAATGACAAAATCACCTAGTGATGCATTTCTCAGAATGTATCCCTTTTGTTAGATGATACATGACTATATTTCTAAAATTAAGTTCCCAAATAGAGTAAAAACTAAAGTGAATGTTTCATTAAACATTTTTAATATATATGTGTATATATACATGTGTAAATACATGTGTACAATCGATACATAAACACATGAATCATTTAAGTTATACAATTTGTTTTCTGAATAGTTGAAATCCAAACAATTAATATATGTTCTTTTTACCTTGAAATTCTAACTGGTATGAATACCATGAAACAATACATTCCATGTTATTGTTTGTTGGGGATGATTTTCTCTTTTCTGTGGAGTGAAGATAAATAATGGTGCTTACGTCTTAGGATTGTCTTAAAGCCTGATCTAATAACATAGTAAATGGCCAAGAATAGTGTGGTATGTAGCCAATCCTCAATATATAGTATCTATTGTTATTTCTAGTGTGAATTTTTATTTATTTATTTATTTATTTATTTATTTTTGAGAAGGAGTCTTGCTCTGTCACCTAGGCTGGAGTGCAGTGGCAAGATCTTGGCTCACTGCAACCTCCACCTCCTGGATTCAAGGGATTCTCCTGCCTCAGTCCCCCGAATAGCTGAGGTTACAGGCGTGCACCACCAAGCCCTGCTAATTTTTCTATTTTTAGTAGAGATGGGATTTCAGCATGTTGGCCAGGCTGGTCTCAAACTCCTGACCTCAGGTGATCCGCCCGCCTCGGCTTCCCAAAGTGCTGGGATTACAGGCTTGAGCTACCATGCCTGGCCTCTAGTGTGAATCTTGATCATCAATTATAAACATGGAGACAGTTAATATATGTGGAGAAAGAAGTTCCTATACATTTATTACACTTACGAGTGGTCTTTTTAATTTATTTTGAGACAGAGTCTCCCTCTGTCGCCCCGGTTGGAGTGCAGTGGTGTGATCCCGGCTCCTGGCAACCTCCTGGCTGCAAGC
This sequence comes from Sapajus apella, assembly GCF_009761245.1. Classification (NCBI taxonomy): domain Eukaryota; kingdom Metazoa; phylum Chordata; class Mammalia; order Primates; family Cebidae; genus Sapajus; species Sapajus apella. The sequence continues at coordinate 4,071,238 of NW_022436968.1, read as the reverse complement.
TATTCTCCTGCCTCAGCTTCCCGAGTAGCTGGAGTTACAGGCATGTGCCACCATGCCTGGCCGATTTTTGTATTTTTGGTAGAGACGTGGTTTTGCCTTGTTGGCCAGGCTGGTCTCAAACTCTTGGCCTCAAGTTACCTGCTTACCTCGGCCTCCCAAAGTGCTGAATCATAGACAGGTGTGAGCCACTGTGCCTGGCCACAGCTGTCTTTGAAAACAAAAATGTGAAAGTGTTTGATTTTTAAAATATGTTAATTTTCAAAAAACCTGAAAGATTTTTTTGAGACACATAGGTGTGAATATATATGCCAGAGACATATCTCAAATAGTTGAATCTGGAACTATAGCTGTCCTTTCTTTGTTGCTTTCAAGTTGAAAAGAAAGAACCCATTTAAAAGATCAGAAGCACTATCCTTATAAAACAACTGATGAATTAGAAACACATGTGCCACGTTTCACTTTAGCAGATAATGTTTGCAAAATGTGGCCTCTTTAGACCTTGACTCTGAAACTGTTGTATAACAGAGGAGAGCTATGGATCCTTACATCACTGGTGAATGTCAGTAAGTGGTCAGTGGTTGTTAGGTGGACTCACTTTAATAATGCGCCATTGACTGAGAAAACCATCCTTGAAAATATGGAAAATGTCATATTGCTATGCTAATTATGATGGTAGAGGGAAGAGATCACTGGTTTTGAAATGGGAAAACCTGGTTTCTGGCCCAGCGATGCACCTCTCATGCCCCCCAGTGACGTTGTGCTCAGGTCAGGGATCTCATCATTCACGGCTGGGGTTCCCTCGCAGCCCCAGCACAGGGAAGGTGTGAAGAACACTCTGTGGATGCTCACTTGTACACCTAAAGTCACCTCTTATCCCCACAGTGGTCCACATCATACACTAAGGGGAAAAGACACTAATGGATTTTTTAAATTTCTATACACTAATGGATTTTTTTAATGTTTATAATTTTTGTGTCCCCCCCACCCCAAATGTTTATGATTTTTATATAAATATTTTAATGGATATTAAGGATACATGTGCTAGATCAAACACCTGATTTTATCTGTAGGTCACTATTATTTTGAAATACATTTAAGCTGGCAATAACTATTGGCATACTATGCAGATTTGACAAAAATGATGTAGGACATAGATGAGTAACCAGTGTTTAGAAGCCGTAGACTACAGGGTTGCCAGACCCCTTCCTTTCGTGAAATTATTTATTTCATTTTTCTCAATTTGTTGATAATTTAATAGGAGCCCCCTCCCATATTTTTGCCATGGAAAAATGGAAGAACATGTTTGTCTTTCCATTTGAAACACGGAGATAATTCTTAGCCTTTCTGCCTCACTAGAATATGATGAGTTAATGAACTTTAGTTTTCTTAGGGCTAAATGAGGACTATTGGAGGTAAATTGCATTGACACAATCCTATGTAAGAAGTGCTGATGGGAAGAAGTGATACAGGTTGAGTCTGCCTTATTCGAAATGCTTGGGACAAGAAGTGTTTCCAATTTCTGGTTTTGAAATACAGTCATGTGTTATTTAACACAGGGATACGTACTAAGAAATGTGTCACTAGGTGATTTTGTTGTGCAAATGTCATAGAGTGTACATATACAAAAGTAGATGGCATAGCCTACTGCATACCTAGGCTGTGTATTATAGCCAACTGCTCATAGCGTGTTACTGTACTGAATACTGTAGACAATTGTGACATATTGGTAAATATTTGTCTAAACATAGAAAAAGTACAGTAAAAATATGGTACCACGGTATACAGTGGTACAAAAAAATGTTACCACTGTATAGGCCAGCTCCATCATAATCTTATGGGACCCCCATCGTATATGACTGACAGTGAAATTAGGTATTTTACAGTCACTGCAAACATGAGTAGTGTATTGCCCTACATTAGGAGAGCTATGATGTCACTAAGTCATAGGAATTTTGTTGCTCTTATGAGACCACCATCATATATGTGATTCATTGTTCACTGAAGCATTGCTAGGTAGCACATGACTGTATTTGCATTATACTTAATGTTTCAGTCTTAATCTGAAAATGTAAAATCTGAAATGTTCCAGCAAGCATTTCCTTTGAGCATCATGTCAGTGCTTTAAAAATTTCAGAGTTTGGAGCATTTCGGATTTTCAAATTGGGTTAGGGATGCACAGCCTTTACTCATCAAGATCAGTATTCATTAAAATACAAAAGCAAGTGTTACTGTTACCATGAGCTGTTTTGTGTATACTTTAATTGGTTTTATTCTTGTCTTCTAGGTTCCTGGTACAGTTCAGACAGGACAAAGTATGTGTGAAGTTTATTCAGGGAAACCAGAAAAATGGGAGTGTCCCAACATGTAAACGAAAAAACAACCGTCTCCTTGAAGTTGCTGTCCCTTAACTGGCGCCTCCTTTCTACTTTCATGGACTTGTTTGTAATAGTGCAATTTGGTTTTGTGTTTTTTGGGGTTAATTGTATGTTTGGGAATCGCCAAAGGCTTTTAGAGTTCTTTGGCAAAATAAAAATATTTGACTAATCAATTTTTATTATTGGAATAGTTTTAACCTTTCAAATACATGTTCTGTCCTGGAGCAGGATTGTAGATACTAACAGCATCTATTGTCATGTCTGATGTGTTTTTCGTTTAGTCATGTTAGATCTGTGTACCCTAAATCAGCATATTACTCATAAATCATTAATTCATATAAGAAATGGTCTTAAAAGATACTGCATTCATTCATCAAATATTTATTCCATGCCTACTCTATGCTAGGCACTGTGCTAGATGGTAAGAAAACTTATTAGGAACCTTTTTGTTTTTGAGGCCATTGCATTCTGGCTGGTTTGTGCTGGTTTAATGGCATCTAGGAAGGTTTGGACATGTCGAGACCAAAACAATAATTGTTAATGAGGGACAGCGTTATTAGGAACCCTGTAGTATGATCTTTAACATATATGCTTCAAGAAGGGCGGGTCCTAAGAGGGCGTAGAAATGAATGACCGGGTTAAATCCCTCTACATGTGGTTTCTGCTTGAAAAAAAGAAAACTGACATTCGAACAGGACTTTTAATTTGTTTAAACCTCCAGTAATTACTTTTAACAGTAGAAAATAAAAGTCATTCTTATTTTAGAAAAAGTGACAGAAGCAGTCCAATAAGATTATATGTTCCTGTTTCTGGTAAATATCATATATGATCCTCGATCTGATAATATCTCCAGAATATTGTTTTCATCCAAATTTGAGGAGGTATTAAAGCCATTCAGATAGCAGTAACCATTCTGTATGATGTGCAATAAAACATCCAATATCTTTTCTGAAAGTTTTATTTATAATATACATTTTTGTATGAGAAAGGTGATTGGTACAGGGTGCCTATTTTAGTCATGGATCAAAATTAAATTTGTGTAATTTGCAGGGCTTTCTTTTTCTTCAAATTTACAGGGGTTCGTTATGGAAACTACATTTTAAACTTTGGAATCAAATTGTTTCTTATTTGGGAGGATAATGTATATACATTGGTATTATGTTAAATAATAAAATTGTTCTAATTTGGTGCCATTTGCTGGATCACAACTGTATTTTTGTATCTCAAGCTATTTTCATAAGTTGTGTGTCAATGTATTGTCTCGCAGGAGGGTTTTACAATCCAAACATTATATGTTCTCTGTGTAACTGAATCTCACTTACTTTTTATAAACCAGAAACATTAATTGAAAATATTTTCTGGGGATTTTCTCTTGACTTTTGTATTTTTTAAAATTGCTCACATAAAGAAATTCTCAGAAGTCTTTGTGTTTATTGGTGCGGGTAGAGGATGTACTTAGATTCTTCTTGCCATGTGCCTAAAATGGTAGATTGATAGTTCCTGATACTGGTGAGTAGAAATTTGGGAATTAGAGGGTGTGGTGTTTTTAGCAATATGTAATATATTCACATTGTTCAGCATATAAGTAAATGTTAAAAGATACACATTACAAATTCTCTATCCTGTCAGCCACACATCTGCTTAGTTCCCACCCTCCCCAAAACGTTATCCATTGTTGTTAGTTGCTCTTGTATTACTTTGTGCCTATGTTTGAAGAGAAAATCAAAGTAGAGTCTTATGTTCTTCTGCTTTAGTAGACAAAAGCTAGTACAGTATATTATAGCCATTGTTCCTTATCTTGCCATTTTCACCTAGCAGAATATCATGAAGAGCTGCCCACTCATCTGTTGTATGGATGTACTGTAGTGGATTTACCTGGCCTCCTACTCATTATCATTGGGTTCCTCCCAAATGGAACTTCAGGATGCAAGATTAGGATGAAGAGGAGGAATATCCCAGGTCTACTTGTTAGATTTTTCCAAATACCCTATTTGCAGATTGTTCAATCAGTCTTGTCACTGAAGTATTCAATAATCTTTGGTCATGGAACACATTCTGCATGGGTTGCGACTTGACGTGTTGGGAAAGATTTGCTGCACTTCAGCCAGAAAGCCTCCTTATGTACCAAGGTGAAAGCTCTTCACATTCTCCACTGGGAAAAGCAGTAATAACTTCACCACACTACAGATGGTGCCACTACAGCCCAGGCGACCCACTGTACAGCAGTGTTTCCCAAAATGTCACTGCGCGTCAATCTGGGTCAAAATCACAAGGAAAGCTTGTTTTGTGTGTGTTGGGTGGAGGGGTTTTGTTTTGTTTTTTTGAGATGGAGCCTCACTGTGACATCCAGACTGGAGTGCAATGGCACATTCTCAGTTCACTGCTACCTCAGCTTCCTTTGTTCAGGTGATTCAAGCCTGCCGAACAGCTGGGACCACAGGCGTGCACCACTACGGCTGGCTAATTTTTGTATTTTTAGTAGAGATCTGGTTTCACCATATTGGCCAGGCTGGCCTCAAACTCCTGACCTCAAGTGATCTGCCCACCTCCGCCTCCCAAATTGCTGGGATTACAGGCATGAGCTACCACACCCGGCTGGAAAGTTTGTATTTTAAAAATTACAAAAAAACAAAAATCCATGCCAGTTCCTGGGCCATACCCTATACTAACCGAATCAGAATCTCTGGAAGAGAGTTTAAAATCAGATGTTTTAAAGAAAATCTCCAGATGCACTCCAGCTTGGGCAGCTACCACGCCCAGCTGGAAAGCTTGTATTTAAAAAATTACAAAAAAACAAAAATCCATGCCAGTTCCTGGGCCATACCCTATACTAATCGAATCAGAATCTCTGGAAGAGAGTTTGAAAACATGTTTTAAAGAAAATCTCCAGATGCACTCCAGCTTGGGCAACAGAGTGAGACCCTGTCTCAAGAAAAATCTCCAGATGACTCACACACATTGAAATTTGAGAACCACCAGGGGAAATACTAGAGCTTCTCTGTAGCTACACACAGCAGTCTACGCCTTAAGAAGTCCTCCTTTGGTGACCTGATTGCCACCCAAGTATGAGAACCACTAGTCTAGAGCTTCCCTCTGGCTACATATGGCCCAGTGGGCCCTACCTGCCAAATCTGCCAACCCCAGTGCCTTACTAGAGGTTACCAATAACTGGCATCACTCTAGTATAAAGTAAGCAAGAAACTGATACTCCTTTATCTCGGTTTCTGTCACTGTCCTGCAATGGCAAGTTCAGTCTGAAGTGTCACCAATGCTTTAACTTGCCATTGAAGGACTGGCCTGGCCTTCCTGCCCATAACTCAGAAGTTTGCCTGGTCCCTGCAGTGACTTCTAGGAGTGAGTGGAGTGACTGGGCTTAGTCACCTAGGACCTAGACTCATAAATCTTGTCTAGTAGTGACTAGGAGTGCCCAGACCCTGGAGTGACTAACGGGCTTGAAAACAGTAAACAGGTAATGGGTACCAGATAGACCATGGTAGCTGCCAAGGTATACAGTGTCGTTGTTGCAGCTACTCTTGACTTTGATTTCTGTCTGTCACAGGACAAGAAGCGAATAGTTATTCTCCAGTAGCTTGGTTATGGTTTTGTATTTCACACTCTTGGAATAAGAACTTGGACCCAGAACTCAGATGTAAGGCCTTCAGCTGAAGTTGGAAAACCTTTGCTCATACCCAGAGGTGATGGGGATATGTCTATAATGGCAAAGAAGCAGCCAAGAGTTCTGAGAATCACAGGAATATCTTCGATATTATGGATTTGGCCAAAATCTAAGAGAATGAACTGTTTAATTATCATGCCATGTCCATTAATATGCTGAGAACTCTCAAACTCCTATAATTGAGTATAATTATGATAATTAGAGCATGGTTCAAAATTCTTTAAGGCCAAATATAAGAGGCAAACCTTCTTATCTGTTATTTTTCATATATAATAAGTAAGGTATTTCTTAGGCTCATTGAAATCTTGAAATAGCAAGTACTCTAAAATCCTGTAAGTTGCTGGGGAAGGATTTAGTAAATTCATCAATGTGTCTATTCTCACATTGAGTTTAAACCAGAATGCATCATATTAAGAGCCTTTGTTTTTAAACTGGGCATTGTTTTTCCATGAAGATTGTGGTACTCAAAGTCACTAAAACAATTAGATGCATAAGGGTAGAATGGAAGAGAAAGGCAGTAGTTTTGCTTTTCTTTCCTCCTATTGAGAAAAACACTAAGTTTTCATCATACATTTGTAGATTTTCTGTGGGTTTATTGTCATTGGAAGAGCACGTTTTTGAGTCTTATTTTAATAATTCTGTTATGTGCTCTTTGGTTCTTGGGATTTTGTTAGCTAAACCCTAGGAAGCCGTGACCTTGATGAGGTGGCACATGCTTTCTGGTCTCATCAGCTTTTATTTCATCAGCCACAGGAGAAAATTAATTGTTCTGAGTTGGTTTCCGCCAAATCATGGAATGTTTGCCTCATTTTCTTTGGTTTGAAGATCATTTTCAAAATCTGGAGTTAATCACAGTACAGCATAAGCCACAGTCTCTTCCTCATTAACTTTTTTCCTGGTATGGTGGCTAGATCACCTCTGCTCAGTTCCATGAAATTCAACAAAAATCTAACTTTATAAGCAAGGAAAATAGTCTCAGCTTCTCAGCATTTCAAGGAGGAATGGGGAATGGAATTTAATTCCATATTCACCCAAAAGCCTGGCAGTACTAAGGGAAAGATCAACTAGCTACCTTATTTCAGTTATTTTATATTCACCCCAACTTTCTTTTTTTCTTTTATCTGGTGGGGGTGCAGGTTCACCGATTAACAGAGTTGTCATATTCCCTTTAAAAATATATGTTGTATTATTAATAAAATGTGTATATACATCAGAAATGTGAACAAAGAAGTGAACACATCTATGTAACTAACACCCAAAACAAAAAGCAACCCAAAGATAGCACCCAGAAGCCCCCTTCTCCATCCTAGGCATAATCCTTCCACAAAGGCAACTCATCTTGTTTTATAGTACATTTATTAATTGTGCCCATTTTAAAGCTTTATATAAATTGAATCATACGGTATATAGTCTTCTGTCTTTTATTCATACTTTTGCACATAGCTAAGTTTGTTCATATTCCTACAAACATGTTTGTAGACTACAATTTTTTGGCTCATTTTACTATTGATGGCCACTTGGCTATTGTACATAGTGCTGCTGCAGACATTCTTGTACACCTCTTTTGGTGAATATGCATACACAATTCTGCTGGATATATACCTAGGAGTAGAACTGCTGGATTGTAGGGTAAGCATATGTACAGCTTGGGTAGATTGTCAAGCTGATTTCTAAAGGAGCTGTACCAGTTTCCACTCCACCAGCAGTGCATGAGAGTTGCAGCTGCTCTACATGCTTGCTGTATATGGTCTTGTCAGTCTTTTAAAGATTCTTCTTATGGATCTTAGCCTTAATTTTCATTTCCTTATGACTAATTAGCTCAATTACCTTTTCAATATTAGCCATTTGGATACCACCATTTGCAAAGCACCTGTTCGAGTATTTTGTCAATTTTTCTGTTGTCTAGGTTTTTTTTTTCATTTGCAATTGTATATGTATTTTGAATATGAGCTCTTTATGTATGTGGCATGTATTTTCTCGTGGTGTGTGGTTTTCTTTTTGTTCTACCAGCGTCTTTTGATTAACAAAAACTGTTTTAGTGTATGTAGTCCAGTTTCTTAATCTTTCCTTTATAGTGAGTACTTTTTCTTTTCTATATATAAAATATTTGCTTACCCAATATTATGAAGATATTTGTCTGTATTTTCTTCTAGAATCTCTATTGTTTTACTTTTCACATTTAGATTTTCAGTCGTCCTGGAATTGATTTTTTTTTTAAGTTTTTTTAATGGTGTAGGGGGTCAAGATTCATTTTTCCCGCATATAGATATCTAGTGAACCCAACACCTTTTCTTGAAAAGGCCTACCTTTTCACGCATTGTTTCTAAATTTTGTTTTCTATTACATTGTTTATTTGTGTCAGCACTAAACTGTGTTCATTATTATAGCTTTGAAATTTGTTGGCATAGTCATTGAAAAGTGAGATTCACAATTCTCACTGACAGGTCCTAAGCTCTGGTGCTAGGCAGGGGAAAAGGCATTAAAATTTACATTTTCAGGTATGGGGAAAAGTGATAGTTCATCAGAATTTTAAAAATACGAACATCAAGCCGTTTCCTTTTTGCCACAGGGATTTGAGCATGGGAGTTCCTAATGGGACTGTATGAGGAAAATATGAGATGTTTCCTTGTAGTAAATTAACGGTTTCTAATTTTGTGCGATATTTTGGTTTTCCATTGACTTAGTGGTTTCTAGCCATGTTACTAATCATCTTCATTTAAAATTTTCCATAAAGTCTTTCTAAAATTACTGTCTTATATAAATGCATGTGAATGTTTTCTTTTGTTTTTAGGTGAGACTGCCTGCTTTCCTTTAGTAATGGGTAATGAGAGGCCTCTGAGGGTTTTTCTAATTCTTTAAATATTACAGTCAGTTATCATGTGCAATGATAATAGTGTATAGATGAGGCCAGATGGTGCCTGAAGTGGAATTTTTATCTTTGTTGGCTTTTTTAATACTCCCACCTTTTTCAAAAAAGAGATTTTTCTAACTCATTTCCCAGTAATTCATCTCTTGTGTGCAATTCTGAGCTAGTTAAATTCAGAATTGCCTCTTTAAAAATAATCTCTGCCAGCTCAGCTTTCCTGAAATTGTGATTTTAATTGACAGAGAGGAACAGTACCAAAAAGGCAGAGAAACTGCTTTTAGTAGCAGTAAAGGCATATGCATCATTATTTTTTCATGAGAAGCAAATTATAGTCAAAGGAAAACATGTTTAACTTAGTCATTTTATGTGTACCAATAAGAATCAATTGCTTTAGAAAGTCAAATAAGAAATAAGTTTTGTATCCATCTAAATTCATATACCGAAAGGAAGTGGAAGGTTGTTAAGGCATTGCATAGCAGAAAACAAACATTTTCCTCCATCCTTCAGAAACCTGAAAGTAGTCCTCTAGCTGCAGTATACTACAAATCCACCCTCATTCTTTATTCAGCAATGTGACTGCAATGGTAATATTTCCATTCTATTGTCTCTTAAATCCTAACTTCTAGAACGGAATAATGCCGTATTTAATAGAGCAGCCATCAAGACTGATTCTTCATGATATCGTCTCAAAAATAATCTGAAAGGAACTTCCTGAAGTTTGAAAACAACAGCTTTTGGAATAAAAGCTCTTAGACAGGGGTCCCCAGGCCCCAGGCCATGTCTGGTCACCGGTCTATGGCCTGTTAGGAACCCAGCTACACAGCAAGACGTGAGCACATGAGCATTATCCCTGAGTTCTGCCTCCTCTCAGATGAGCTGCGGCATTAGATTCCCATAGGAGGGCAAATCCCATTGTGAACTGTACATGTGAGGGATCTAGGTTGCCCATTCCATTTGAGAATCTATTGCCTGATGATCTGAGGTAAAACAGTTTCATCTCAAAATGAGGCCCCCCTCCCAACTGTCCATGGAAAAATTGTCTTCCACGAAACTGGTCCCTGGTGCCAAAAAGGTTGGGGACAGCTGCTCTTAGAGGTTAGGATTGTATCCTACTAGACAGAACTCAGCACTGTTTCAAATAAAACTACCTAATACTTTCTGATAGGGGGAAATCAAGTTTCTATTCAGATGGACATACCATTTACAGAAGAGGGGAAAAAACTCCCACCTTGAGCATTACTTTATAGCATGTGGATGACTAGAAACAAAAATGGAGATATTTATAGATATCTAGTATTTGTTTTTGTTGGATAATACCTTCACTTACTGTGCCTTTGAATTTAAATGGGGCAGAAATTTCTGTGGTTTAGTATTAATACGAGTGAATTTGTGTTAAGATCCAGGAAACGGCAGCGATTAGAATCTAATCTTTCTTCTCATCTTGGAGACTATTTGGTAACTGTCTTTACTTCCTAGCACAAATCGGACTTGGATCTCAAACAGAAATGGGAACTGGTAACATTAAATGGAAAGTACTTGGGAGCTGTTGTGGAAACACTATTAAAAGGGAAGAAAATCCACCCACCAATTTGTTATTTGCACTAGAAAAAAAGCCTTACAGATGAAAATATCCTATGTTGTGTCTTGAACTGTCCTCAAACCACATCAGGCACATGGGCAAATTTTGTTTGAAAAAAATCTATTTCAGAAGTGTGATTTGATAGTATAGATGCAAACACACGATTCATATCCATGTCATCTGTGAAGAGCACATGTGGCTAATCATGGAGATTGGTATGGATCTTCTCTACTCTCTTGTATTGCAGTAAGTCATCATTTGTCACATGGTTGCCACTTGCCCCCCAAAACAAACCCATCTTTGAATCCATCGTCTTTGGGGGAAACACTGGGATTTTATTCTATTTTCTGCTGAGATATGGTACATTCTAGTAATAGGAACTATTTTGTATTGAGTATAGAGATTTAAATTCTTCTATTAATAATTATGCCATCAAGTCTTATTTTGGTTGAGCAAGTCAGTCACTTTCCAATAACTGCATCACCATTTGTTCTTTCCATGGAACTAATAAAATGCATTTAGACTGAAATTAGATACCCGAAATGAGCCATTTTCCTCAATCTTAGACTTCACCTTAACCAGTCTTGCCAAATCTGTGTCATTAGCCAGAAATGCCAGTTTATGGCTTGGCAGAAACCCTACACTGCTGTTCAAATGAAAGTTCACTAATGTCTCAAAAGTTCCCATCATGATTTAGAATATGGATGCCAAGGATTGTGACAGTGAAGGAAAGCACTTTTATCTAAAAAGAATATTTTCCCTGTATACATTGGGTTTCAAGAATATCAACAAAATATTAAAAGCAGAATGTTTTAAAAATGTTATCCAGGTAGATCGTTCCCAACATTTTCTAATATGAAGACCCTTTTTAAATGTCTTCACGAACACCTGCATGATGGTAGTCATGCTTTTAGCATCTTTTGATTGGGCCCATTACATAATTTGAATAAGTTCGAAACAAATAAATTTGCATTTTCTTAATTATAACATGTTTGAAAAATGTCATTACATACATTTACAGGTCTTATTTAATACAGTCAACAGATAATACTTAGTTCACGTGAACTTATGGACTCTACAAAAACTCCAAAGTTTGGAAATTGCTGAACTGTACCTCCAATCCCTTCACTTTGTAGAGAAGAAAAATCAGGGTCCAGAGAGATGCAGTGATTGGTCCAAGGTTTTGTAGTTACTGGAAGAACTAGACTACAATTCATGTCTTCTGGGTTTCCACTCCTACAGGTTCCCCGAGGAGAATTAGGAAAAGATGCCCAAACACTTGCTTCATTTAGGAAATTAACAATGGTGGATATCAGTGGAAGAGGCTGACATTTTTTTTTATAAGCAACAGAAATTTATTTCTCATAGTTCTGGAGACAGAAAGGTGGCCAAGATCAGTGTGCCAGATGATTCAGTGTTTGGACAGGTCCCACTTTCTCATAAATGCCAACTTCTTGCTTTGCTCTCACATAGTAAAAGGAGCTAGCTAGCTCTCTGGGCTCTTCTTCTTCTTTTTTTTTTTTTAGTTGCATTTTAGGTTTGGGGGTACATGTGAAGAACATGCAAGATTGTTGCATAGGTACACACGTGGCAGTGTGATTTGCTGCCTTCCTCCCCATCACTTATATCTGGCATTTATCCCCATGCCATCCCCCCCAACTCCCCACCCCCCCGCTGTCCCACTTCTATTTCCCTCCAACAGACCCCAGTGTGTAGTGCTCCCCTCCCTCTGTCCATGTGTTCTCATTGTTCAACACCCACCTATGAGTGAGAACATGAGGTGTTTGATTTTCTGCTCCTGTGTCAGTTTGCTGAGAATGATGGCTTGTAGATTCATCCATGTCCCTACAAAGGACACGAACTCATCGTTTTTGATGGCTGCATAATATTCCATGGTGTATATGTGCCACATTTTCCCTGTCCAGTCTATCATTGATGGTCATTCGGGTTGGTTCCAGGTCTTTGCTATTGTAAACTGTGCTGCAATGAACATCCGTGTGCATGTGTCCTTATAGTAGAAGAATTTATAATCCTTTGGATGTATACCCAGTAATGGGATTGCTGGGTCAAATGGAATTTCTATTTCTGGGTCCTTGAGGAATCGCCACACTGTCTTCCACAATGGTTGAACTAATTTACACTCCTACCAACAGTGTAAAAGTGTTCCTATTTCTCCACATCCTCTCCAGCATCTGTTGTCTCCAGATTTTTTAATGATCGCCATTCTAACTGGCGTGAGATGGTATCTCAATGTAGTTTTGATTTGCATTTCTCTAATGACCAGTGATGATGAGCATTTTTTCATGTTTGTTGGCCTCATGTATGTCTTCTTTTGTAAAGTGTCTGTTCATATCCTTTGCCCACTTTTGAATGGGCTTGTGTGGTTTTTTCTTGTAAATCTGTTTTAGTTCTTTGTAAATTCTGGATATCAGCCCTTTGTCAGATGGGTAAACTGCAAAAATTTTTTCCCATTCTGTTGGTTGCCGATTCACTCTAATGACTGTTTCTTTTGCTGTGCAGAAGCTGTGGAGTTTGATTAGGTCCCATTTGTCTCTTTTGGCTTTTGTTGTCAATGCTTTTGGTGTTTTGGTCATGAAGTCCTTGCCTACGCCTATGTCCTGAATGGTTTTGCCTAGATTTTCTTCGAGGGTTTTTATGGTGTTAGGTCTTGTGTTTAAGTCTTTAATCCATCTGGAGTTAATTTTAGTGTAAGGTGTCAGGAAGGAGTCCAGTTTCTGCTTTCTGCACATTGCTAGCCAGTTTTCCCAACACCATTTATTAAATGGGGAATCCTTTCCCCATTGCTTGTTTTTGTCACGTTTGTCAAAGATCAGATTGTTGTAGATATGTTGTGTTGCCTCCGAGGCCTCTGTTCTGTTCCATTGGTCTATATGTCTGTTTTGGTATCAGTACCATGCTGTTTTGATTACTGTAGACTTGTAGTATAGTTTGAAGTCCGGTAGTGTGATGCCTCCTGCTTTGTTCTTTTTGCTCTCTTTTGGTTCCATATGAAGTTTAAGGTGGTTTTTTCCAGTTCTGTGAAGAAGGTCATTGGTAGCTTGATGGGGATAGCATTGAATCTGTAAATTACTTTGGGCAGTATGGCCATTTTCACGATATTGATTCTTCCTAACCATGAACATGGAATGTTTGCCCATCTGTTTGTGTCCTCTCTTATTTCCTTGAACAGTGGTTTGTAGTTCTACTTGAAGAAGTCATTTAAGTTCCTTGTTAGCTGTATTCTTAGTTATTTTATTCTCTTTGTAGCAATTGTGAATGGCAGTTCATTCTTGATTTGGCTCTCTTTAAGTCTGTTATTGGTGTATAGGAATGCATGTGATTTTTGCACATTGGTTTTGTATCCTGAGACTTTGCTGAAGTTGCTTATCAGTTTCAGGAGATTTTGGGCTGAGACGATGGGGTCTTCTAGATATACAATCATGTCATCTGCAAATAGAGACAATTTGACTTCCTCCTTTCCTGTTTTAATACCCTTTATTTCTTTTTCTTGCCTGATTGCTCTGACTAGAACTTCCAGTACTATATTGAATAGGAGTGGTGAGAGAGGGCATCCTTGTCTAGTGCCAGATTTCAAAGGGAATGCTTCCAGTTTTTGCCCATTCAGTATGATATTGGCTGTTGGTTTGTCATAAATAGCTTTTGGTTCTGTTTATGTGGTGAATTACGTTTATGGACTTGCATATATTGAACCAGCCTTGCATCCCTGGGATGAATCCTGCTTGATCTTGGTGGATAATCTTTTTGATGTGCTGTTGCAATCGGCTTGCCAGTATTTTATTGAAGATTTTTGCATCTATGTTCATCATGGATATTGGCCTGAAGTTTTCTTTTCTTGTTGAGTCTCTGCCGGGTTTTGGTATCAGGTTGATGTTGGTCTCATAAAATGATTTGGGAAGGATTCCCTCTTTTTGGATTATTTGGAATAGTCTCAGAAGGAATGGTACCAGCTCTTCTTTGTATGTCTGGTAGAATTCGGCTGTGAACCCATCTGGACCTGGGCTTTTTTTGGGTGGTAGGCTCTTAATTGCTGCCTCAACTTCAGACCTTGTTATTGGTCTGTTCAGGGTTTCGACTTCTTCCTGGTTTAGGCTTGGGAGGAGGCAAGTGCCCAGGAATTTATCCATTTCTTCCAGGTTGACTAGTTTATGTGCATAGAGTTGTTTGTAATAACCTCTGATGATGGTTTGAATTTCTGTGGAATCTGTGGTGATATCCCCCTTTATCATTTTTTATGGTATCGATTTGGTTATTCTCTCTTTTCTTTTTTATTAATGTGGCTAGTGGTCTATTTTGTTGATCTTTTTGAAAAACCAAGATGCTGACATTTTTTAAAGTACAGGAAAGATGGGACCCCAATGTGGAAGCCGAAACTGGAAGTGCCTGGCATATAAATAGAGCAGAGAGAAGCCTTCTACTTTTCCTAAGCATTCTAGTTATTTTAAACATGAAACTCTAATTGTCCTTGTTCACTCAAGTTGTCCAGTTGAATGTTCAAGCCTGCTTTTCCCAAAGATAATTATTTACAGTTGTTCAATTTCCACACCCCTCTACCCTCCCCATCCCTATAGCTTTCTGTAATATCTGTTTAAGGGGCTGAACTCTGGTTCCTGTGGACCATCCCACTGGCAGGAAGTGGGCACAAGTAGATGTTCTCTTTAGCAGTCTTTCCTAAGTAATATTGATATGAACAATTACCCTTGGTCTTTTTTTTTTTCTTGCATACTAAGAGTTATCTCTAAGCTAATTAAGATGGTACATATTCCAAAATAATGCTATCTATATCATAAGTATAAACTGTCCTGCAGTGTGAACACCCATTTCACAAACACATTTGCATCTTCCCCACCTCCATGAAATGATTACTTGAGTCCCACAGAACTCACTTTTGTGGCAGAGCCAACATAAATATCTAAGGAAGAGTGAAGCCTGTGGTGGGTGTTAGAAGAAAAACAGACAAAATTAGCAGAGTTTGAGCAAAGAATGATTGATGAATTGGGCAGTACTCAGAACCAGAAGAGGTTCAGAGAGCTACACTCAGAAGTGTGAGCTGTGAGCTTTTACAGGCTGGACACAAAAGCAAAGTAGAGGAATCACCTGATTGGCTACAGCTGGGCATCTGCCTTATCTGGGCATGGTTTGATGAGCTAACTGCCTGTGATTGGCTGAAACAGCTGTTTGTTATACTCCTAAGAAAGGTTGCAGTTTGTTAGGTAGGATATCAATGTATGGGCACAACCTCAGGCTAATGGCCTCATGCTTATTTAAACACATGAAGAGCAGGTTTGTCCGGCAAACTGCATTTCAGATGGCCCTTTCCTGGAGGCAGCACTCTTTCAGACAAGTCAAAGTAATATTCCTGATTTTTTTCCAAAGGAAAGAGGAAAGAACAGAGAGCTCCAGCTGCCTAAAGAGACACTGGGCATTTAGATACTTCTACCCTTAGGGAAAAAATGGTTATTTTTAAGTTGATAGTGTTCATATATTAAGAAATAAATTTTAAGTCTGTATGAGAATGAGGCACTTGTTTTGTTTATAGAAAAATTGTGGCTGCTTGTGACATTTACTTAATAGGACAGTTAAGAGAAATGGATTATCCCGAGGCTAAAGTAAGCCAATGTTAGCTGCTTCCGATAGGCAAAATCATAGTGGGATTTTGCACAGATGTATGCTGCTGAGGTTCAAGGGCCCTACCATTTTTAATTTTTTAGGGAGAATATTTTAGAGTAGATGGGAGTTTCTTCTAGAGTTGACTTCATTAGATCTTAATCCTGGTTTATAAGCACACACACCAGAACTTTTTAGCATGTACTTCTGTAGAAGCCTATTTTTCAAGGACAGTTCTTAAACTTTGCCCCATTCTTGTTGGTTGTCTAAACCTCTTCAATCTCTCTTGCCTCTCCACCCTCCAACCTTCTCAGGACAGATGGAAAGCAGGAACTCAAATGATTGACTTTGATGTTTGGCTTTGAAGCAGTCAGATATGTGAGGCAAACTGCTCACAATTTTCTCGTGAAAAATTAGAAACTGAAAATTGATAAAGATTAAAATAACACACAGTAAAATGTGTCACAGGTGAAAATTTGATTGAAGAATGACTGTATGAAAGCTACAGCTGTACCTTCCGCCTTGTCTTTCAAAGCAACTCTGGAGCTCTGCTTTCTTCCCCGTGACTGCAGCATTGTTCCCTCCCACAGGAAGCATCAGCTTCACACCCTCCAATTCTCTGCCCACGTATGGTGTGAATGCCGGCCCCAGCTGGCCTGCATGCAAGGCAATTGGTGTCTCTTCTAAAATGCAGCCTTCAGAACGAAACACAATGCTCATCAGGGTGACAACCTGAAGTTTCTCACTTCTAGAAGAGCCGACATGTTTGAAGTCATTTCCAGTTACAGAAAAACAAAAACACAAGCTATTGCAGGGGAGTAAAATGATAAGAAATAAAATCTACAAAAATGATACACTTTGGGGATAGATTTGGTTGCTGAGAAGTATATTCTGAATAGCACGTGGCTTGTTGGTTCTTTAAGCAGGCCATTACTTTCTCTGTTGCCTCCCTCTTGTTTTCTAGACTCTTTAATAAAATTCTGTTACAGAGGAAAATTCGAGTAATATGATCAGATTTGTGTTTTACAAACAAAAATGGCCACAAGTTGAAAATATTTTTTCAATGACTGGAGTTTCAACTAGGAGAGCAGTGGTGTTAGTAGCATCTTAAGCATGTCTTTCAGCACTTGGTGTGAATGACAGCTGATAGAGGTGAGGTAGACTGGGAAACTGCTGCCTGAGCTACAAATGGCTTTGAACCTACACAGCTGGTGCTTTGGACCATAAAGAGAAATAATTGCATCTGCAGAGTTTTACATGTGTTTCATTTAAGATTTGTATGAAAACAGTTTACTACTGTTCCCTTTTAAACTCTTGGGGTTCAGCTGTCTACTAGCCTTATTCCTTATATTTCTGATACGTATTCAACATGGGAAGCCTTATTTGCATTTAAATGTTATGTACAGGGGGCCTTTCTTGACTGCAGTACTGTTTTCTAAAACTTCCACGTGTTTGTGACTGACGGATGGATATTTAAAACAATCAAATGTATTTTATTCTGTAAAACTGTATATATGACAGAAAGTCTCTTGAGGCTAAGCTGTCATTTAAAATAGAAAGTGTCCAAAATCCTTAGCTCCAAAGATGGTGTGTGTGTGTGCATGCCTGTGTGCATATGCACATGGGTATATATTTATAAAAAGCTCGCTATGTGCTTGTTTCCTTGAACTTTAACCTTACTTGCAAATAGACAGATTTCATCTGTGATGCGTCTGATCAGGAAGTACTGGAGATATTTTTATAACTCTTTTGCAACATAAGGCCGTGTCCTTCTGCCTTCCTTAAAAATATGTCCTGTCCCTTAAATACCACGACACTTGGGTTAAAATTTGAGAAAAGCAAAAGAACAAAATAAAATTCCAAGATGCCAATTTGGACTATATCCACCCTACTCATCCAAAGTGCCAGATGTCAGGCCCTGAGAGGTCACTGTTAATTCCTTCCCCACTACTGGAAAAATGTAGCTTCCTTTCATGCCATCGGGAAAATTCTCCATTTCTCTCTGTGGCATGGACTAGTGTTAGCCTTTGTGGCTCAAGGCCATTATGACAGATTCATGGGGAAGTAGGGTGAGAGAGACAGGAGAACTGATGATGATATCATAGAGAGAGGGACTCGCCCAAGCTGTGTGAACAGAGCAGCAGGCAAGGCAGAGCTAAGGATGGGGTTTTAAATGACTGGAGATTATAAGAGGGAGGAAATACTCTGCAATGGCAAAAGGTTGTTCCAGTTGGATGCCTTAACTTACTCTTGAATTAATAAACTGTTCAATTATATCCTTAAATTTTTCCTTCCATAGTCTGCTAGAACAATTATAAAAAATGATTTTATGGCCAGGCACGGTGGCTCTCGCTGTAATCCCAGCACTTTGGGAGGCTGAGGCGGGCAAAACATGAGGTCAAGAGATCAAGACCATCCTGGCCAACATGGTGAAACCCGGTCTCTACTAAAAAAAAAAAAAAAAATTAGCTGGGTGTGGTGGTGTGTGCCTGTAGTCCCAGCTACTTGGGAGGCTGAGGCAGAAGCATTGCTTGAACCTGGGAGGTGGAGGTTGCAGTGAGCTGAGATTGCGCCACTGCACTCCAGCCTGGCACCTGGTGACACAGCAAGACTCTGTCTCAAAAAATATATATATATTTTATTAAATCCAAAGCTACTTGTCTTAATCATACAATTAGCCTTTCAGAAAGAGTCAACATGGGAAATATTTTCTTTCCTTCTAATTTTTATTTGAGGTTCTGAAGGCAAATGTGCAGGTTTGTTACATGGGTACTGTGTGTCACCAAGTTTGGTGTATAGATTATTTTGACACCCATGTAATGTGCACAGTAGTGTTACCAGTGTAGTGTGTCCAGGTTGCTAAAGTCTTGAACAAAGAATTGGACAAAATGTGCAAAGCAAAGAAAAATGAAGCAACAAAGCAGAGATTTATTGAACATGAGAGTAGCTCCTCAGGGTGGGAGTGGGCCCAAGTATAGGAGCTCAAGAGCCCTGTTACAGCATTTTCTGGGGCTTAAAAACCCTCTGAAGGTTTCCATTGGTTACTTGGTGTACACTCTATGTAAATGAAGAGGCTGAAGTAAAGTCACAAAGTCATTTACTGCTGTACACCCTGTGTAAATGGAGAGGATATGCCTGTCATAACGGAAGTGTTTCCATTTGCTTTAGTTCCAGGAAGTCCTTATGTTCCCTGTCTCTAAACCCTGTTCTCCTGCCTCAGTACCTGATAGGTAGCTTTCCGGTCCTCCTCTTCCTCCCACTCTCCCACCTCAGGTAGGCCCTGGTGTGTGTTGTTCCCATCTTTATGTCGATGTGTACTCAATGTTTAGCTCCCACTTAAAAGCGAGAACATGCAGTATTTGGTTTTCAGTTTCTGCGTTAGTTCTTTAAGGATAATGGCCTCCAGCTCAGTCCATGTTGCTGCAAAGGACATGATTTTGGGTTTCGTTGTTTTCTTTTTTTTTAATCAGCATGGGAACTTTCTAAATCATGAAACATCCTGTATATTTGGATGAAGTTGTGTGCTGCCTCCCCACACCCCACCCTCACCCCATTCTCACTGACCCACTCAGGACAGCATTGCTGCATGCAGGGGGGAGGACATGTCCTCTCTACTTCCTTTCTCCCCAGCCCTCCTAGGGGCGCTGGACGCGGCTGTGCTCCGCACTTCACCGCCGCTTTCTCTTTTCTTAGCTCGGCTCACTGCCTGTCTGGAGAGTTCATTCTCTTCTGTGTGCACACTCTCTTATGACCTCCTTCCTTCTTGCTCCTTAGCCTGTTGGTTTCCCTGGAAGCATGATATTTCTTTCTCAACTTCATTAAAATCTTTGGCCCAAAATGTGCACCAATCATGGCGAAGTAACACTCTTTTAAGAACTTATGAACTTTATATCGTGTTCACACACATTCACATGATTCTTCTATGAGTTTCTCTCTCCCTCATAAGAAGGTTCATTCCATGAAAGTGGAGACTTTTTCAGTTTTGCTCAACTTCTTTTTTTCTATTTCCCAATTTCTTTATAGTGGCAGGCACATGGCAGACGCTCAATCAATATTTGCTGAATTAATGAATGAATGCAATAAATATTAAAAAGTATTGGCAAAAACCACAATTACTTTTGCACCAGCCTAACATTTATTGAACTCCTCTCTATTTAAGATACAGTTCTGGGTGCTGGGGACATAATGGCAAATAAATTTGACAAGTCCCTTGGCTCATGAAGTTTATATTCTAAATAATGAATAGATCAAATTATCCCCATCTAAATAAAAAAAAAACCATTTTAACTGAAAAGAAACGTAATAAAATCAGTATGATCAACCTCTAAAATGCTTGAGAATACATATAAGATTGTATCTCCTCAAATTTTTCTAGTTAAAGCTTCTCCCTAAGCTTTCAAGTGGAAATATTTCTTATTTTATTTTATTAGTTTTCTCTTTCAATTACTAATATTATTTTCAACTACCTATCATTGCAAACATGAGTTGTTTCAGCCACAGTATATGAGTAAACTTTGAGATGAGCATGGGAACCCAACCATCTTTTAGAACAGTTTTTACGGCAAAAGATGTTCCTGCTCTCTAACAATACACTAAATTAACTTTTGAAATATTGTCTATCTACGGTGAGAGGGGATTTCAATACAGGAAAAACACCATGAACTGTTGAAAGAGGAATTGCAGAGTGTTAATAATTTGGTTCTTAAAAAAAAAAAAAAAAAGATGTAAATATTTCACCTACCTGTTCACCCGATATCATTATCAAGAGGGAGAACTCCATCGTGGTCCTGCAGTGTGTTAGTGCTACCTCCCTCCCAGCTGAGGGCCCATCCCACAGGCTTCTCCCATGTCAAAGGAAAACAAACAAAATGCCTGTCACCTCTATCAATGTGGGAGACTGTTTTGCCAACTAGAAAATGTAGGCAAAACTTTTCAGCAAGTCACATAAATTCTTTTGAGGTATTAAAGTTAAAAGGCATATTGTGAGAACTTCCAATGTAAATACAATTTTGCTTTTTTTTTTTTTTTTAAGATGGAGTTTCACTCTTGTTACCCAGGCATGATCTTGGCTTCCTGCAACCTGTGCCTCCCAGGTTCAAGCAATTCTCCTGCCTCAGCCTCCAAGTAGCTGGGATTACAGGCATGCACCATCCAGCTAATTTTTGTATTTTTAGTAGAGAAGGGGTTTCACCATGTTGATCAAGCTGGATGGTCTTGAACTCCTGACGTAGGGTGATTCACCTGCCTTGGCCTCCCAAAGTGCTGAGATTACAGGAGTAAGCCACTGCACCCAGCCACTATTTTGCTTTTGCAAAACTGCATTTATTTTCTTTATCTTCCTGTATTATTGCTTCCCTTTCATTCACTAATTTATCCATCAAATATTCATAGAAAGGAATATTATGAAAACTACATAAAAGTATATAGTATTCTCCCTAAAAGCCTGGAAAGCAAAATTGTGCCTTGCAAATGGAAAATGTGCATATGCTGGAAGTTACATTGTCATTGCAGTTAAAAGATGTTAGTTAATTATGGTAGCAGTGACAAGAAATTGAACCTAACAAGTTGAAACTCTCACTATCTTCTCTGTCACTTATTTTATATAATTGTGAGTGTGGCAAAAAGTGCATTAATATTTAGGATGGAATGGCACATATTCATTCAAATATATTTAATCTTATAGTAAATTTTCATTCATATCAATTCTGCTTAAATATTTTCAAATACTTTGATGAGTCTTTCCATTAAAGACGAAATCTGTTTTCCACTGAGGCAGCAGCTTTCTTGTGAGTCTTGTTATCATTGCTGAGAAAACACCTAAGTGTGTGTATACCCATGTGAATCACAAGATAGTAAAAATGTATCTACCTACTGAATACAGGTGAGCCAAAGTGTCATGCTGTTGTACTGGAGCGAACATAGAAAGTCAACATCAAGACAAAAGTATGCCAAATTGCAGGGTCTTTATTGCTGGCAGCCACGGAGGACTCATATCTCTCCAATCCGTGGCCCCAAAAGGAGGGTGTCAAGACCTTTTATGCCTGTAAACCACCTCGGGGGTGAGGGTGAGGGGTAGGGGGTGGGGGTGAGGGGCTTCACACATTCCGAGGGCCAGTGGACTTTGGACATTCCGTAAAGCACCTCCTGGGCGGAGATGAGGGTGAGGGTCTTCGGACATTTCGATTGTTACTTAAGTGGTTCACAGAAGTCAAGATAAGCATTAGTTTACACATTGTCTGCGTAGGGTGGAAATTACAGCCCTTAGTTGCTTATTACAAGTTGCAGGGGCCAAGATGGCGTGGGTTTGGACTGCTTGCCTGTCACATCAGGGTTACAGAGAGCAGTTTCAACAGAAAGCTGAAGCATGGTTGAGGTTTGCAGTTTTATGGGGCTTTTACCATGTCACAGTGCAAGACTCTTCTACATGTCTCATTTGAAGACACACTGGTACTGAGACCTGTACTTGGAAAATATGATTTAGGGACAGTTTTTGCTTCCTTAAAGATTTCTTTCATTAGGGAGAAATATATCATGGGCCATTTCCTTTTTCTTTTTTCTTTTTTTTTCTTAAGGTAGTGTCTTGCTCTGTCACCCAGGCTGGAGTACAACAGCGTGATCTTGGCTCACTGCAACCTCCGCCTCTTGGGGTCAAGTGATTCTCCTGCCTCAGCCTGCTGAGCAGCTTGGAGTACTGGTGTGCACCACCACACCCAGCTCATTTTTTTTTTTTTTTTTAAGTAGAGATAGGGTTGGCCAGGCTAGTCTTGAATTCCTGACCTGACGTAATCCAGTCACCTTGGTTCTAAAGTGCTGGTATTACAGGCATGAGCCACCGCGATGGGCCCTTTTCTTGTTTTTGAGACAGGGTCTCTGCTGCCCAGGTTGGAGTGCAGTGGCATCTTTGCTCACTGCAGCCTCAACTTTCCAGGCTAAGCAATCCTCCTCCTGCCTCAACCTCCCAAAATGCTGAGATTACCACACCTTTAACTGAGTTCTGAGCCACTCAGCCTGGTTCTGTGGGGCTTTTTTAAGTAGCCAACAACATTGGTGAGTTTTTGATGTTCAGTTTCTAACTTTTCAGGGTGATATTGCTGAAAGGGAAGTAAGACGCCTAAAGTCTCTTTACATAATTCCCACATTCCCCTAGATCTCCCTTTTTCAGTGTCCTTCACTGCTTTGGTGCCCCTGGCTGAAGGAGCACATTTACTCCATTTTTCCAGTCACGAGCCTTTTCTGCCTCATGTGAAGGTGTGTGAAACACAGCAGCCCTGTGCCTGTTACGAATTTGAGCCTCCTGTGTGAAGTGTTTTGCTCAGAGCAGATATAATGATCTCTTCAGCTTGCAGAAGTTGGCTGATCTTTTATCTAGACCAAAGCTGGTCATCTTGACCATCAGGGAAAACGTCACATAAATCATCAAGTCAGTGATATCGGTAGAAGGCAGCATGTGCCACCATCGGAAGGGCCTGCTGTCCTAAGTCAAGGGGAATAGAAGCCGAGCACTCAGACCTGCTAAAGGCTGGCCTCTGAAAGATGGTTTCCTCCCTTTTTATTTCTAGTATGGGAAGTATGACAAAGCCTTCGAGGAGAGTGAAATCAAAGGAAGACCCACGGTACCGCCTGAGGCGGAGGGCACTCCAGCAGGCCAGATGTTCCGAGTCCCATGTGGAGAAGTGTTTGTGGTTGGATTCCATTTGAAACTGATTGTTGATACTCTCATGAGACAGCCTGTGACAAATTGTATAATAAAATTGTTAAAAATAGCGTATTTATTCTCTGGAAAAGCTGAGTTCCCACAATTCAGTGAGCTGGGAAAATCTCTGAACTCCTTGGACACGAAGTGCTGAGTCGGGTCTCTGTTCTTATAACCCTTTCCTTACCCATTTGATTTTTCATTGTAATGTTTGTTTTTCTGAACTGCTAACAATGCTCCAGATAGCCCTTTAAAAAAAAACAAAAATAAATTAACTTCTATTTTTAAGTAAAATCATAAAAGCCAATAAAATGTACATATAATGTTGACAGACTAATTACAAAAACTTATTTCTATGTATATACCAACACTGTTCAATAGAAATATAATGTGTGCCACAAATGCAATTTACACATGTAATTTTAAATTTTCTAACACCCACATTAAAAAAGTAAAAAAAATAAAGTGAAATTAATTTTAATATTTCATATGTTTTATAATATTTGGTCCTATATATCCAAAATAGTATCATTTTAACATCAAATCAACATAAAAAACTATTGAGATGGTTTACTTTTTTTCTTGTATTAACAGCTCAAAATTCATTGTGTATTTTACATTTACAGTCCACCTCAATTCAAACTAGCCACATTTAAAATGCTCACTTGCCACAAGTGGCTAGTAGATATCATATTAGATGTCACAGGTCTATACCACAGCCAACATCTGAATAAAAGTAAGGGAAGAAATCCTCTATCTAGAGCTATGTCAATATTTATAAGTGTTTCCTAGGGTCTTTGATATACAATAGAGAGGTAAGATTTTCATAATCATCGATCTTGGTTGAGAACGTAGGTGATGAAGAATAAGTAAAAACAGATCAGGGAAGTGTGGTTGTGGCTCAGGTGAACTAGGATGAGAAATATTTGGAACATCAAAGTAATTCATAGATTTCAAATAGCACTATGTATCAGGAATGGTTTTGGCTCTAAGTCAGACAAACCGGAAATAGAGTGAAGTTTATGTGTCAACGTGCCTGGACCATGATTCCTAGGTATTTGGTCAAACATTATTCTGGATGTTTCTGTAGGGGCATTTTTGGATGAGATAAATGTTTCAATCAGTGGACTTTGAATAAAGCACGTTGCCCTCCGTAATGTGAGTGGACCTCATCCAATCAGTCAAATATATTGCTTGCCAAAAATACGTAACTTAAATTAGTGGTTCTCAGCTGGGACTCATTTCCTCTCACACTCAGGAGACATCTGAAAATGTTTGGAGACTTTTTGATTGTCAAGACTGGAAAAATACTACTAGCACTGAGTGAGTGAAGGCCAAGGATGCTGTTAAACATACAATAAACACAACGCAGAGACAGCCTCCTACAACAGAGAATTATCTGGCCCAAAATGTCAATAGTGCCAAAGTTGAGAAATCCTGTCTGATGTTTAATTATGAGGAAGTGTCAATAAACCCGAAGTGGGGAACAGTCTACGGAAAACTGCCCCACACTTTTCAAAAATATGGACCACAAGGAAAGATGGAGCAACTGCTCAAAGTTAAAGGAGTTAAAGGAAGCTAAGGAGAGGGATAACTAAATGCCATGTGTGATGTTGGACTGAATTCTGATGAAGCAAAGGACCGTCATGGAACAACTGATCAAATTTGAGTGAGTCGTGTACTTTAGACAATAGGGTTATATCAGTGTTAATTTCCTGATTTTGAGAATTGTACTATAAACATGTAAGATACTAACATTTGAGAAATAGGTAAACAGTAGATAGAAATTCTTTGTCCTATTTTTTACAACTTTTCCTGACAATATGAAATTATTTCCAAATAAAAAAATGTAAAATATAAAATATTTAAAAATTAAAAGCAAAAAAGGAGTGACCGGGCACAGTGGCTCACGCCTGTAATTGCATCACTTTGGGAAGCCAAGGTGTGTGGATCACCTGAGGTCAGGAATTCGAGACCAGCCTGGCCAGCATGATGAAACTCGATCTCTACTAAAAATACAAAAATTAGCTGGGCGTAGTGAAGTGCTCCGGTAATCCCAGCTACTTAGGAGGCTGAGGCAGAAGAACCCTTGAACCCGAGAGGCAGAGGTTACAGTGAGCCAAGATTGTACCACTGCACTCCAGCCTGGGCTACACAGTGAGACTTTGCCTCAAAGAAAAAAAAATTAAAACTAAATATTGAAAGAGCATACCATCTATCCTGAGAATATTGACCCAGAATCACCAATACCAAGAGATACTCTAGTACAATCGCTTAACCATTTTTTTCTTAAAAAAAGAAAATAACCTTTGAATATCTAGAAAAAATAAGCTTATTGTTTATAAGGAAAAGAAATGTGATTGTTATACTTTTAACACTAATTCTGTATGCAAAAAGTATGGATTAAGATATTTAAGATCTTCATGGAAACAAGTGTGAACAAGATTCTATATCTAGCATGACTTTCAAGTGTAATAGGCACTAATAGAACTCCGGGAATGTTATTCTCAAGAGCCTTTCCTGAAAAATCTTTTAGAAAATGAGATTCAGATAAAATAACTAGACAGATATTCACTACTATAAGGACTGCTGGTGAGCATTGAGCACATGGGTCCCCTAGAACAAAGACTAATGAGGGCTAAGAAAGAATGTTAATCAATTGTTTAAAATGGAGAAGGGGGATAATTTCATTGGTTGTATGGTATTAGTCTTACTATTGCCATTCTGAGACTGTGTATAAAATGGAATAAAACAAATGAATAATTCTGAGATATTAAATCTATCATCTCCTTTGTCCTTGAGAACCAAGATTCTTCCTTGATATGGAAGAAACATGACACTAGAGATTAAATAAAACCTCAGTGAAGGTATCAGTATAAATGATGAGATTCTTTATCTTATTTTATTCCCAGATATGTCCACTGAAAAGACCTAGAAACAATAACTACACAGCAGTAGTGAACCTCTCTAGTATCTATATTATGGTCTTGCAATACAAGGGACCAGGTCTCTTTGGAGACATTGCTGATTCTAGGTGTAATGCAGGAGATGAACAAGAAGACCCTGGCACATCTTGTCATACCAGATGGCAAGGGAGCTATCAAAGACAACTAGGGTTATGACTAAAGGACTCAGGAGTCAACTTAAAGAGGCTGCCATTGTCAAAGATGGAAAATTTTGAGTTAGTAATGGTTAATAGCAATGGATTAAAATTAATCAAATAGATTTAAGTCCATGATTTCATAATAATATAAAAATATCATTAGTGGTTTTGGAGGATGAAAAAAGGAAATCATCTTGGTAAATAGAGCCAAAGAACCAAACATTTATCCTCCATCTCCTATATGAAACGTTTTGCCCTGTAAACAAATAGTGGATAAGGGGAAATGTCTCTTATGGAAGTATTCTAACTAGTAAACGAAAAAGAAATGATAGAACTAGAATATCACCATTTTGCAACATCTAATGAGTGGCTTTAGGCATTAAGTATCAACAGTTTCTAAAATCATAGAAAGAAACAACCAGATACTATGTGCCTATATAGTCTTTAAAAACACAGCCTATAAATTTGTTAAGGGGATAGAACCTGAGTCTGATCCTGTCTCTGGATTCAGCTTCCCATTGGCAGGAAATACAGAGACCAGAAGAACAAGTCAGGATAGTGGTTATTTATGGAGAACGGAGAGACTATGATTGGGCTGGGCACATTGAGGGGGTTTCCAAGGCAAGTGGTGAAGTTCTTTTCATAACCTTGGAGGTATTTGTCTTATAATAATTCAGTAAGCCATACATTGGATTTATGCGGTTGTCTATATTCGTGTTTAATTTTACAATAAAAATTTAAAAGGTGAAGAAATAAAGAAAGCCAAAACAACCAAACGACTGAGTAAATTTTTCTATAACTGTTTAGTTTGGGAAGGCCATGCCTCGCAGAGGTCATGGGTTGATTTGACATAGAAAACTCACTTCTACGGGACTTTGGGTTAAGTTTTCTCCAATGTATTGTAACCTTTCATGAGCAGTAGATTTATTTTTGAAAAACAAGTAAACAAAACGGTGATAAGCTTTGCCCCTTCTCTCCTAGAAGTGGTGAGAAAATAGAGTTACATGTTTTCTCTTGCAAAGGCATTGCACAATATTACCTAAAACATATTTGTAGTTTATCAGGGCAATAAATTTCTATGAGGCAGTTAAGCAGCATAGACAGAATGACAAGATATATGACTCTAAATTGTTTATTCATGCTACCTACTAATTCATATCACCTAGGTGGAATCTTTTAGGCATGTTGGTGCTTACATAATAGGCATATGGAGATGGTGACTTGAATACTGAAAATAATAAATATTTGTTTTAGAAAATGTAAGTGAATAAATTAGGGGAAGATCATTGAACTCCTCTATGAGGATGCAAATAGCTAAATACAGACTGTGGGTTTACATACTATTTATAGATTGAGAGTAGGAAGGTCTTTATCAAGAATGTCTCAATCCAATCTTCTGTGTTCGTTCCCTAAATCATCTCATGGCTTTAAATAAACTGATGACTACCAACTTTATATCTGCTGCTCAGACTTCTCCCCCAAACTCCAGATATGTATTTTAATGGCTTACTGAACAGTTCTACTTGGATGGCTGATAGACGGCTCAAACTTCTTCGGTCATACATCATCCTGATTCCCACCTACACATACTTTGTCCACCCACCGTTTTCCCAGCTAAATAAATGTTTACTTCTTCCTTCCATTTGCTTTGGTTCCAAACCTTGGAGTCCTCCTTGATGCCTCTCTGTCTTTCACACCCCAAAGTCAAGCTGTCAACAAGTCCTTTGGACTCTACTTTCAAATTATGTTCAGAAATCTGACTATTTCTTATGACACGCCCCACTACCACTGTGGTTCAAGCAGCCATCGTTTTCTTTTATTTCAATATAATTTCAAAAATATTAAAAAGTTGCCAAAATAGTACAAAGAATTTCCATATGCCCATTGTCCAGATGTACCGTTTTATATTTTGCTTTAGTTGCTTCATCATTCTCTCTCACCTCTTTTTTCTTCCTTCTCTCACATACTTACCCCTCACATACACACAAGTATACACATAATTCTGAATCTTGATTACTTGATTAAAGTGGTATCTGCCTGTTTCTTCAGTGTTATTTTTTCTCCTTTTATATATATATATATATATATATATTTTTTTTTTTTTTTGAGAGAGAGTCTCATTCTGTTGCCCAGGCTGGAGTTCAGTGGCATGATCTCAGCTCACTGCAATCTCCACCTCTCAGTTTCAAGGGATTCTCCTCCCTCAGCCTCCTGAGTAGCTGGGATTATAAGCACACACCACCACACTCAGCTAATTTTTTGTATTTTTAGTAGAGACAGGGTTTCATCATGTTGGCCAGGCTGGTCTTGAACTACTGACCTTAGGTGATCCACCTGCCTCAGCCTCCAAAAGTGCTGGGGTTACTGGGGTGAGCCACTATCCCTTTATAATTAATAAATACTTTGTGAGAATATGCTTAAAGACTATGTAAATATGCTATTCCTCATGAAATTTTCAACCACTAACTTTAGCTTCTATTGATGACTTTCAAATTCCGATATCTCTTCTACATTTATCAGTTGCTATTATTCTGTACAGAAGAGCTTTCCTTTCTCTCCCATTTATTTATGTGTTGCATATTTATTTATATGCATATGAACTTAGTCACTCATATTATTCAGTATGTTGTATTCTATTACATTTTCCAGTGCATTTTGATGCTGTCTTGAGCCAGATTTGGCTAGTGGTAGCCTTTTTAAACTGGCTCCTATGTCTTTTTGCTATGTTCCCATTTATCTTGGAGCTCTTCCTTACTTTATGGGATGATGTTCCAGGCTCATTTTGTCTTTTTCCTTCCCCAGCCTTGGAATCAGCTACTTCTGCAAAGAGCCCTCATTCTTTCAACTAAGGAATGGTATTTGGAAACAAAGCTATGGGCTCTTTGTGTACTCATTGTTACAGGAACAATTGCTTCTAGGCTTTTTCAGTAGGCATAAATTAGAAAACATCTATCTATCTATCTATCATGTAATCTATCATCTATCTGCCTTTATTGTGTACTTATCTACCTATCTTTAAAACATAAGTTTATACAGATACTCCCAATTCTAATTCAATGCTGCAGGATCCATTCAAGTCTTCTCATGGTTCAGATTTGAAACTGCCTTCTCCAACAGTGAGAAACATGGCTCCCACCATCCTTTATATACATAAATGAATACATACATACATATATATATACACACACACACATATATATACACATATATACATACATATATATATATATATATATAAGTTCATTTGCTCACACATAAAATAACTTCAGAACTGCTAACTCACATACCTGCAAAAAGCATATGTGCTTGCTAGGATTCAATACTTTTTATGGCTGTTTTTAAAGGTAATCTCATTTTATATATAGTGAAATTAAGTGATCTTAATTTTACAATTTAATAAGTTCTGACAAATGTATATATTATCAACCAATTCAAGATGTAGAATATTTTTATCACCCCAGAAAGTTCCCAATGACTCTGATATGTTTTGGCTGTCTCCCCACCCAAATCTCATCTTGAATTGTAGCTCCCATAATCCCCACATGTCATGAGAGGGACCCAGTAGGAGGTAATTGAATCATGGAGTGGGGTTTTCCTTTTCTGTTCTCGTGATGGTGAATAAGTCTCACAAGATCTGGTGGTTTTATAAAGGGTAATTCCCCCCGATACACTTACCTGCCACCATGTAAAATGTGACTTTGCGCCTCCTTCACCATCCACCATGACTGTGAGGGCTCCCTAGCCATGTGGAACTGTGAATCCATTTAACCTCTTTTTCTTTATTAATTACCCAGTCTTCACAGCAGTATGAAAATGAAAATTTAGTCAACGCTCACCTTTCCCATAAGCAACTGTGCTGAAGTCTATCATTGTAAGTTAGTTTACCTGTTCTTGAATATCAAAAAATGGAATCATGAAGCATGTATCCTTCTGTGTCTGTTTTTTTGTTGTTCAGCATATTTTTGTGATACATCCATGTTGTTGCATGTATAAGTAGTTTATTTTAGAAAGTCATTCTGTAACTAGGAAAGTATAGGGTAGAGGTAGGTTTAACTTTTAAAAAGCTGTCAGTTTTTCCTAGGTTTTGTAACATTTTTCATTCCCACAGTCATGTATGAGAATTCCAATTGTTCTTTGTTAGCAACAGTTATCTTAACCCATTTTATTTTTTTAATTTTATTTTATTTTTAGACAGATTCTCACTCTGTCACCCAGGCTAGAGCACAATGGTGCAATCTCAGCTCACTGCAACCTCTGCCTCTAGGTTCAAGCAATTCTCTTGTCTCAACCACCAGAGTAGCTGGGATTACAGGCACCCACCACCATGCCTGGCTAATGTTTTTGTATTTATAGTAGAGATGGGGTTTTTCCATTTTGGCCGGGCTGGTCTTGAACTCGTGATCTCAGGTGATCCACCCACCTCCACCTCCCAAAGTGCTGGGGTTAAGGCGTGAGCCACTACGTCCAGCCCTTAAGTCATTTTAGTGGTTTAGCTTTAGTGGGATGTGTGTCTTGTGGTTTAAATGAGTATAGCTCTGATGACAAATGCTGCTGATCATCTTTTCATGTGCTCGTTGGCCATTGGTATATTTTTATGATGGTCTGTTCAGATATGCTCACTATTTTTACTGTTGTGTTATTATTATTGATCTATAGGCTCTTCTGTAGATTCTGGATACAAGTCCTTTGTTGGATGTATGTATTGCAAATATTTTCTCTTTGATAGCTTGCCTTTTTTTTTTTTTTTTTTACTTTTAGTTGCATTTATTTTCAGGCTGAATTTACTTCCGTGCCATAAGTTTTTGTTTCTTCAGTTTCTTCTGGGATATCTTCTTCTTCTGGGCAACCTCCTCTTCTGGTTTAGGAACAATCTGTTCCTTTTCAGTAAAAATCATCTCAATGTAGCAGGGAGAACTCACTTATAAGTTAATCCGACCATGAGCTCTTGCGAGTCTTGGGTGCTTTGCTCACTTGTATATGCTCAATGACCAGAGAATCTACATGGAAACCCTTAAGTTCAGCATTACTCTCTGCATTTTTAAGCATGTGCAGCAAAAATGCAGCACTCTTTTTTGGCCACCGACCTTGTGTCCAGCCCCACTGCTTGGCCTGAGCACAACTGCCAACTCCACCATTGTAACGTTGGAATGCTACACACTGTTTCTGTAAAGTGACATCTTTCAGATACTTCGTGGCTTTTCGTATATGCATACCCTTGATGGCCTGGGCAGTTTCACGTGTGTTCTTAAAGTGAACAAGAAGATTGGAACCTCTTGATTTGCATGACTTTGTGGGGTTCTCGGGATCAAGTGAATAGCGAACCACTTTCAGAGATTACGGCTAGACACTGGACCTCCCGAGTTGGAACCGACCACCCGCGGCCCGCGCCTGCCCCTACCAGTGGAAGGGCCCGGTCGTCCTCACTCTCGCCCATCACGTTGCTTTGCAAACGGCAGAGGCCGACAGGCTGGGCTTCCAAAGTCGGCGCTCAGCCACGCCCCCACGCCCCCCCACGCCCCCACGCCCCTCCACGCCCCCACGCCCCCACGCCCCCACGCCCCCACGCCCCGCATAAGAAACCATCGCCACCAGTGAGGAATTAGTAGCCCTGGGAGTTCTCCTCATGGGGCCTGGAGGCCGCCGCCCCCGCGGCCAGGATGGCGGCGATGGTGGGAGGATTGAGCACTTGGAGCAACACAGGAGCGCCTTTTTATTTTCTTAATGCTATTTTTTGGTAAGAAGTTTTTTAACTTTAATGAAATTCAACTTATCAGTTTTTCTTTTTATATTTATTGCATTTTATATCCTAAGATTACCTACTGTAAGTTTGCAAAGATATTTCTTTTTTTTCTAAAAACTTTCTAGTATTAACTCTTACGTGTAGATCTATAATTCATTCCAAATTTTTGTGTATGGTATAAAGTAGAAGTTGACATTAATTTTTTTTCTATATACTTATTCAATTGTACCAGCATCATGTGTTAAAAAGACTTTTCTTTTTCCATTAAATTGGTATATTGGTGCCCATGTCAAAAATCGATTCATCCTATTTGGTTGATTTCTGGATTCTCTATTCTGTTCCATTCCATATTTATCTTATGGCAATATCATACTTGCTTGATTCTTTTGTTTTAGAGTTAGATTGGAAATTAGATTGTGTGTGTCCTCTATCTTTGCTTTTATTTTTAAAGATTATTTTGGCTCTTCTAGGTCTTTCACATTTCCTATACATTTTATAATGAACTTACCTGTTTCTAGAAAACAATCTAGTGGGATTTTGACTGGAATTGCATTTAAATCTATGGTTCAATTTAGGTATTATATTAGGTGAGGTCCCCAGGAAACAGACTCTGAGACTCTGATATTTACAACCAGGCAGTTTATTACCAAGTGGTTTTATGAACAATACCTGTGTGGTGGGGGGGAGGTAAGGGGAAGAAGGATTAGTCAGAGGGAGAAGTTGAACCACAAACACAGTTGCAACAAGGGCCTCAACCCATTCTATAGGGAGCTCTGAAGCTGAGATGGCCCTTCAGAGTTGTTCCACCTTAAGAAAAGGGGCTATGACTTTATTTCTGCCTGCACCAATCATTGAAAGAAGCCTGTCCCCATGATAGAGCATAATCTAGGGAAAGGGTTCTTTTCGGCCAAGAGCAATTCCCAGAAAGGGACTCAGCTGAGGACCATCAGTGGCCAACACTCCAAGCAGCTGAGGAAATGCCTCATTCTGAAGAGGAAATCCCGGAAGTGCAGCACATTTTATATTGCAAGAGAATGATGGGCAAGGGAAATTACAACTTAGTTTTGAGTTTTCCAAGGTGTCAACATGGTATATTTCTCCATTTATTTAGGTTTTCAATTTCTCCCTGGCATGTTTTGTAGTTTTTCGTGTAGAAATCTTGCATGTTTCTTTTTTAAAGAATTCTTTCTGGCTGGGTGTGGTGGATCATGCCTGTAATCCCAGTACTTTTGGAGGCCAAGGTGGGTGGATCGCTGGAGGTCAGGAATTCAAGACCAGCCTGGCCAACATGGTGAAACCTCATCTCTACTAAAATACAAAAATTAGCCAGACATCGTGGTGTGTGCCTGTAGTTCCAGCTACTCAGGAGGCTGAGGCAGGAGAATTGCTTGAGCCAGGGAGGCAGAGATTGCAGAGGGTTGAGACCATGCCACTGCACTCCAGCCTGAGTGACAGAGTGAGACGCCATCTAAAAACAAACAAAAAACAAAATAAAAACTAATAGTTTTATAGTTTTTGAGAATATTCTAAGTGGAACTCTTAAAATTTTTTTTTCCAGTTATTTACAACTGGTATGAAGAAATACAATTAATTTTTGTATATTGACTTTATCCCGTAACCTTGTAAAATTTACATATTAATGATCATAGTTGCTGTGTGAATTTTCTACTGTTGCAAAACAATACAGTCGAGGATACTGGCCTTGTTTGCTTTTAATAACTTACTTCTAGTTGATCTTAAAACTCCCACTGGCAAGCCAAAGGATACATAACTCCCACTAGCTTCCTCATCGATAACATCTCTGACTGTGGGTCACTATAGCAACAGGTGCTTAAAGTTGTTTTTCAGAAACTAGGGAACAGTTCTTTCCAGTTCGAGCTGGTTGAGACCACTGACCCTTCTACTTTGGGTCTGTACAGGTGACTGAAGAGTGACATTTTGATGTCAGAGCCAAAACCCATCCTCAGATCATGCCGACACCACCATTTTATGAACATGCATCATATGAAGAGCCATGTAGCTCAATTAGACTTGCACAGAAAATCAGCTTTCCTACCCACCAATCACCTTTCCTCATACCTTGGATCACCTTGCTCCTCCAACCCATAGATATCCCTAAAACCCCATCTTCAGGGAGGCTGACTTGTGACTTGTTCTCCTGCTTCCACACTTGGCTGCCTTGGGAATAAACTCTTAATTTTTTGCAAAATCTATCATCACAACGATTGGCTTGCTGTGCACAGACCCAATGAGTTTGGCTCAATAATTCTTCCATGGGACCTTATCGGCCTCTCACAAGATGGTTTATTACTTCAAGGTGAGCAGGAGAATCTCTCCCTCCAGTCTGCTGAGACAGAGTCTTACCTAAGGTAACATCATGGAAGGGATTCATCACCTTAGTCATATGCTATTGACTAGAAGCAAGTCACAGGTTCTGCACACTCAAGAAGAGAGGATTATATAAGGGCAAAAGTCACTGGAGTCCCTTAGGGCAGCTTTCCCCAGTGTTTTTGCACCAGGGACTGGTTTTATGGAAGACGATTTTTTTCACGGGTGGAGGTGGGGGTAATAACTTCAGGATGAAACTGTTCCACCTCAGATCGTCAGGCATTAGATTCTTATAAGAAGTGTGCAACCCAGATCCCTCACATGCACAATTCACAATAGGGTTCGTGCTCCTTTGAGAATCTAATGCTGCTGATGATCTGACAGGAGGATCAAGTGGTAATGCCTGCCTGCCACTCATCTGCTGTGCTGCCTGGTCCCTAACAGGCCATGGACTGGTACCGGTTCCTGGTCTAGGGTTTGGAGACCCCTGCCTTAGAGTGTGTCTGCCACAATTTTTTTTTTTAAGATCTTTACCCCAGAGTTCCTTTAATTATAAAACACTGACAGTATTTAAAAAGTAGCATTCAGAGTCACAGAGCTCATCCACACCCCCTTCGGTTTTTGGGTGGGTAGGTCATATGCCCTGGTGGAATACCCCGTTTGAATGGAGGGACCTCAGGGCTGAGGGACAGGTAGTCCCCTGGAGGAGGCCTTCACGTGAAGGAGGGCGGAGGGGGACAGGGGTCAGTTCAAAGGCAGGAAGGAAGGGCGAACCCTGAGAACTCTGAGCGGCTGCTTGGAGGGAAGATGGGCAACCTGAAGATGACTTAGGTAGTAAAGGGACAGGCCAGTCCCTAGCAGAGGCAACTGAAGAGGACAGCGAGGGAGGGCTGGGTAAAAGGACAGTAGCGGGTCCAGAACTGGGGAATGGTGACCAAGTGACTGAGACTGAAAGGCAGAATGAATTAGCCCTGCTCAGGACCGGTGTTTCCTCCCAAGATTTGGTGGTCCTGCTGAAACACCACAGAATGCCAGGCTGGGAGGCATTGCCCTGGAAGACCCAGCACAGCTGTGCTAGTGGGTTGTGCCAAAGGCAGGAAGGAAGAGGGGGTGTGTTAACTAGAAGCAAGAGTAATATCCTTGCCTTGTTCTTGCTCCTTAGGGCAAAAGGTATAATATGTCATCATTAAAGCATGATGGTATTAACACCTGTAGGTTTTTCATAGATGCCTTTTATCAAATTGAGAAAATTCCTTATATTCCTAGTTTGTTAATTTTTTTAAAATCATGAGTTGGTTTTGAAATTATTGATACTTTTTCCATATTGATTAAGAAAATATATATTTTCTCCTTAATTCTAATTCTTAATCCTGGTAATTATATTACATGATTTTTGGATATTAAACCAACTTCTTATTCTTCAGATAGATCCCGCTCCGTCATGAAATATTATCCTTTTTACATATTACTGGATTTGATTTCCTACACTTTTGTAAGAATGTGTTCATGAAGGTTATTGTTCTGTAATTTTCTCTTCTTTTGATGCTTGTTTTCAGGGTTATACTGGCCTCATAAAATGAATGTTTTCTCTTCCTCTATTTTCTGTAAGAGCTTGTGTTGGGCTGGTATTACCTATTCCTTAAATGTTTAGATGACTTTGCTTGTAAAACCATCTAGGCACATAGTCTCTGTTGTGGGAATTCTTTAGGTAATGTATCAATATTTTTTCTTCCACAGATTTAGGCTATTTTCCATTTTACTTGTGTCAGTTTCATGTCATTCAAAATTTTAAGATTATTGGCATACAGTTGTTCATAATATGCCCTTATCCCTTAGTGCCTGAAAGGTGTATCTTACTATGGATACTGATAATTCCTGTTTGCTCCCTTTTATTTCTTAATCATTTTTGCAAAGCATTTCAAAAATCTTATCAATTCTTGTAAAGAATCACCTGCTGGCTTTGTTGATTTTTCTTTATTCTAAATCTATTTTATATTAGGTTATTTTTATTCTTCATTAATTTCTTTATCATATTTTGGGTTTAATTTGCTTCCCCCCCCCCCCCGAGTATAAATTAGTTCAACCATTGTGGAAGACGGTATGGTGATTCCTCAAGGATCTAGAAATAGAAATTCCATTTGACCCAGCAATCCCATCACCGGGTATCCAAAGGATTATAAATCGTTCTACTATAAGGGCACATGCACATGAATGTTCATTGCAGCACTGTTTACAATAGCAAAGACCTTGAACCAACCCAAATGCCCATCGATGAAAGACTGGACAGGGAAAATGTGGCACATATACACCATGGAATATTATGCAGCCATCAAAAACAATGAGTTTGTGTCCTTTGTAGGGACATGGATGAACCTGGAAACCATCATTCTCAGCAAACTGACACAACAGAAAAACACCGCATGTTCTCACTCATAGGTAGATGTTGAACAATGAGAACACATGGATACAGGGAGGGTAGCATCACACACTGGGGTCTGTTGGGGGGAAATGTGGGAGGGACAGCGGGGGGTGGGGAGTTGGGGAAAGATAGCATGGGGAGAAATGCTAGATATAGGTGATGGGGGGGAAGGCAGCAAATCACACTGCCATGTGTGTACCTATGCAACAATCTTGCATGTTCTTCACATGTACCCCAAAACCTAAAATGCAATTTTAAAAAAAAAGCTAAAAAAGACTATCTGAGGTGATCGTGTGAATTTAGAACTGGCAAATAAATACATCCTTTGATTCAGCTAATAAAAAATTTGCTTACCTCCACCCCACCTTCTTAATGTAGAACTTATATCATTGATTTTTTTTTTTTTTTTTTTCTTTTTTTTTGAGATGGAGTCTCACTCTGTTGCCCAGGCTGGAGTACATTTTCAAGATCTCGGCTCACTGCAACCTCTGCCTCCCGGGTTCAGGCGATTCTCCTGCCTCACTCTCCTGAGTAGCTGGGACTACAGGCACACACCACTATAACCAGCTAATTTTTTGTATTTTTAGGAGAGGTGGGGTTTCATCGTGTTAGCCAGGATGATCTTTATCTCCTGCCCCAGTGATCCGCCCACCTTGGCCTCCCAAAGTGCTGGGATTACAGGCATGAGCTATTGCGCCCAGCCATATCATTGATTTTTAAATCTTTTATCTTTTTAAAATATAAGCATTTGTAGCTATAAATTTCCCTTTAAGAACTGACTTAGCTGTATGCCATAAATATGATGTATTTTCTTATCACTCAATTTGAATTTTGCTAATTTCCATTGTAATATCTTGTTAGATTCATGTTATTTCTTATAAGGAATTTGTATAGAATTTCATTATATGGAATATCGGACTTTTTCTAAGTATCTTATTGTTACTGATTTCTAATTTAGTTACATGTGATCAGAAAACATACTTTGTAAGATTTAAGTGCTATGAAATATACTGAGATTTATCTTATGGCACAGCATAAGGCCTCTCTTTGTGTTCCATGTACATTTGAGAAAAATGTGTATTCTGGAATTGTTAGATGTAGTGTTCTATAAATATCAATGAGGTTAAGTGGTTGATAGGGTTGTTCAGATCTTCTATACCCTTATTAATTTTCTTTTAGTTTGTCTGCTCTGCAGTTACCGAAAAGCGAGTGTTAAAAATCCCCAACTCTGATTGCAGATTTTTCTATTTCTTTCTTTAGTTCTGTGTGTTTTTGCTTCATGCATTTACAGTTCCATTATTAAGTGCATACTCATTTATGATTATGTCTTCCTGAGGACTTTATCTTTATGAAAAGTCTTCATGTCAGGTAATAGTCCTTTACTAGAAGACCGCAATGTCTTATATTAATACAGCCACTCCAATTTTCTTATGCTTGCAGGTTGCATAGTATGCCTTTTCCCACCCTTCTACTTCCAACTTATCTGTGTCTTCATACTTAACGTGTATTTCTTGCAGACAACACATAGTACAGTCTTTCCTTTTTTCCTGTCTGATCATATGTGCCCTTTTATTGGAGTGTTTGTATCTTTTTACATTTAATGTATTTATTGATACAGTTGAACATAGGACTGCCATTTTGCTAGTTGTTTTTTGTCTAATCTATGTCTCTTATTCAACCCCTATCCCCTATTTCTAGTATTCTGTCATTTTTGGAGGGAGGGGAGTGGTTAATCAGATATATTTTAATATTCCCATTTCATATGTCTATTGGCTCTTTGGTTACATGTCTTTGTAACTTTTTTTAAAGGTGTCTCTGGTGATTAAAATATTTATTCTTATTAGTTAATTTAGAAATATGTATATATTGTTCAATTTTAGGTAAAATGTAAGAGCCTTCCAACATTTACCTTCTCCTATCTTTGCATCATCCTTTTCATATATTTTATGTCTATGTATGTTATAAACTTAATAATTTAATAATACAATGTTATTTGCTTTAAAAAGTGAGAATTTTTTTAATAAATAAAAAGATTTTTTAAATACTTTTACTCACATGTTTACCATTTTAGTGCTTTTTGTTCCTCTATGAAAGTCTATGTTTCTATCTGGTATTACTTCCCTTCAGTTTGAAAAAAAATCTCTTTTATTAGAAGAAGAGAGAGAGTACATACAGATAATAAAATAAGAGAAGACTATTAAAATAAATCTGCTCTTATTTTATTTGTACACTCTCTCTTCTTCTATAACTTTAACTACATAGATATTGCACTGTTTGATATTGTTCCATATGTTGCTTAAACTCTAGTAGTTTAAAAAAAAAAAAAACAGAACTTTTTTCATGTGTTCTTTTTCTGTCTGTTCTGTGGATTAGATTATTTCTATTGATCTATCTTGAACTTTACTGAACTTTTTGCTTTTATCTCCAGTTTATTGTTAATCTCTTAGTGAATTTTTCATTTGAAGATACTTTCAATTCTAAAACTTGCACTGTTTTTATAGTTTCCATTTCTCTGCTGAGATTCACAATAATTATGACTACGTTTTCCTTTAAGTCCTAAGCATATTTCTAATAGCCGGTTTAAAGTTCTTGTCTGTTAATTTTAATATCTGTTAATTTTAATATTTAAAATTTAAATTTAAAATTTGAAACTAATCCTAATCTTAGGATTAGTTTCTATTGGTTACTTTTTTTCTAAATCGAATCACATTTTTCTGTTTCGTTTCTTTCTAGTAATTTGGATTGTGTGCTAGATACTGTGAATGATATGTTACAGAGATTCTTGGATTCTGTTATCTAGTTATTCTAGTAGGCAATTAACTTACCTGAACTTAAACTTCAAACTAGTTAAACTCTCTAGACAGTTTTTATGTTTTTAAATGTATTGTTTTCCATGGGGTCCACTTGATGTTTTTGCAGTTCGAGATCATCCAAAGAGTTGCATGGAATTTATGTGCAGATTTTTAGGCTCCCTACTCTGTTATCTTTTTTTTTTTTTTCCTGAGATTTCTCTGCTCCATTTTCAGTTGCTTTTACAACCCCTAAACTCTTTTTTCCTATCCCTAAGTAAGTAAAACTATACTTTCTGAGTGAGTTCTAGCTGTCATATATGCGAGACCCTGCTGCCCAGTAAAAATCCACAGTCTTGCTTAGCGTGCTTCCCTTCTTTTAAGGGTTGAATTCACTGCCATTTCTGCCTGGTTGAGTCACTTTACAGTGCCTTAAAATTTTTTTAAAAATTGTTCAGGGTTTATACTTGTTATCTGTGAGAAGTTTAATCTGATATTTGTTATTCGGCCATTCCTGGAACCAGAATCTGCCATCATTTCTCACCTAGAGTACTGCTGTAGCCTCCTGATGTTCTTCCTGCTGCCTCACTTGCCTCTTCAGTCAATTTTCTACATAGCAGTCTCCTTCTAATATTTAAGTACAATCATTAACTCTTCTGATCAGATCTCTCTATTTCTCATACCATCAGAGTAAAAGTCAAATTCTTTGCAATGACCTATAAGGCTCTTTGCAATCATCATCTCTTTGACCATATCTTATATCTCATGCTCTGCCTCCTTGCAATGGTAATGCACAGCAGGCATGTTCCTGTCTTAGAGCGTTAGTCCTGATTGTTCCAACTGCCTGAAATGCTCTTCCTACACATAGTCACCTTGCTCACTCCTTTCCCAGAATGTGTCTTAGCTCAAATGTCACCTCAGTGAGGTCTTCCCTAAACATTCTTTTCAAAATGCACCCCCCACCCCTCTACATACATACACCCCACTACCATCACTACTACCAATTCCTTATTTCCCTTCTATGCTTTGGTTTTTTTCATAACACTTATCACCTAAAATATTATCAGTTTACTATTATTTTATGTATTGTGTATTTACTTCTGCTGAAAAAAAGAGCTGTATAAGAGCAAGAGATTTTTTCTGTTTTGTTCATTTCTGTGTCTCCAGTTCCAGAACAGTGCCTTGTACTCATTGAACATTTGGGCAAAGAAGATTAAGTAAATTTGGATCACCCCTCTTTGTCAGGCAGGTCTACATTTAAACATAGATACGAATTTACTAATGGAGCTTGATTTCTCA
Organism: Sapajus apella; assembly: GCF_009761245.1. Taxonomy (NCBI): domain Eukaryota; kingdom Metazoa; phylum Chordata; class Mammalia; order Primates; family Cebidae; genus Sapajus; species Sapajus apella. The sequence goes on along the minus strand of NW_022436968.1, from coordinate 4,029,746 downwards.
TAATTGGGGATTGGGTGATAAGACAGGTTCACCAAACTCTTACCGTAAGATAAACCTATGTCCTTTTTGTCCCAGATATAGCAAACAGCAATAATAAGCTTCATTCTACCATCTAGCTCTAAATTTGTACAGTAATTTAAATACAGCATACAACAAAGCACTCTGAACTTTGTTAGCTGCATGGCTTTGAGTTATTTAATAACTCTGAGCCTCAATTTCCTTATCTGGAGAGGAGGATAATGGCCATTCTTCAGGTTTACGAGTTAAGATTAGGTTAAATTAGGAGTGGCAGAAAAATCCCAAATAATAGTGGTTCAAACAAGATAGAGCTTACTTATCTCATCTGTATATCTGGGGCTGGTCCAGAGTTAGTATAGCACTCCATGCCTTTAGGGACTGTGGCTTCTTTCATCTTGTGATTCTGCCCTTAGTAGCCCTGGATTCCAAAGTCTTCCAAAGTCCAATATGGCTGCTTTTGGTTCAGCTACTATGCCTACTCTCCAGCCAGCAGCCAGGAGGAAAAAAGCAGAGAATAAAGGGCCTCAAAGTTTATCACAATACATTCATCCAACAACCAGAACTTAAAGGGCCACATATAAGGTGGCTGGAAAAGGTAGTATTTGTTTTGCATGGCCACCAGCCCAGCCAAAAATTTTATTACCATGGAAGAAAGGGAAGAATGAATATGAGGGGGCCAAATGATAGCCCTCCACTCTAGTTTACTATAAAGATTAAGTGTCTATAAGAGTAATGATATCTAAAATAATATAAACTATTAACTATCTGTCTTTCTTTTGTGTATAAATAATCATCTCCTGGCCTTTTCAAGAAAACAAATGAACATTATTTAATCCTTTTCTTCTGGTTCCTACCTTTTACACATTTCTGCTGTACTCTTCCTAAATCTTCTTGGTATATTGTCCAACTCTTACAGGTAGAGATTAAATCTACTTATACCAATCTAAGTAGGGCTGTTACTGGTGATGCTAAGCCACTGATGTCCATTCTTGGGTGGACCTGTCATCAGCATAGGTATTTCCTAAGAAAACCATCTTGATTTCAGGTTTCAAACAAGATCCCTCAGATTCATAGGATTCCTTGGGATAAGGTGTAATAAGGTACATGTACCTTATTTTATGTGTGCTTGCTGTAATACCTTTAGCCCTTTTATCAGCACTGCATGCAAAGTGAGGGCCTAGGATATCACTAACAGTCTCCAAAAGATCAATGTTTTTATTTTAAGTGGAGGAATTCTTTTTTCAAAGGAAATCTTACAGATATCCCTCAAACAGATTAAAGCACAATTTTACTGCGTGTTGTGGAGATGGAGGTCTTTGCAAAAGACTGTTCTAGATCATCTCTTGTTGAGAATCAGTTAGGAAGGGATGAGTGCTACTGATTAGGAAAAGGGATTGACAAGGAAGTCAAAGTTCTCATTCACTTGGATAACTCCAGCTATACCTGAAACCTGGTTGCCCAGCAACTCAACCCAGCCAGGACAAACCCTGCCCACATTTCCCTAAGAATCTTCAGTAAGCAGAGCTAATGATTAAAAGTCAGGAAACCAACCCACAGAGTTGTAAATAAAACATAAGCAAACAAACTGCCATCAGGCCCTTAATGTGTTGGAAGCCCTGTGGACAGAGGGGACAGGATAGGTGAGGAGAGTGACGTCTGCCTGCCCTCCAGGACAAATAATAAATGGTCTGGTTTCCCACCATTCTCTTACTCCTGTTCTCACACAACCTTGCCTTTCCCACTTCACTTTTCTTGCTGTAGTATTGTCTTCTGCATTTCACCTTCTCTTTCATAGGCTTTTCCTTAGTGCACATTTTAAAAATAGTCTTGCCTGCACTTTGCCAAAAATGCAGTTCTGACTTTTCTTATTCTTTTAGGTACCTTCTTGTTTACATATCTGATGCAGTGTGGGAGCAATTTTGCCCCCCAAGGGACATTTGGCAATGTCTGGAGATATTTTTGTTTGTACAACTTGCAGGGAGAGGGTGCTGCTGGCATCTAGTGGGCAAAGGGCAAGAATGCTCTAAACATCCTACTGTGAACATCTTACTATGCGTGGGTCAGCCCTCTGCAACAAAGAATTATCTGGCCCCAGATGTCACTAAGTGACCACATTGAGAAATCCTAGTCTAATGCATGTATTCTCAACAGGGATAGTAACTTAAATATGGCTCAACCTACCTGACAGTCTTATTTTCCAGTACTTATTGTCTGGAGACAGAGTGATGAGAAGGGAGAGTTCCCTGGACCCCTTCATGGGACATGCGACAGAGGTGTGGCTCACCTACTCAGCTGCAGCACTAAAACCCCTTGTGAGAAGGGGAGTACACAAGTGAATGGGTGCTGGGGCCAGAGCGAGTACTTTTGGGCTCCTGCCCCACAGTAGCATCTAGGGGTGTGTTACAATTAATGCTCTTCTAGCAACTGCCCTCGAAGGACAGCTAAGTGTTAACCAGCTTAGTGGAGAGTCAGGGTGACAGCCTTTTACACCCTGCCATCTTGGTACCCAGGGCCTTGTCTGGTGTCTAGGAAGAATCAGGACATACAGACTTGAAGGATAGTGAATGTGGAGGTTTTATTGAGTGATGAAAGTGGCTCTCAGTGGGATGGGGAACTGGAAAGGGGATGGTGTGGGAAGACAATCTTCTCCAGGAATTTGGCCATCCCCAGCTGAACTCTGACCATCCAGCTACCTCTTTGACGTTCAGACACTTGTCTTCTTTCCCTCTCTGCCATGCCTCTCTGTTCCTCTGCCAGTGGAGTTTGGGGGTTTTTTGGTTACAGGATTGGGGGTGTGGCAGGCCAGGGTGGTTTTTGAAAAAGCAATATTTGGGCAGGAAAACAGGGATGTGAAGTTCTCATTTAGGGCCATGGGCCCAGGCTTTTGGGTGGGGCCTGTGCCAGGGAACCGCCCTCTTCCGCCCAGTATTTCCCTGACTCCTGTCCTTATCAGTGGCCATTGGAAAATAAATGTCTACAGAGACTCCTTGTCAGAACACTGATTTAAAGGCTGAGAAACACTAGTCTAGTGTTAGGAAACTTTCAGGGTGAAGAGTCAACTGTATCAAACCTTTATAAAGCATATAATTTAAATTCAGCAAAAGCTGGTTCCTGGCATTGAAATATAGCAACCTCCTAGAATTAAATTAAATTCCCACCCTGGGTATTAGAAAAGTCATTATATATATATATGGATATAATATAAAATTATAGATGTATAATTTTATAAAAGTTTAAATTATAATTAGTGTATTTAAATTATTTATAAATTTATAAAATTTATAAAATTTTATATTTATAAAATTAAAATATAAATTATATAAAATATACTAAATAGATATATAATATATTAAGTATAAATATCCTAAGACTCTAAGTCAATAGCTTCTGTTTTCGCTAACCAGTTAGTATTTTTTTTAATTATAAATTTAATCCTTTGAGGTTGAACTTTTACTAAGAAAACAGGGTAGATGGTAAGAACGCTTAAAATCTGGCAGACTTTCAGTTTGACATTCTTTCTTTAAAGAATGTTTGGTTTTACCAAGCTCTTCCACTTTGTGCCTAGGAACAGTCTCAGGCAATGGTTCACTCAAGAAGAGGAGAGATGCTCTTTAGTGGGTGGAGCCCACAGCAGTGGCTAGACTCTCACTGATGAAGAGTCAAAGCTTTTTTTAAAATCAAAAAATAGGCTTGTAATCCCAGCACTTTAGAAGGCCCACATGAGCAGATCACTTGAGGTCGGGAGTTCCAGACCAACCTGGCCAACACGATGAAACCCTATCTCTACTAAAAATACAAAAATTAGCCGGGTACGGTGGCTCACGCCTGTAATCCCAGCACTTTAGGAGGCTGAGGTAGGTGGATCACGAGGTCAAGAGATCGAGACCATCCTGGTCAACACGGAGAAACCCCGTCTCCACTAAAAATACAAAAAAATTAGCTGGGCATGGTGGCGTGTACCTGTAATCCCAGCTACTCAGGAGGCTGAGGTAGGAGAATTGCTTGAACCCAGGAGGCGGAGGTTGCGGTGAACCAAGATCGCGCCATTGCTCTCCAGTCTGTGCAACAAGAGCAAAACTCAGTCTTTAAAAAAAAAAAAAAAAAAAAAAATTAGCTGAGCATGGTGGTGCATGCTTGTAATCCCAGCTACTCAGGAGGCCAAAGCAGAGGGATCTCTTGAACCCATGAGGTGGAGGTTGCAGTGGGCTGCGATTGTACCAATGCACTCCAGCCTGGGCAATAGAGAAAGACTGGGGGGGAGGAATTCATTAATTACTTAATAGTCTTACAACTTTGGGGACAAAGTTTGAGGCCTTTTTGGTCAGAATAATTAAGTGGAGGTCAAACCAGGAATGTGGCCTCCTGGATCCACACAGCTTCAGAAGACTCTGGGAAGAAAGGCTCCTCACTTCCTGTAACTGTGGGTTGCTCCATTGGGACTTCCTATTACAGGCTATCCTGAAGGCTCCAAACATTCCCCGCATCAAGTTCTCCCTCCTACCAGTTTCCATCATCTTTAAACAAAAGAATACGGGGAAAGCGAGTTCATTCAACTTGAGGGCAGAAAGATATTTTACAGCAGACCAACTTTTTAAATGAATTCACATCTCAAAAATAATTTACCAAGTAATTTTAGTTAGAGCTTAAAAAATAAAATGAGCTAGGAATGGAAAAGAGAGAAAGACCTTTATAAAGCCAAAATAGAAGTTTTATTGGATTCCATTCCAAAAATAGAGTTCCTGTGTACAGCTCTATGGATATGATTCAACTTACTGTGACAATGTAGGGCAAAATCAGTTGGTTTTATGTACATAAAATGTTTTCCTTTGAAACTTGTTATGATGTTCCAAAAGAGGAAATTACTTTGGCATTGTGAAAGTTTGCCTTTGAGTCCCTTGAGAATAATTTAATAGTTTCATGATATTTTATATTTTTTAATTTTACTGTCATCAATGTTCATTTAATAGTACATAGAACATGTGTTAAGTAAATAAATGATCTAAGGGCCTAGAATGACAATTCTAAGCAGATTGCAATGACATAAATAAAGTGCATGTACAATTTTGTAGGCAGAGCCCTTCCCACTTCCAAGTAAAGTACAAAGAAAAATGTAATGTTTTATATTGATAGCATGAAGCAAAAGGAAGTGTTCTAGCTCCAAAGCTCAAAGCTGCTAATTATAATGCCTTAAATTTATGTGCATTTCACCAGTTTTCAAACAGTTTCTTTTATTATCTCATTTGATTTTTCTCAGCAGTTCATTAGGTAGGCCTGGCAAACATTATATAGTGAATATGGAACTCATAATTCAAGAGTGGAAAATGGAACTTGTCTGTAACTTACATCAATTTCTGACTCTGGGTGGGTGGGAATTGTTAACTTTCAGGGCTCCACCAGCACATAATTTCCAGAAAGCACCTCTTCCAGATAGTAGAATCACAAAACACATAAAGTGCATGTACAATTTTGTACAGGGTCTGGGTGGGCAAATTTCAAAGCCTCTTCATCTGACTGCAGTGCTTGGGCTGCAGAGAACACTGGATGTTACCCACTCTCTGCCCCTAATCCTTGGCCAGGCACTTTTGTGTAGGACACAACCGTATGCAGTCATGCTGACAACACTCATCTTCCCTGGGCTTCTCCCCTGTCCGGCCAGGGTAGGTGCCAGAGTTCTTAGACACTGAACTCTGTTCTGGAAGTTCCCAGATCTCAGGAAGTGGTCAGGGGGTGGGGAGGGGAGCAGGACAGCTTCTCCTTGTCCATACACATCACCATGGTGACGTCCATCATGCTCGTCTGTAATGCCTGCAGGCCTGACACCTCTCTGTTGTTTCCATGCCTCGTGCGCCAGCAAAATGTTTGCTCAGAAGCTTGTGGTCTCTTCCCCAGATGTACCATGCAGCCATTTTCCCTTGGCCTTCTGGAAAGGGCTGCACTGGTACCCTCTGCTCCTGGTTCTCACCCTCTCAGACCTCAACTCTGCTTTCACCTCTCACTGTCACTTGCTATCTCTTTCTCACATTCTGCTTTTTCTACCCACGAATGGGACAGGTGATCCTTTTCTGGTCTACAGAGAGAGAAAAAAATGGGCAAACAAGCATTCCCTGAAGGGCTCAGACTCTTGCAGGACACAGCCAGAACTTCCTCTACTGTTCCAGACCTGCTACAGAAGTTTCTGGAGACCACAAGCATAGGACTGACCAACAATTTGAGAAGAAGGAAGGAATACAAGGTAAAGAAAAGTATTCAGCTACACAATGCTAATTTTTAAATAAAAATATGTTGCTATAAAGGTTGAAACCAGAATAAAACTGACAATAGATGCTGTTGGCTCTTTTATATAACAGCATGTTAAAGTGAACTAGAGATTAAATTTCCAGAGGGAAAGAACAGGCTGAGCCTGCCTGTGATTTAGGCAGACTGTCAGAACTATATGGTCAAGGATAAGAATGAAGTTGCTCTATTTTTTCTTCTCTGCTCTGTTGGATAAAAGATCATCTCTTAGGAGTAATGGGATCCAGCAGTTCTCTGACAGGCTATCAGGCAGCAAGGCTCTCTGGGAAAGACTGAAACTACACCACTCACTTGGATGTGTGCATCTTCCTACCCCATTGTGCTTTTCACATGTGCTGAGCATATTGAGGACATGGCATTCTCAGAAGAGCCTTTTGATGTATAACTTTTCTCATAGAGGGTAATACGTGCTTTAGAATACATAAGAAAGGCTTTACATGGAGAAAGCAGGTGGGATGCTGGTGGTGGTAGGGGTTAGGAAGTGACAGACATCTCTAAGGAACAAGTGCCATCTCTAGTGAGCCCCAGAAGTTGAATAGCAATTAACCAGGTGAAGAGTGTGAGGTTGACACAGGAGATACAGGAATCGCATATATTTAATAAAAGGCCTGTAAGCAAGAAGACATGGCTTTTGGTTGAACTGAAAGTAGTTTGCTGTTGCTGCAGCAGAAAGTGTGACTGAAGAATAAGGGAATGGAATGCGTGAGAAGAGACTGCAAAATTGAGGTCAAGAAGTGAGCAGAAGCTGATTTGCTGTCTGCAACTGAAAATCCAAATAATGGTGGCTTTAATAAGATAGGCATTAGTTTTTTTCATGTGGTAAGTAAGAGATAGAAAGATATTTGCTAGTATTGATTGGGTGGCTCAACATCAAGACCAAGGTCTCAGTAAGTTTCTGACCCTTCTTTCATGGCTCCTGTTAGCACTTCCATTTTTCAGGAATGAGGGAAAAAGCAAAAAGAACAAAAATGGTGCATACCTATGGAGCCTAACTTTTAAAGGGGTTTTCCTAGAAGTCCCACTCTAAAACTTCAAATTATATCTCATTGCCCAGAATTCTGTCACACAGGGGCCTATTTTTTCTCCAAAAACTTCTCACAAAAATCTAGGAATTCACCCTGCATGGATATATTTGGTACATATTTCCACTTTCCTGAACCAATCCCTGTGGCTAATGCACTGACTAGCCCAACCCAGGCCTTTGTTATGTGATTGCTGAACTACAGCAGGAATTTCTGATGTCATTTCATTTTGCCAGGCCCCTGCTAGAGAGACTTCAAAGACTTTCCATTACCTGAAGGCTGGCATTCAAAACTTTCTTCCAGTGTGCCTTCAATTATGTTAAATAGAAACATACTAAGTACCAGCCACATGCAAACCAATTTAGTCATTAACTTCCTTTCTCAAGCCCTCTGTCACAGGCAGACTGGAGGAGTCAATGGTCTCTAAACAGGCGTGGTCCTTTCCATCCCCTTGTCTTGTTCTCTCCTTTTCCTCAGTCATCCTATGCATTTTACCTACTTGATTCTCATGTTCCCTTCAGGACCCTGCTGAAGTCCTAGCTTTTCCTATTTGCCATCCTGCACAATGTCTTAGGAAGATTCATTCTTCCCTGTAATTCATGACACTTATTGTCAGGCATCTCTCAACCAGCAATTGGAACTAGATTGCCTAGTTGCTCCTTTTTTTAAATAATGTAATTGAACTCTTGTTCTAAGTTCCGTATAAGCATGTCATAGCTTATCTTTACAGTTGCCTCAGAAAACCTTCAAATATGTTTGATGTTGAAGAAAGAGAACTAATAAACAAATGAAAGATGATAACTTAATGCTCTGAAAATATTCCATTGCAATTTTAAGTTCATTAGGAAGCTTTCTTGGATTGTGTTGTTGCTTGTCCTTGCAGCTGTGTAGTCAGATTTCCATTGAGGCGCAAATCCCCCAAATATTTGGGGAACTTAGTCTGTTATACCTCCAATTCCTTCCATATATTTATTACAGTCACTTTCTTCTGTAGATGGAGACAATGATTTCATAGAGCCTTAAACAAATATTAGCCATTGCATTAAATAGGTATTAATAACATGGGGTGTTTAGCAGGTTAGTATCTGTCCAAGCAAATGGAACATACATGATTATAAAATTTCTTTTTGAAATAAAAGATATTCAGATTCCATGGTTACTATTTAATTCTGCTACATAGCAAGTGAACGTCTTTAGAAAAGTAACAGTTGATTGCCAAGTATAATTATACCTAAGTAGTAGTCAAATTGCCTGAGAAAACCTCATAAAACTCTAGAGAGTTAATCCTGAATATAGCAAAGAATTCAAGTTGGACTTCCATTGTATCAGTGATCAAACTAGCTTTATGGCATAATTCTCAAAATGCATAAAATAGGCCTCTGGCATTTAGTAAAAGTGATGAGGACTTTAAAGCCTATGATCATACAACGATTAAGTGCAAGGTGGGTGTGTAAGGTTTGCTTTTTTCATACAGCATTTGAATAGGAATGAAAATCCTTCATAGGCCTGCTGACATTGAGTATATATGGAAAAATCGAGGTCATTAATCAGGCCTGAAATGATTTTTTCCAAAAGAGAGTATTTTGCTTTCCTACTTTCAAATAATTTTGTTCAACAAGACTAACCTACATGCTAAAAAATTAATATTATAATCTTTCACAATGTGAACTAATCTCAGCATCTCTCGCTTTCAGGAATTGGGTCAAGATTTACCTTGAGGCCTTTTTACATCCTTCTGCCTCTGGGTAGCAGCTTGGGGCCTGAGGCTACTCAGGCCTTATTAGCTGCATGAAATGGGGCAGGTAGCAGAAAGTCTTTCCCCCAGGATCAGTGGTCACCTGTGGCTGTTTGTTTGCATGACTGCTGAAGTCTAACTTTAGAATGATCCACGTGTCTTACCTCTCAAATCTACATATTGTTTCTGGAAACACAAATCCTCCTGCTTTGGTTAAGAGCCCTCAATATTTTTCTTTCCTCTTTAGATCTGTAAGAGGAATCAAGGAACACTCTCCATCACCAATATAAACACTCCTGGTCAGAACGTGACTCAGCCTTTTCCTTCCCATTCGATGCTTGCCCTGGTGTGACATTTATGGGACCCTCTACTGTCCATATTTTGCCTCCTAGTGAATTTGGAGCATACAACTGTTAAGAGCTGCTGTAGAATCATTCTTATCCTGTGAGGTCAGGACTGGGGAGTTGGTAGGTAAATTATGAAGTTGGGCTGAGCCTGGTAGCTCACACCTGTAATCCTAGCATTTTGGGAGGCCAAGGTGGGCGGATCACCCATTTTGGGAGGCCAAGGTGGGCGGGAGTTTGAGGCCACCCTGGCCAACATGGTGAGACCCTGCCTTTACTAAAAACACAAAAAATTAGCCAGTCGTGGTGGTGCATGCCTGTTATCCCAGCTACTCTGGAGGCTGAGGCAGGAGAATTACTTGAATCCAGGAGGTGGAGGTTGCAGTGAGCCAAGATCGCACCACTGCACTCCAGCCTGGGCGACAGAGCAAAACTCTGTCTCAAAGAAAAAAAGTTGATTAAAGCACAAAATTATAAAAATGATATGTACATATCTTAAACTTTTTTTAAGTAAAAACATTTTAATATACATTTATTCACCAATGGATGAAGGGCCAGGTTCTCTCTGATTAGAGTTCTGAGTTATCTTTCTTGCATAAACCACTCCTTAGTGTATTGTCTATAATTGTTAGTTTTATTTTCCTTACAGTGGATGGAGAACTTACAGATGCTTTTAAATATAAATTTTTATGATTTTTTTCCATCTTTTAAAGTTTTCTTATCCACACTTAAATTGAGCACAACTTTATTTTGTGTAATACTTTGCTTTCATCAAGTCTTCCCAGAACATTTGACTTCATTTTCACAGGTACACCTCTGCTGATAAGTCAAACAAGATCAGGACGGAGCAAAGATAATTGGATTTAGCCATGAAGAGGTTATTGGCTACCTGGAAAATAAAAGTTATGTATTCATAAATTATTGATTTATACAGCATACATTATTCTATAAAATTAAAGAACAGAATCATAAACAGGTTTGGGAATAAATGCAACTGATTCTTGGTAGGACATAACTAGTAAGAACAGACATATAAAAACAAGATAGTACACTAGAAGCAGTGAGAAAGTATTCCAAGTGCTGTTAGTATCATGTAGTATGTTCTAAAGAAGGAATGGAGAGCACCAGTTAATGCTCAGTGGAAACTCAGTTCAAAGCATCTGCGGGACAATGGTATGTAGCATATCCCATCTTCCGCAACCCAAGAGAAAGAAAATCTCTCTCCCAAATCTTTACACCAATATAGCAAAATAATCTGATGGGCCCATGTGTCTACCATAGGATTGACCCCTGTTACCAGGGACACTGGGTGCTATGGAAGCTCAACGTGGGCCACACTGAATGTGAGTGGCACCCCCAGAGTTGTGCACATCACGGCTTGTGCAGTCTGCATAGCAGCCCTAGAGTGTGTGTCTCAAGCAGTGTGTATACTGCTGGTTAAAAGCAGGGGCTTGTAGTGGGAAATGGTAATGAAAAATTCTTGTAAGATGCTACATTAGTTCAGTATGAAGTCTCCTTCCCCTCTTTTAAGATTGCTTAAATTAAGTGTGAAGAGTGTAATATAATGATAATAACATGGCTACCAATGACTGAGCTCCAGGCACTATTCCAAGTACTTTACACGATCATCCCCCCGTTATCCTCTCATGAACACTGATTTCCACTGGTTACCTTATGGCTGCCCGGCCACCTTCCCGTATTTTCCTAGTTTATTCCTATTTCCTAGAAAACTGTCTCATAACTTTATACTTCTCCGTCTCCTTACCACCAAGTCCTTATGCTGATGATGAACTTGCTTCCTATTTCACTGAGGAAAACGCGGCTACTGAGAAGAGCACCTGTCCCTTGGTATGCATACCTACCTCTACCTGTACCTCTGTTCTCTGCCTGCACTCTTGCTTTGCAAACCAGCTACCTGTACCCGTCTGTGACCAGTTCCTCTACTTGGTTTCTGGATCCCTGCCACATGCCGAAAGACTGACCTCCTACGATTATTTCCCTCCTCAGAGCATCATTTTTTCCCCTTTCTTCTCACCATTCCCATCAGCATACATGTCTGTTATACTTTTTCCTATATTAAAAAATAAACTAAAAAAAAAATTCTTTGGACCCCATATCCCATACCAATTATTTTCCCAGTTCTTGGCTCTCCCTGATGGAGTTATTCATACTCTCCAATTTCTTTCCTTTCCTTCCTTTCTCTCTCAAACCTGCTGCAATTGGGCTTTCGCTCCCACTACTCCACAATAACCTTTATTTTCAAGGTAGCCAATACTCTTTGCACGACTAACTCCAGCTGTCAGTTCTCTGTCCTCATCTTGTTTGACTTACCAGTGGCATTTAACAATGCCAGTCATTCCTTTCTCCTGAAAACACATCCCTTTGTGTCTAGAACAGTCTTCAGTTTTGATCACCGTCTGTTCTTTCTTAGGCTCCTTTGTCAGTTGCTCCTTCTGTCTCTAATCCTTAAAGGTTAGAGGACCTCACTCTGCATCTCTCCTCTATCCATACTCAATCACTGGATGATTTCATAGATTTAAATATATGTTTAAACTGATGGTGCCTTCATTTATGTCTCCAGTTTTGATTCCTTCCTTGAATTCAAGACAAGTGTCTATTCGGTATCTCCATTTGCATGACAATAGGCATTTCAATCTCAATACAGCCAGTTCTGCTGTAGCATTTCAAAATTGTTAATTTCTTCCAACGTGATTAATACACTAGGGTATAATTTGAGCATAACACTAGTTTCACCTTTGCTTATGTGCATCTGTCTGAGAAATGCTAGGTGAATGCAGAAAACTGCACGCAGCAGAGCCACATAGGAATACACAGAGTGCACACATGCATGCAACATCCATCAGCCACCTCCCCTCACATGTGTGTTACCCCTATTAGGTTATGTTTGGCTGTTCTTTCCCCTTCATGAACTTTCCTATGTTTAAAAAAAACTGTCCTTCTATATCCCAAACAATGGATCTAAGTGTCCTGGCTCAAAAACACCAAGCAATGCATACAAAAGGATAATTTATTTTTGTTTTTGTTTTGGGATGGACTCTCGCTCTGTTGTCCAGGCCGGAGTGTAATGGCGCAATCTTGGCTCACTGCAACCTCCGCCTCCTAGGTTCAAGCGATTCTCCTGCCTCAGCCTCATGATTAGCTGGGACTTTAGGTGTGTGCCACCACACCTGGCTAATGTTTGTATTTTTAGTAGAGATGGGGTTTCACCATGTTGGTCAGGCTGGTCTCAAACTCCTTTGCGATCTGCCTGCCTTGGCCTCCCAAAGTGCTGGGATTACAGGCACCATGTCTGGCCTTTTTTGTTTTGTTTTTTTTTGAGGTGGTGTCTCTCTTGCCCAGGCTCGAGTGCATTGGAATGATCTCAGGTCACTGCAACCTGTCTCTCAACCTCCCAGGTTCAAGCGAATCTCTTGTCTCAGACTCCTGGGTAGCTGGGATTATAGGTGTGCACCACCATGCCTGACTAATTTTTGTATTTTTAGTGGAGATGGGGTTTCACCCTGCTGGCCAGGCTGGTCTAAAACTCCTGACCTCAGGTGAACCACCCACAGCCTCCCAAAGTGCTGGGATTACAGGCGTTCCACCGCACCCGGCCAGGAAAAATATTTAAATATTGAGGAGACGCTTGAAATAACAATGTAGAATTTTTTTTTTAATTAGGAGAACACAAGCAATCTTCGTTTTGCACAGCACCGTGTTCATTGAAACCCGTGCAGATTGGAGGGAGTGATGTGCTCCCTTTGTAGTTGACAAATCTTACCTTGAACAAAGTTCTGATATGTGTTTCTGTTAACACAGTGTCATGCAGAACAGCATCATGCAACATTGGCTGTATATGCTTTCTCCTGAGCAGTAGACATAAGGGAATTCACATAGTAGACAACGATAGACAGTCACAAACATGAAATTTTAAAAATCCATGCTTAGGACAACTTTGAGTACTGTGAAGTCAATACAAACAAAGACTAGAAATATAAAAGAAATGAAAAGATAATTGAATGTATAGATTGAAGACCAAATAGTAAAAAGTACAGGAACACTCTTTCTCATGAGAAAGCACTCTCTATACTCAAAGAGCTCAAAAGGAAATCTCTAATTCTCAAATCCCGCAGAAGTGACTTCTTTTCATGCTATTGATGCCTGGTTGCAAGATTGCAAACATTGCTATAGGAGAGACCCCATCAGTGCCGAGGCAGGAGCTAAAAGCCTCAGACTATTTCCATATAAATAAGAAGAAAGTAACTAGAAATATAACCATAGTACTTATTAGTTATTCATAGGTAATCTTAGTTATTCATAGGTGATCTTAATTCTTTTGCTAATGCCTCTCAGGTTGGAAGTGTGAACCTGGGACGACACTGAAATGAATGACCCTAAAGCAAGATGCTCTAAGCCCTCTGTCGTGCCCCCATAAGGGCTGCTGGAAGGCACCTCAGCTGAGCGGCAGCGCCAGTGCTGGGAAAGTGCCTGCTGTTTAGCCAGCTAGGGAAGGAGATGTTCAAAATATCTGAGACATCTTCTTCCCCGGAGAAGTTAGGAGAAAACCCCAGTTCTCCAAGCTCTTGTGGTAGGCCTGAAGGCTGTCAGGTAGGCCTGCAGACATCTGGGGACTTAATTGTCTCTATGTGATGCTGTGCTTCAGTGGTCACGTTCCATGTCAATCTCATGTTCTGCTTCTGCACCTGGTTCCTTTTTTCTTGTAAGAATGAATCAGTAAAAGTCAGGTAAATCTTAATGTCTTTGTGACAAGTAGGGAAAAAGTGCTGACACATTATACCCCTTACCTCATCTCTGCTGCTGAAAATTCCTGAGCCCCTACCTGCATGACACATGATGTACTTGACCCTATCACTGCCACACCCTCTTTTACCCTGCCCCCAGCCACCGACTACCAAGGCCATGCCCTACCTAAGCCCTAAATTCCCTGCCCCCAGCTTTGTACTCAATAAAAGTGAGAGCGTCCAGGCATTCTGGGCCACTGTAGGACTCCGCCCTTTGGTTGGTGGTGGACCCCTGGCCCAATCTCTCTCTTCTCTATCTCGGTGCTTTGTGTCTTTTATTTCTACAGTTTCTTTTTTTTTTTTTTTTACATGTTTAAACTGAAGACACGTTTATTCTCCAGCACAGGCCTCTGGCTCTTGGCCTCTGGATTACAAACAAAAGGGGGTTGTTTGGTCCCTGGACTGGGATGTTTGCTCACAGATTGTGATGTGCGCTCAGAGCATCTGGTTTAGGATAGGGGGGTGTGCATTTGGAGGGTGTGAGTGTGGGGCTTTGGTCCTGTTCTGCTCAAGCTCATGTGATGCTGGAAAGTGGAGGAAGAAGAGCTGGCCTGGAGAACCTCTTCCCTCCTTTCCACATCGATGGAGTTAGGCAGCGTTGACAAATACTTGTAAGCCATCACGTTAGAGAAAGTGTCGCTTGGTCTCATGATCCCTCTCACTGTCCTTTTGCCTTTTGCTTGAATTCCTCCGATCACAGGGAGTCACTGCCGCCAAGAGCAGTCCACCCCTCTTTGGAGAGCTCTTCCTCTGCAGTATACATCTGCTGTTCTGTCGTCTCCACACGCTGCTTCTGGTTCCTCCATGAGGGACAATCATTCTATTCATTCCACAAATATCTTAAAGATAATTCCGTCATGGGGGGCCCCACACCCAGTCCTGGAGATAAGGCTTCAGCTCTTAAAAGGGCAAGAGTAGCTGCTTCTTTTTTTTTTTTTTAAAGGACCTCTTTTTTAAAGGGACTTTATACATACCACGGAGGGGCTCACGGAAACCTATAGGGCTGGACCCTACACATTGCTACAGTTTCCAGAGCTTCCAGCTATCAGACATATGAGGAAGTTCCAGAAGAATTTCTAGCAACGCAAAAGTTAAAGTAGATAGTTACACGTTGGACCAAATTTGCAATTTTGATGAAATAGGTAACTATTATAAAGGCATACATTTGAAGACCTATATCTCAAAGAAGGAAAAACTTGCACCAGGCTTCAATGGTGAGAGAGATCACTTTGATGTTCAATGACAATTTGAACAAAGGCCACACCATCCACATCTGGTGTTACTGAAAAAAACTTTCTATGATTTTTCAGATAACTCTTTCACCACTTCACAATAACATCCTTACAGCCTACTTCCACACACAAACATCAGGTCTTTATAAGGTGATGCACCTCACTCACTGATTGTAGTATTTATGCATATCTTAACCAGTTAGTATATGTCAAATGGAGTTTCTATTTGCATTTTTTAAATCTGACACTGCACGGTGTCTCACACCTGTAATCCCAGCGCTTTGTGAAGACAAGGTGGGCTGATCACTAGGTCAAGAGCTGGAGACCATCCTGGCCAACATGGTGAAACCCTGTCTCTGCTAAAAATACAAAAAATTAGCTGGGTATAGTGGTGTGTGCCTGTAATCCCAGCTACTTGGTAGGCTGAGGCAGGAGAATTGCTTGTACCAGGGAGGCGGAGGTTGCAGTGAGCCAAGATTGTACCACTGTACTCCAGCCTGGTGACAGAGCAAGACTGTCTCAAAAAAAAAAAAAAAGTGTCACTGAGGAGAGTATTATACCCTCTGTTAGGTCTCCGTATGCAAGCCTGGAGCCTGAAAGTCTGAAGTCCTGCTTGCCTTGGCTGATGTCTCCTACCCCTGCCTGCATTCACCATTGTCCCTGATGGCCCAGCGGAGCTTCCCACAAGCCCCTCACCCAACCCTGCCATCTTAACTGTTCTTACGATAATATAAATACCTCTCATCCAACCTGCCATTGTCACTAAATTTGTATACTCCTTGCCCCTATCCCCACCACTGTAGCTGAACTTACTCTGCAACATCCCTGTCCCCCAAAAAACTACCCAAACCTATAAAACCAACTCCTATCCCACTGCCCTTTGCTAATGCCCTCTTCGGCCTTAGCCCACCTGCACCCAGGTAAATAAAAAGCCATGTTGCTCACACAAAGCCTTTTTGGAAAGTCTCTTTATTCAAAACTCACATTTTTCAACACCCTCAATCCCATTTTTTTCCCTCGTAAGCCTGGTGATTTTTATTGTATGATTTTGTGGTAATATTTAGGAGCACATATTATAGCAGAACTGACTGTATATCCAAAACTAAATTCCTAATCTTTTCCATAAAACTTTCCTCAGCTCAGTTAATGTGACTCCAAACAGTTGCTCAGACCAAAAACTTTGGAATGATCTTTGAGTTGTCTTTTTCTCTTAAACCTACATCCATTCCAGCAGCAAACTATGTGGAGGATCTGGCCTTTTTTCCTCACTCCCTCTATACCATCCCCCTAGCCACCATGAACTCTCTTGTGAACGTCACATTGGCCTTCTAAAGTCTCCTTGCTTTACCCTTCAGCCATATCTGATCTGAGGATGTTATTAACACCTGGCGTATACTCAATCCTCTGCTCAGAACTTTCCAGTGGCTTCCATGTCACCCAAAGTCAAGCCCAGAGTCTTTTTAGTGGGTTATAAGGATCTGAGCCCCCTGCATTATCACCTTCCATCCCTCATCTGCTGCTTTCTTCTGCTCCCATCCACTGGCCCTCTTGGTGTTTTGTGAACATGCGAGGCTCAGTGCTGCCCCAGAGCCACTGCACTGCTGTTCCTTTTGACTGGCATGGTCATGCCCAGGGATCAGCATAGTCCATTTCCCTCCTTAAACTTTTGCCCAAACACCAGCTTGTCAATAAAGCTTTCTCTGACTATCCTATTTAGAATCACAACCCTAGTTCCACAAGTCACAGTCGTTTCTATTTCTTGTATTACTTTATTCTTCTTTATAACATGTATCACCACTAAACATATTATATATAGTATTTTGCATATTTGTTAGTTTGTTTTCTGTCAACTGATGGCAATTTTAAAACATGACTGCAGATTCTTTGACAATTCTTTCATAGAGAGGTAGGTTCTATGGCCCCTTAGCTTGAATCTTGGCAGTGTGGTAGGAATGATAGTATGTGACTTCAAAGTAATACCATAAGGGGCCATGCAGTGTCTGCCTTGTGCACAGAAACACTTGTTCACAGATAGTGACTACCCGGAGGCAGCCATGCTGTGAGGAAGCCCTAGTCAAATGGATAGGTCATATGAGGATGCCCAGTCTTTAGTCATGCTGGACCAGGTGGTAAACATCTAGTGGAAAGATGGATGTATAAGTAAACAATTACAATTCAAGTGAAAGATGCTACAGTGAGATGTTTCCAGAAAGCTGTGGGAAATGATGGGAGAATGTAATTAATTTTCAAAAGAGGACTGTGAGGTCTCAGAGATGAGGTGACATTTGAACTGTCTTGAAGGATAAGCAGGAATTTGCCAGGCAATAGATAAAGGAGAAAGAACTAGACTCTTGGTCTGCTCTTCTTTCCAACGTTCAAATAGTTTTGAGGGTAGAAAAGGTCCATCCTTCTGATAACTGGAATCAACAGCTGACCAGAAGCATAAGTTGAGCTATGTAGTGAGTATTGGTACTACAGGAAAAAACCCAACAGACTTAAGCAAGACTGTAGATGGGGACCAGCATGGCATTTCCCTTTTCTGGGCCTGTTTTCCTATCTGTAAAAGAGGTTAAGAAAGAGATGTAGAGTAGGTTATTCTCACTCTACAATTCTGTGATGCTAGGTCTTCCCTAAATGTGATCTTCTGGAGGTTAAATAGTCTCCTATCCCTCAACTCTTCCTCATACGATGTTTTCCAAGATTATAGACCACACGTGTGCCTTCCATTGTGTGGATTCTACTTTGTCAAAATCTACTTCAAAACATAGGGTAGAGCACTGTGATGCCCAGAATGAATGTAATACTCCAGACATGCTCCCACCAGAGGGGAGACTCTGAGGCAATATACTCTACCTAGATATTGCACTTTAATTGGTGCAGCCCAAGGTTTCATGAGCTGTTTTTCAGTCACACCATAGGTTCAAAGCCTTGCTTGCATGAAGACCTAATTAATCTATCCATGTACTATGTATTGTTGATACAGGAGTTAAGAAGGAATTACTTAGGCAGATAGCAAGGACATGGGAGTCCTCAGTAAGTCCTTTCATTTTAATAAAAAACAGCCCCAAATCATTTTCCAGCAAAGAGCAGCCTGCCAGCTGGGAGCTTGCACGGGCAAATGCTGGCAGGAACTAAGGAGTAGACATTTTCAATATGGTGGCTCCATCTCCACTTCTCTGCCAGCCCTGAGTTCTGTAAGGAACAGACAAGATGGCAGGAACGATTTGCATAGGAAGATTAGGGTGGGGCAATAGCCTTCCCAGCTTCCCCCTCCCCATGCTATGTAAACGTCATACCTAATCAAACTAATCTATGAGCCGTATGTAAATCAGACACCGCCTCCTCAAACTGGACTATAAAACTCATTTGTCATCAGCAGACCATCTCCACTTCGAGACCTCTCTTGGGCAACCTGCTTTCTCAGCATGAGGAAGATTTCTCTCTCTCTCTTTCTTTGTCTATTAAACTTTCTGCCTCTAAACCCACTCCTTGTGTGTGTCCATGTCCTGAATTTTCCTGGCACCTGAAGACAAAGCCCAAGGTATATACCCAGACAACGTAGCTGCTTCATTGTAAGTTTATGCAATTGATTGAACCTAAATGGAAGACTTGAAGACTTGATACTGCTCGTGCTCTCTCTCTCTCTCTCTCTCTCTCTCTCTATATATATATATATATATATATATATATATATATATGGAGACAGATTCTTGCTCTGTTGCCCAAGCTGGAGTGCTGCAGTGGTGCTATTTCAGCTCACTGCACCCTCCGCCTCCCAGGTTCAGGTGATTCTCCTGCCTCAGTCTCCCGAGTAGCTGAGACTACAGTTGCGTGCCACCATACCTGGCTAATTTTTTGTAGTTTTTAGTAGAGACAAGGTTCTGCCATGTTAGCCAGGATGGTCTTGATCTCCTGACCTTGTGATCTGCCTGCCTCGGCCTGCCAAAGTGCTGGGAGTGCTGGGATTACAGGTGTGAGCCACTGCACCAGGCTGATACTCATTCATGTTAAATTTATCTTAATATTCACAGAAGTATCTAGCAT
Organism: Sapajus apella; assembly: GCF_009761245.1. Lineage (NCBI taxonomy): Eukaryota > Metazoa > Chordata > Mammalia > Primates > Cebidae > Sapajus > Sapajus apella. Next base: position 4,010,255 of record NW_022436968.1, on the reverse strand, counting down.
AATCAATAAATATTTGTTGAATCGAATAGATTTTCACTTTGCTTTGGGCTGTGAATACAACTTTTTAAAAGCTTTTGAAGCTTTGTTAATTTAATATTTTACAATGCTTAAATCTTTCTACTCTAAAAAGTGATTTGAGATAAGAACTTTGCTTCAGCATTCCCTCTCAGCTGTGTGATGTCCGCAAATCAGGCAAATATTCTATTTCTGTACCCATAAGGAATGTGACCTAAAAAACGCATTGACCTGGGGTTTGCAACCAGCTTTCTCCATTAATAAGTTATGTCCTGCTAATAACAGTGTTAAATATATGAAGGTCACAAAGCACACAAAAAGCAAAAAACAGAATCCTCAATGTGCAGATTTTCAAAGGCTGCAAATAATAACATGGTCATTTCATTGAAGGATTTACCGGTGCAAATCCTACATGGAATAGGAGATGTAAAATTCCCTGAACCACTCTGAAAGTGTGACACGCTGACAGGCTTGAATCTCAAATTTTAATTGAGGCCGTCTTGTTTTTTGTGAAGAATTTTAAAAGCTGTTCTAAATTGGATTGTTCAGAATGGTTTCCATGCACTCACAAGGAAAACACCCGCAGATGAATAGAAAATACTAAGAACCAGGAGGCTCACACACTGATACTGATTCTCCTTTTCACCCCAGAAGCCACGCCCAGCCTTCAAGCATCTGTCCGCACACGTTACACAGGCCTTCCCTTCCCCCGTAGCAGATGGAAGGTTATAAAGAGGTGGAGCCAAGAGGGACAAAAGATTCTAATAATTGTATTTTCCAGCAACTTTTTTTTCTTTTAATTCTGCACTCTTCAAAAACTACAGGAGTGACTGCATGTAAATAGACCTCTCTAATGGATGGCAGATTGCCATTGACTCTTTGCAAATTTAATCCATTAAGTGTTTCCTATAGAAAGAGGACAGAATGCCCCACAAGGCAGAGGGTCAACCTTAGAATATAAAACACAACCTGAATGGGGCAGTGCAAGAAGAGAAATCCACATGGCCTCCAATGGTAAGAAACTCTTTGCTGTTTGCTGATTTCGTTATTTCAGAAGGGAAGCTAAATCAGGAGTCTGATGCTTTCGCTAATCTTTTTCTTTCCTTTTTTCTCCTCCTTCAGGAAGGAAGCCATTCAGGCGACAAGCAGGCTCTTATCTCGGGCTTCTTATCATTAACCAGAGGAGCCTGTGCTGGAAATGAAATTCAGAGGCACAGCCAGGAAAGGCTGTTTCCCTAATTGAGCGGCTGCCTTTTGAAGTCTTGTCTCCCCTGTGGAGCCTGGAGCTGGCTAGGTCTCCCTGGCTAAGATCACTCATTGTGTAATCTTTCACACACCAGGAGCAGATGCTCCTCGACTGGAGCTTTTTTGAAAGGCCTTTAATAAGGCTTCTCAACCTGCCACACGTCGGGCAGCCAGAGGGAGGGACAGTTTTCAGAAAAGCCTCTGATCTAGGGGTTCAAGATGCTAGACGGCTTGGGCTTTCCTGTCAGTTGCATTTCAGTCAAGATTCTGCAGTTTGGGGGAATTCCCAGCACCATGAGGGGGCTTCCCATTTTGTCCCCTCCCTTGCTTTCCCCTGCCTTGCCTTCACAGGGTTGTGGTCAAGTTTAAATGGCATTGTGTTTAGAAAGGACTTGACACACATTAAGGGTGGTTACAATAAATGTATTCTGTCGACTTACTGGGGCCCTAACATTCTCTGTCGGCCACTGCTGGTCTCCATCCTGTGGCTACCATTCTCCCTGCTCCCCTGGTGAATCTGACACTCACTCTTGGCTCTATGAGTCCCAAGTTTTAAGAACAGGGTATGGAAATTGCCCTGGGTATGGAAATTGCCTTTCTTTCCCTGGGCAGATAGACCCTGGGTAGGGAAGAAGGTGGGATTTGGGTATTTCAGGAAATGACCAGTGCCTGGCACTCCCAGACTGACATCTCAGGGAGAAACAAGGCACACCAATATGGCCTTACATGATAGAGGCCCCACCACCCCTCAAACTCTGTCTCCCACCCTTTTCCTACTGGCTTACTACTTTCCAATCACATTGTTCTATTTGTTCTTCTCCAGACTCTCTGTGAATGTCCTGCCTCAAGGCCTTCGCCTATGCTGTTTCCCCTGCCTGGAAAGTCCTTTCTCCATACTGTCACCTGGCTGACTCCTTGTTCTCACACAGTCTCTGCTCTCATATTGGCAAAGCCTTCCCTGGAAACTATCTAAAGTAGCCCTCTTCTTCCATGTAATCTCAGTCACCCTGCTTTGCATTCTACAGAGCACCGATTACTATCTAAAATTATGCTACTTATTCATTTGCTTGTGTGTAGAATAATTAGGGCAGAGTCTCTGTCTTGCTCTTTGTTAATGCCCAGTATGATGCCTGCAACATAATACGTGTTCAATAAATATTGAATATTTTAAGAAAGTGACAGAACAACCACCAAAAAACATGTAAGCAACATAAGCAATTAGGCAAAAATATAGGCACTAGGGAGGCTTGGGGAAGAAGACGGGTTTGTGCTGATTAAAAAAAAACCCAAAAGGGTAATCCAGAAATAAAAGATGTCAAAGGAAAGATATGTAGACTAGAATGACTAAGGCAAGTTTGGGTGGTAATATGAAGACTGACCTGGCTAGAGCACAACTACTCTTTTGAAGAAGAAAAAAATATTCAGGGGTGGTGGTGGTGGTTGTGGTGGTGAACTCAGGACTGCCATGTGTAGCTGTGTACGTTGTATGTTGATGGTTCTTGCCACACAAAAAGCATCACATAGAAAGTGGTGTCATTGACATTGGAGAATGTGCAGCCATTGTTTCTTTATCTTCCTTTTTATTGAGATAGGATCTTACTCTGTCACCCAGGCTGGAGTGCAGTGGTAATCATATCTCACTGCAGCCTCTAACTCTTAGGATCAAGCAATCCTCCTGCCTCAGCCTCCTGAGTAGCTGGGACTACAGTCACGTATCTCCATGCCTGGCTAATTTTGGTACGTTTTGTAGAGATGGAATCTTGCTATGTTGCCCAGGCTGATCTTCAACTCATTGCCTCAAGTGATACTCCCGCCTTAATTTCCTAAAGTGTTGAGATTACAAGCATGTGCCATTGTGCCCAGCCTCATTATTTCTTAGAACATATTTTTGTGCTCTTTTCTTTCTCTTGTCTTTCTGGCATACCCATTATACATATGTTGGTTCTCTGTTTATTTTTCTTTATTCAATCTCTGTTCTTCGTATTATACAATTTCTATCCATCTATCTTCAAGTGTGCTGTTTATTTCTTCTACTAGCTCAAATCTACCACTAAGCCCCTCTGGTCAATGTTTGTTTCATTTATTGTACTTTTCAACTCCAGAAATTTTATTTAGTTCTTTTTTATAATTTCTATCTCTTTATTGGTATTCTCTATTTGATGACAAGTCCTTGGTAGAATTCCCTTGTTTTTCTAACAAAGGAACAGCCTAAAAGATTAGGCTGCAAGCATAGATATGGAGGCAAGATATACCATAAAGATGCCTTCTGTGTACCTAGCAAGGGTCACATATACACGGTAGGCTTCAGCAAGCACATTCCTTTCCTTTTTGGGACATACTCAGATAAGGGAGTTTGTATAGGGGTGCGGGGAGGTTTGCTTGAAACATGACTAAGAGGAGAAACACAGAACCAAGCACGTCTGCAATGGAGAATTCCACCCCCTTACACATCCACAGTAACGGAGTAACTTAGGCTGAGTCCACATGCACACTAAAAGGACAGGGAGGAGCTGTCAGGAATTTGAATTTGCATGGATGTAAATAAAACCCCTAGTTCTACCAGATTTTTACGCCTTATGTAAATGAAATATCTTGCCCTACTTGCCTATTTATAAAAGCCCTTGTATTCAACTGTAGAACAGCAACTCTTGTTTTGGCCCCCTCTTTGCTGCTGTGAGTTTTCTCCTTTTGCTTTATTAAACTTAACTCTAGCCTCAACCTTGTGTCTACACTCCTTAATTTTCTTGGTCATGAGACAAAGAAAATTGGGTCCTACTTCAAACAGCAAAACTGAAACATTGTGGTGCATTGGCAAGGCTGCTACAAAATGTCATAGAATCTCTATGTTCTTTAAATCAGATTTTAGTAGTTTTCCTAAATATTTATTCATTTGCTGTATTCTTATAGGACAACTTCCAGAGACTTTAAATGTTGTTCTTTTTAAATAGTTTCCTCCAATTTTGCTTGTTTCTTTAGGGAGTAAGTCGGTGGCACTCCTCATGCTGCCATACTGAAGTCATGGGTCACATTCACATTGTAGGCATAGTAGATTTGTATGTTGATAATTATAAACACTTCAGGGCAGATGGCTGTAAGATGACTTATTCTAAAAAATACAGTATGTTCCAATTATTTTCCATCAGATTAAAGTCAGGTATCTTGAGAAAGTGTGTCTTTTTCTAATTTGCACAAAAACCTCTTTGGGTCAAGTGTTGGCGCTGGTAGTGAGGGTTAGGGAATGGGAACGTAATGCTGGTTGGAGGTGATGGTAGGCATGGCCGTAGGTCAGTGGTAGGCTGCTACGTTTGGTTGTACAGTTGTGAAACTATAGGGTCATCGTAGGTTTTTATTTATTATTACAATTATGCTGAGTGTCTCCTATTTACTCCTCCTGCTCCATTTCTACACTTCTCTACCCTTTTCTATGTCTCAAGAAATTGCCCTGTATGAACTGTCTCCATGGGTTGTCTTGCTCTCTGACTTCTGGCTGGATTCAGAGAAGATCAGAGGGCAAAAGAAATTTGAGGTGGGAGTATTTCTTCCCCTAATTCTCTCTTTGCTGGGTCACCATGGTTTGGCCACATCCCCCTGCTTAAGGTCATGGTTCTTGTCAAACAGCCATTTTCTTACAGTTGCCTTTCTCTGGATTGTGGTAACTGTGCCCTGTCCTTGAACCTTCATGCCTAGTAGGTAATAATGGTTCCCAACTGTTACAAGTCCTAAGGTACTATACTCCCTATTATTTGTTTCTCTAAATCCTGCCCATAGCTTTGTAAGTAGTTCTTTTATTAAACTGTCCTTAAATTACCCAATTTGAGCATACCATCTGTTTCCTGATGAGACCCTGGCTGATAGCAACAATTCTGCTGCAGATGACAGTCAAATATCTTGAGGACAAGGTGCCTCTTTCTGCCTTGCACTTGAACTAGCCATCCAGGGAGTTGTGGAGGGAGGTTGTAGAATAGTGGTGGTGATGGTTGCAGGTGGTAGAGCTAATAAAATGGTTTTGAATGCCAGAATAAGTCTAAGATGTACAAGACAGATTGATGAACATGTGGACAACATGCTGAGAAAGATTATTCTGGCAGCTTTGTGAAAAACAGACTGGGATAAAGGATGGCTTCAGAAAAACAGGCCAACTGGGAAACTGCTGCGGTATTCTTAGAACAAAAAGTAAGGGCCTAGACTAGAAAAGGAGCCCTAGAAGAGAAAGGAAGTATTGGAAAGACTCTTCAAGGAAGAAGCAGAACTTCCTGGCGACTTATTTTGGGAATAGCAGGAAAGGCAAAGAACAAGGATAACACATTATGATAGGACATGTTGCCAAACTAGAGAGTGGAGGAAGATGATAGAAATACTAGTAATAAGAATGATTAATTGTAGCTTAGATTTATCAAATGCTTCCTGAATTATGACATCAGGGTTCTAAGGGCTTCACAAATATTAACTCACTTAATCTTCCTTTTGACTTTGTGAAGTAGATCTCAACATTTTACCAATGAGGAAACAGGTACAAAAAACTCCAGTTACTTATCTAGAATCAAGTATGTAAGTTAGTGAGTAACTGAGCTGAAATTCACTCCCCACAGCCTGAACCCTTCTGCCTCTCAAGATATAAAAAATGATTGAAGGGCCAGGGAACAGTTGCCCCAGATCAACTGTCCAAATTTGTCTTTACCCCAGGTGCCTACCACGATGACCATAATTAACTTCTTTCTATTTCCACACTTACTACATCCTTTTCCATCTCTTACTGAAATGGCCTCAGCTTGCTTGCCCACCTCATAGTAATAATCATAGCCAGCATATCTTGAGCATTTATTATGGGCTGTCACAGTTTTATGTGTTTGATGTGTATGCACTAATTAATCTTCATGGCAACATTATGAGATGGATATTACCAGTAGTAATAGTAGTATTCTCATTCATTAGAAAGCAAGCTACAGGAAAAAGGAATTTTTATGGTTTTATTCACCATAATTCTGTGTGGTATATTGTAATGGTCAGCAAAGATTTTTTTTTTGTATGAATGAATTTTACAGATGAGGAAACTGAGGCAGAGTTGACCTAAAATGACACAACTCGTGAAGAGGAGGGCCTTGCTTGGGCCCAGACTCCGGCTTCATAGCCTGTGTAGTATCACTAACTCACACCAACTCAGCCCTTAAGACCAGCACAAATGTCACCTCTCCTGGGAAGCTGGAAGGAAAATGGATCCTCTGAAAAAGCCTTCCCACTCCTCTCCTCCTCCCTGGGGATGCCTTAGAAGAAGCAGTGCATTCCAGGCTTCAAGCATGAGTGCCACTGTGGCATCTTGCTATGTCTTTAAATCCTGTACAGGGTCCTTGTGGTCTTCCTCACTTCTCTTTGGCCCTCACTCTCATTCTTTTTGGTGCTTCTGTCCTCTCAGGCGCTAGTTTTGGATTCCCAGGATCATGCTCCCACCCTCAGCTTTGCCCTTTATCTCCCTTGGCCAAATTTTAGTAATAACACTGTCCATGCGGTCACTTCCCTCCATTCCCCGGAGCCCACTGTGCTTGCTCTGCAGACGATACCACTTAGGTTTCCATTTCTATCCAACCTGCGAAGCTCTTTTTATAGTCTGCAAATTGTGTTGCCTCTTCTCAGGCTTTGAAATTAGGGAGTCTAGGCTGACCTGGTTGTAGTTCTTTGAAAGTAGGGCTGGCACCACCTCCTTCCTGATTTATCATGTGGTAGCAGCAGGGAGGGGACTATCAGTGAATATTTATTAGACATCTAGTCGTCCAGCAAGGAGCTAATGTGAACATACCCATGGGGGTGAAGGACTGCTCTTAGAGGTTTGCCGTTATTGCAAAGCTTTGCTTTGAATCCATACTTTAGCATTTAGCAAAGGGAAAAGGCCAAAAGGACAAGTAGCTGCAGCAGAATTCCTGGATAAAAGCAGATTGTATCAGTGACTGTATTCTGTTCAGTACTGCATTCACTAAGACTTAATGTCCCGTTAGGAGCTATGGATCCAACAACTGATAATAATAGCTAAAGTCAAAACTCTAGGTTTTTCCAATTGGAGGCTTAGGAGCTCATTTCTAGAGCCACGAGCTTGTGAGGAAATACTATGTGATATTTCATAAACCACAAATACTGTTTTCTCTTTGGGAAGAAACCAGTTCCTAGGAAGCCAGCTATGGAAGGCAAATTGCCTTTCAAGGTCTCGTGTCAATTCTTGGCTTTAACAAGCTTGTGACTCATAACCACAGAGACTTCAGCCTAGGCCCAAGAAGCAGCTTGGAGCTGGGAATGGAGATTATTACTGCAGATGACTAAACAGCATTCAGCTGAGGTAGCAGAAACTGGTGCTGCTAATGAGAAAAGATGACTACTGCCTTTTCTTTTCCACATACAGGAGGTTTTCTTTGGTGGATTTTCATTTTCTGCATGAAATGGCAGACTCGCCTCCCCAACATAAAATTTCCACAGATATAGAATTATGTAACGTTCAAACTAGGAAATTTCTTAGAAATCATCTCTTCCATCTTCTCAACTTGGATATAGGGAAACTGAGGCAGAGAGACCAGGTAACACTTGAGTTTGCATAATTTGCTAATTAAGGCCTGGATTGTGTTTTTGAGTCCAGCATTTTTGCCATGGAAACTACAAGGGTGTCTCCATAAGCCTTCTGGTAGTCTGAAATAGAGTCATTGGAGAGGATAGAATATTCTTTTGTAAATGACACTGTATTGACACTCCTTTTGAGGTCTGCAACACTCTGATAACCATAGCTATTGGGGAAAGACAACGTCTTCATGCCATTCTGGATAAAAATAGGAGCACAAAGACCAGTGAGCTGAGGAGCCTGCAGAGCTGTATAGAGCTTAAGCTTGACTGGTCATGTTGCCCAGAGGGGCTTCACGTATATTTCATGTTTTCACTCTGCCAAGTACTGTGTGTGGCAGATTGTGCTGTCAAAGTATCTCAGCTGGGGACTGTTTTCCAAAGTCCTCTTCCTTACAGGAGTCAGGTTAGAGATGGCCAGGATGGAATTTGCGTGAGATTTGAAAGGCAGAAGAGAGGCAGTGGCTGTTACTTTCTGAAAATCTTTTCAGGGTCCTATGTGGTGACGGACAAAACTTGTCCAATTTCTGCTCTGCGTCCAGTTCTTCCAAAATGCTGGCCCTGCTGAACAATAGCAGCTCCAAGCCTGCCGCTGGATATTGGGCTGTACCACTAGATACTATAGGCCAGTATCGAGTGGCAGGCTGGGAGCTGCTGATACAATGATGTGTAGACCTCGCCACAAATCCCCACTTCGCTGTCCTACTTCAGTTGCTGGATTGTGACTAACTCCTCTTTGTGACTGGTTTGTGACTCCCTCATTCTCCAACTCACCCTTACACACCTTTACTTGCTCAGCTCCTCTCACACCTGTGAAAGGTCTAATTCCTTTAAGAAGTCCTTTATCCTATAGCACCTTAAGTGACTCTGCTCCCCTGACTGACCCCTGATGATTCATACTGGATCTCCAGGAATGGAGAGCCCGGGGCAGTGCAATTCACTTGCCTCTCCCTGCATTTGGCAATCCACACGAAACCGATGTGGCAAAGGAGGAACCAGGAAGTGTTCTTACTATATGCAGGTAATATATGTTGTCAGCACCTCGCTGGAAGATTCCTCAGGTGAACAAAGAACTTGTCTGACTCTGACGGCAAAGGGCAGTCAAGTGGGCTGGGGAAACCTGAGAGCGGTGTATTCTAGTGGGCCTGCCCACCAGGACAATGCTTCTGCCATCCCAAAGCCTTTCCTAAGCCTTTGCAATGCCACACACCCCCGCCAAGTCCTCTCCTACTCCTCACCTCCCACAAAAGAACTAAGAGGTACCATAAAGCTTTTGTCACCTTATTGTCTAATCGATCTGCAGAGCTGAAGATGGGCTTCCTTAATCTATTTTGATGGGTCCTATTTCCAGTTACGTTGTGAAAATCAATCTTGAAAGGACTATAATTAACTGAACTTTTTCAATCCCTATAAAATACATAATTTGTAGCTTCTCACATTATTATTTCCCACGCACCCTACCCCAACAAACACATTTAAAAACATGAACTGACGTGGTAAAAAGTTAGAATATCATTTGAATGAACTTCCCAGTGCCAGAGGGAAAAAAGCCACAGATTTGAGCTGAACTCTGAATGGTTGAGGAAGTAACTACATCTGACAGTTTTTATTTTTTTTTAATAAAAATTTCCCTCTTCTATTTGGGCAATGCAGATTTTCCCTTTTTTTTCTCTCTCTTTTTTTTTTTTTAGAGATAGGGTTTCACCATGTTGGTCAGGCTGGTCTCGAACTCCTGACCTGGTGATCCACTTGCCTCGGCCTCCAAAAGTGCTGGGATTACAAGCACAAGCCACCACGCCCGGCCCAAATTTTCCCTTTAAATTGTACATTGATTTATATGTTTTTGAATAGCAAAGTCAGCAATTCCCAAGAACCCTGATATGATAATGCAGGCTGTTAAACATATGTTACAGCAAGAAAAAATTATCTGGTCAAATAAAGTGTGAGAAATACTGGCTTTGTTCAAAAGGAGTTACAGAGTACCCCCTTGTCTCAGGAGCTGTGCTGCGCACTGAACAAAATACAGCTAGTCTCAGTCCACGTGATGCTCACAGTCTACTAGAATACAGGTAAACAAGCTTCCTTTCTGGAATATTCCTGAGAGTGTCTAATATACTGATGTGAATTCTGAATACCAAGGGGAAACGCTGTGCCACATTTTCCAAACTGATTATTTGCCAAGCTACTTCTCTCTATTTTCAAACTTACAAGTAGAACAAGTTATTCTTAGGGTGTCTGTTTATGAAAAGCTGACCTAAATCAAATAAAATCCTGAATCTAACTAATTTATAAGAAAGCATTTCTGAAGAGCAGCGTTAGAACTCCTGAACTCTGTATTGAATCTTACGTCATTTAAAAAAATACAGTCAAAGATGTCATTCACTTTACATAAAATGAGCTAAGAGCAGTGACATATTTGTTAACAATCTATGCAATTAGCAATCTATGCAAAGATGGATTTTTTTTTTTTTTTTGAGATGGAATTTTGTTGTTGCCCATGCTGGAGTGCTATGGTGTGATCTCGGCTCACCGCAACCTCCACCTCCTGGGTTCAAGCAATTCTCTTGCCTCAGCCTCCCGAGTAGCTGGGACTACAGGCACGTACCACCATGCCCAGCTAATTTTTGTATTTTTAGTAGAGATGAGGTTTCACTATGTTGACCGGGATGGTCTCGATCTCCTGACCTAAAGTGCTGGGATTACAGGCATGAGCTGCCACGGCCCGCCCAAAGATGGATTTTGATATTCTTGTAACTAAGTGGGACAAATGCTTAATGTATCTGCTATAGTGTTGATAATTCACAAAGCTGTAAAATAATGTGATGATTCTTGAATTAGGGCTGGGTTTATGCTTCCATCTTCTACCATGAAAGGTTGATTTAACACAGCTTGGTAGTTGTATTAAATGTTTGAGTTTCTGTAGAGGAAAATGTTTGAGTTTCTGAATTTTTTGGGAATGATATTCCAAGTGTCTGCCTATGTCTATTCAAGGATTATCATCTCCGGTAGCTTTGGAAAAAAGGGGAGCTTGTCCCATTTCTACCGCAGGGTCAGTCCAAACCTACCCACTTCTCTGGTGTCCCCTGGCTGTACCTCTCACTCAGACATCCACTCACCTGAGTCCTGGGGCCTGTAGATGCCAGTATCCTTCCCTAATAGCATGCTACTATTATCGTCTTCAGCAGAGCGTTAATATAGGAAAGGCTGCCATGTTCAATTTCATTCAGATCCTGGATTTCCCATTATTCTGTCTGGGGTAAAAGACACTTTTTTTTTTTTTAAGGGATCAGGGTAACCAAGGATGGAAATGAAATATAGTTATTCCTTTCTTAAAATTTCTTAGTCATTTCTTCATGGAGAATTTCTAATCTCCTCAAAGTCCTGGATTACCTCTGTCATCATTGTCATTCTCCTCTTTTTCTTCCTGTCTCTCCCTCTCTCTCTCTCTGTCCCTCTCCCACCTTTTCTTTTTAAAGTCAGGTATATTGAAGTATAATTTATATATGGTTGAAATTCACTGTTTAGTGTACAGCAGCTTTATGAATTTTGACAAATGCTCCATTTGTATAACCATCACTGCAATCAGGACAGAATATTTCCGTCAACACCCCACTCACTGTCCCACTCAAATTCCCTTGTGCTCCTTTCTAGCAGCACTTATCTTATCCCCAGCTGTTGGCTACCCCTGATCTGTTTTCCATCCCTAATATTTGCCTTTTTGAGAATTTAATAAAAACATTATTTTTTAAGTCATAAAAAAGGAGTTAACAAGGGATCATAGCTTTATTCCTAAGCATAATGAATTTGAGACTCTTGTCATGTCGCACACATCGGTGGTTTGTTCATTCTTATTGCTGAATAGTATTTTATTGTAGGTCTATACCACAGTTGTTTTTTAAAAATCATTGTGCCAGTTGAAAGACATTTGAGCTGATTTTTATTTTTGGTATTTATGAATAAAACCACTATAAACATATGCATACTAATTTTCGTGTGAACATAAGTCTTCATTTCTCTTGGGTAAAAACCTAGGAATTAAATTGCTGAAACATGAGGTAAGGTTTAACCTTACAAGAAACTGCCAAACAATTTTTATTTTTATTTATTTATTTATTTATTTGGAGACAGAGTCTTGCTCTGTCGCCAGGTGCCAGGCTGGAGTGCAGTGGCTCGATCTCGGCTCACTCCAACCTCTGCCTCCCGGGTTCAAGCAATTCTCCTGCCTCAGCCTCCGGAGTAGCTGGGACTACAGGCACATGCCACCATGCCCAGCTAATTTTTGTATTTTTTTAGTAGAGACGGGGTTTCACCATGTTGGCCAGGATGGTCTCAATCTCTTGACCTCGTGATCCACCTGCCTCAGCCTCCCAAAGTGCTGGGATTACAGGCGTGAGCCACCATGCCCGGCCAACAAACAATTTTTAAAGTGGTGGTACCACATTGCATTCCCACAAACCATGTATGAAATTTTCAGTTGATCCACATCCTCATCAGCACTTGGTATTGTCAGGTTTTTAAAAAGCAATCCTGAGGAATGTGCAGTAGGGGCTGGGCATGGTGGCTCACACATATAATCCCAGCAGTTTGGTAGGCTGAGGCAGGAGGATTGCTTGAGGCCAGGAGTTTGAGACCAGTGTGGGGAACATAACAAGATCCCTTCTCTCTTTCTAAGAATACAGGCTGGGCACAGTGACTCTCACTTGTAATCCCAGCACTTTGGGAGGCCAAGGCGGATGGATCACCTGAGGTTGGGAGTTCGAGACCAGCCTGACCAACATGGTGAAAACTGTCTCTACTAAAAATACAAAAAAATTACCCAGGTGTGGTGGCACATGCCTGTAATCCCAGCTACTTGGGAGGCTGAGACAGGAGAATTGCTTGAACCTGGGAGGCGGACATTGCAGTGAGCCAAGATTGTGTCATTGCACTGCAGCCTGGGCAACAAGAGTGAAACTCCATCTCAGAACAAAACAGAACAAGAATACAGAGTGATATCTCATTGAGATTTTAATTTGCCTTTCCCTATTGACTAATAGTGTTGCATATCTTTTCACGTGCTTGTATGGCACCAGTATATCTTCTTGGGTGAAGTGTTTGTTCAAATCTTTCACCCATTTTTAAAATAAATTGGGTGCTTTGTTTTCTTATTATTGAGTTTTGAAGATTCTTTGTAAATTCTAGGTATAAATATTTCATCAGACATGTATTTTATAACTATTTTCCCCAGTCTGTGCCTCATCCATTCGTTTCCTTAATTGTGTCTTTCAAAGAGTAGAAGATTTACATTTTGATTAATTCTAATTTATCAATATTTTCTTTTATGGATTGTGCTTTTAGTGTGGTATCTGAAGATGTTTTGCCTAACTCAAAGTCACAAAGATTTTCTTCTATAAATTTTATAGTTTTAGTTTTAACATTCACATTTAAATCTATTTTTGTCTCTGATGTGAGGTATGTGTCAAAGTTTATTTTTCCTGTATGAATGTCAAATTGTTCCACCACAATTTATCGAAAATATGATTCTTTCTCTATGAGATTACTATGGTCAATTACAATCAATTGACCATGTATGTGTGGCTTTATTTCTGGACTCTCTCTTCTGTTCCAGTGGTCTCTCCTTTTACTAATAGCACATAGTTTAGATTAATGTTTCTTTATTGGAAGTCTTGAAATCAAGTAATGTAAGACCTTACAACTTTGTCCTTTTTCAAAATTGTTTTGGCTATTCTACTTTCTTGGCTTTTCCGTATACATTTTAGTATTAGATTGTCTATTTCTATAAAATATCCTGTTGTGATTTTGATTTAAATTGAATCACTAGATTAATTTGCAGAGAATTAATATTGAGTCTTTGACTCCATGAGCATAGCAAATCTCTCCATTTACTTAAGTCTTCTTTGGTTACTTTCATCAATGCTTTTTCGTTTTCAGTATGCAAATATTCCATATATTTTATTAGATTTGTGGCTAAGTACTCATGTTTTTAATACTACTATGCATGGTACATTTAAAACATTCAATTTCTAATTGTTACTTTTATTATATAGAAAAAAATCTGATTTTTCTATATTGACCTTGTATCCTAACACTTTGTTACACTCATTCATTATTTTTTCCAACTTCCATCCATGCTTGAATCCCTGAATTAGCATTCTGTCAGCATTCATTGACGGCCAGTTTTTTGTTTTGGTGGCAGTATCTGATTTTCTTTTCATAGTTAAGTTTCCTGTCTGATAATATGTGTCTGATTTGTTAATTATTGTGTCTCATGGTTTGTTTTCTCTTGTAACTTTCTTTTTTGAATTTAGGGTATGATGTATAGAATTGGAAAGACTGAGTTAAATGGAATTTATACCTAAAAATGAACATGACTCTAACTGCCAGGCCATTCACATGGGAAGTTGAATCAATCTAAGAGTTTGAGCTGGGCTGGGTTTTATAGTTTCTATGGTTATCTTAGTGTACCACCAGCTTTAAATTCTTTTAGTATTATCTTGTGTTTAGGGTAGAGATTGGGTGGCTGGAGATGAAATGGGAGAGTTCCCTGACCCCCCATCACAGGGCAGTTGACAGGGATGTGGCTCATCTGTTTGGCTGCATCCACTCAAACCCATTATGGGAGGGGGAGCATACAGACGGGAAGGTGCAGAAGCCAGGGTGAGTGCTTTTGGAGCTCCAACCCTATAGTAGCATCTAGGGGTGGGTGCCTGTGGCTCCCAAAGCCCCAGTGAGTGTATGCCCAATGCCCTTTTAGCTCTGCCATCTGCAGACAGCCTAAGGGTTAACCAGCTCAGTGCCCTCTTGGTACCCAGGTTCTTGTCTAGTATCCAGGTAGAATCAGGTCACACAGACAAATTGAAGGATGGTAAATGTGAGGATTTTATTGCCGGATGGAGGTGGCTCACTTTGGGATGGATAGGGAGCTGGAAAGAGGATGGAATGGGAGGATGATCTTCCCCTGGAGTTCAGTTGTTCTGTAGCCAATCTCCTCTCTGATGCCCAGCTGAAATCTTCTCAACAGTCAGGTGCTCCTTCTCTTCTCTGCTGTGCTGCTTTTCTACTTGTCTGCTCATGGAGCCTGGAGTTTTGGGTTTATATGGGTAGAGGATAGAAGGGCATGGTGGGCCAAAAGGCACATTTGGGCCTGAAAGCAGGAATACCGGTTCCCATTTAGGGCCACAGGTTTCCAGGCTTGAGGGTGGGGTCTTTGCCAGGGAAACACTCTCTTCTACCCAGTCTTAGGTAAAACCTGTTTCACTGGATCTTGGGAATCAACATTTTTTTCATGCTCCTGCCTCTTTTTCCAGTGGCAGCCAAACTGCCTTGCATTTTTTAAAGGAATCATGAGGTGGGGAGTTTCCTGCCACTCCCCCAGTAATAGAATTCCTCTAACAGCCTGGGACCTGAATGCTATATTGAAGGTGTCTCTTCCCTTCTCCCACCCCAGTGGGTTTCATCTGCACCTTGGGATAGACAGAGCTCCTCCTACTCACCCAGCAGCTTAAGGCTTTCTTTCCACAAGGGCGATGGCTCCAGACAGGGTTTGTGGATTTTCCCACTGTGGCAGCCGCTCCTCTCTTCTAGACATCCACCACAAAATGAAAATGCTAGGTCTCCCACCCTGCCCCAACCTTTCTCTGAGTGCCTGGTGTGAGGTGGAGGTTTGTGGAGAGGAGCCTGTGTGGGGCTGCATTCTTACTCTGTGTCTGTGAAATTCCTGGGAATCATCAGACTTAGCATTTAGCAAGTTATTAAACACTTTAGCTTACCTGTGTGGATGGCATCCAGTTCCTTTTCCTTGCTGTGTCTTGAGCCAGTGCTTGCATCCCATCTCTTTGAAGGGCCCTGTTTTCCCTTAGATTTTAGGTTAATTGGTTTCCCTGTGTTCTCAACTAGGTTCAAGAAAATTATTATTTGTGGCTTGTTCATTTGTTTCTTGTTGATATGGAGGGATGCTCTTCCTGGCTTTCTGTAGACTAGGTAGAAATGCCTTACTCTTTCTCTCTCTATAACCTCCACACATCTTTCACTTCTTACTCCAAGCTATTGGCAGAAATGTGAGTCCTTCTGATTCCATTAGGCAGAGAATTTCAGCTCTCTTTCTGTTTCATTCTTATGCATTTCAGGCCATGCTTAGGTGTCCTCACTTTTCTTAATCAAAAAACAAAACAAAATGAAACAAGAGCACATGAAGGTCTTTTATAGGACTAAAGAACTATGTACAACTTACAACAGTATGTATTCAACTCAAAGTATAAGAAAATACACTATTAACTAAATCACTATGACACTGATTACCATGTTGTAAGAAATCTGGGGGAAATGAGTCCCAGTATTAATTTGAAGATTTAACAAATAATGTCCTCAATGGCGCTAGTGTTGGAGCCACATTTCTTAGATGCAGATATCCAAATCCACTCTAGTTAATGTAAGAAGGAAAAGACCTATTAAAGCATAGTAAATAGTTCACAGAATTTCTTGGACAGCCAGCAAATAGTCTTTTTAACCTGGAACAATACAGTTAGGGCCAGTACCTCGAGACACAATGCCCTGTGAAACCACAGGGCCATTATGGATGACGCATGCCTACAATTGCCGCCTACCTTGCAGCAGCTCTAATTCCAGAGCCCCACCTCACTTGATTCCTAAGAACCAGATTCTTTCATCCCCATGGATGCCAGGATATCAGCCATAGTGTTCACATACACAATCCAAGTCAAACAGCATTAAATCTACTTGATCAAACCAAGGTCATATGCCTCTAGCCTGGCTGCAATAGAATCTTTGAAATGTAACTCTTATTGAATGTGGGGCCACATGCTTACCTCAGGATCAGTGATTGGAAAAGATTGTGATTCATTCTCAAGGGCTGGTATTTTCTCTCCATCACAACTGAAATTTTCTGTCCAGGTGCAGTGGCTCACACCTATAACGCCAGCACTTTGGGAGACAGAAGAGAGGGGATCACTTGAGGTCAGGAGTTTGAGACTAGCTAGCCAACATGGCAAAACCCCATCTCTACTAAAAATACAAAAAAATTAGCTGGATGTAGCGGCACATGCCTGTAGTCCCAACTACTTGGGAGGCTGAGGCACGAGAATCTCTAGAACCCAGGAGATGGAGGTTGCAGTGAGCGGAGATCACACCACTGCACTCCAGTCTGGGTGATAGAATGAGACTGTTTCAAAAAACAAACAACAGCAAAAAACCCTGAAATTTTCTTAGTAAGAAAGGGATAAAGAGGAAGGTTATTGAATATGCAAATACTATTTGTTGAATTCAAATAGCTGGGTGCTAACAATGCCAGACACTGTTCCAGTTGCTTGGAACACATCATTAAACAAAATGAAAATGATTCTTGCCCTGGAGGAGCTTATCTTCCAGCAGGGGGAGACAGACGTTACTGATGAAGTATATGGTATTGATATATGTCATGCTACAATGTGATAAATCATTTAGAAAAGAGAAATATCAGAGCAAGGGATTGGAAGTGTAGGGGTTGGAGATGGAGGAAGAATCAAGTTATTAAGTAGGTGCTTAGGGGGGACTTCTTGAAGAGCTCAGTGAATGCTTGAAGGAGGAAAGGAAGAGAGCTGCGTGACTGTGTGAGGAGCAGCTCTCCGGGCTCTCTTGAATGTCCTACGGGAGGAGTGCCGTGGCACATGAAAGGGACAGTAAGGAGGTCACTGTAGCTGGAGAGGAGCCAATGAGGGGAGAGTGGTAGGAGATAAGCTCAGGGAAGGAGTGAGGAGCAGGATTATGTGGGGCTTGTGGTTCTTTGAAGGATTCTACTTTTTTTTTTTTTTTTCGAGATGGAGTTTCACTCTTGTGGCCCAGGCTGGAGTGCAATGGCGTGATCTCTGCCCACCGCAATCTCTGTCTCCCGGGTTCAAGCGATTCTCCTGCCCCAGCCTCTTGAGTAGCTGAAATTACAGGCATGCGCCAACATGCCCGGGTACTTTTTTTGCATTTTTAGTAGAGATGGGGTTTCTCCATGTTGGTCAGGCTGGTCTCAAATTCCCGACCTCAGGTGATCTGCCCACCTCGGCCTCCCAAAGTGTTGGGATTACAGGCCTGACCCACCATGTCCGGCTGAAGTACTATAATTTTTAAATGGAATGAAATGGAGAGTCACGGCAGGCTTTTGAGCAGAAGAGGAACATAATCTGAATGTTAAGAGGATCACTCTGACTGCTGTCTTGCCAATAGATGGTTGGAGGCAAGGGAAGAAATGGGGGCACCTATTAGGAAATGAATGCAGAGACAAAGATGATAGGACCAGGGCGAGAAAGTGGAGGGTGTGAGCCGAGGTTGAGCTTTGCATGTGTTGTTAAAGCAGAGCCAGCAGATACACTGATGGGGAGGGATGTGAGCTGGGGAAGAAAGAGCAGAGGTTTTTGTTGTGAGCCACTGAAAGGGTGGGGCTGTCATCAGCTGTCATCAACTGGGATGGGAAAGCTGTGGCTGGAACAGATTTGGGGGAGATAGTGACTAGAGTTCAATGTTGGAGAGACAAGCTAAGGGGTATGGTACAGGCAGTTGGGTAAGCTTACCATTTAGGTGAAAAGTATGGGTTACAGATATAAATGATCTAGAAGCAGCAGCAGCTGGTGCCAGCTTTTCTTTTCAATAAGAGGAACATTTTTTTTTTCTGCATGGTACAAGGCCTCTAAGAAAATCCTTTGACTTTCCAAAAGCAAAGGTACTTTCAGACGTTAAAACACATTTTCTTGTGAGATCTAATCAAGATAAAGGAGCTATATTATAACAAAGAATTGTTCACAGCAGTAAGGATCCTTAATGCATTTGTTCATGGCCTTGGCAAATTATTTAACTTCTATGAACTGCAAGGTCAGGAGTATTTATAGCACCTACTGTCATTAATATTTTTAAATAATGTTTTTACCTAACACCTCTCAGAATGCCTGGCAATTCATTCATTCAGCTGATAATGATGCCTACCT
Organism: Sapajus apella; assembly: GCF_009761245.1. Taxonomy (NCBI): domain Eukaryota; kingdom Metazoa; phylum Chordata; class Mammalia; order Primates; family Cebidae; genus Sapajus; species Sapajus apella. The sequence continues at coordinate 3,991,437 of NW_022436968.1, read as the reverse complement.
AACCATGTGCCAGGCATTGTGCTAGGTAATGAATATACAACTATGAAAAACACAGACTGTGACTGGCCTTCTGGAAATTACAGTTGAGGAAGCAAGCAATTTATCAAAGAAGAAACTAGCATGTCCAGTAAGCTTGTGAGAACCTGCTCACTCTCACTGTTGTTGGAGGGAAGGTGGATGCGAATTAAACTCACAGTGAGATGTCACTTTGCATCTAGTGGCATGGGAAAAAGGTAATAATTCCAAAGTTTGTCGAGGGCAATGGTGGAAACAAGAGGTATTTTTCAGTGAAAGTAGGAATTCAATGTGCAACCACTTCAAAGATGAAGTTGACAATGTTAGTGAAGTGGAAAACACATGTCCTCTACAACCCAAAATTTCCACTGCAGGACTCTGCACCAGAGAAACTCTTACACATGCACTCAGGGTGACATACACAGGATATTCACTGCAGCACTTATAGTGTAGCAAAAAAGGAGAAACAACCTAAATGTCCCTCAGTGGGGGATTCAAACAACGGAATAATATTCAGAGGTTAAAAATGAATGGACTGCATAGGTCAATATGGAACAATTTCCAAAAATACAACAAAAAGTAAGTTGGAAAACACACTATCCTGTGTCTGATTAAAACATCACACAAAACAGTATGCTCTTATACAGTAAAACATTAAAATATCCAAGGGGAAAACATTAAATATACAGTAAAACATTAAAATATACAAGGGAAAAAGATGAATGCAACTGGAATGAGGACGGAAGGTTTAGCTGCAACCATGATGATTTATTTCTTAAAAGAACAAGTATGACAAAATGTGTTTATTAAATCCAAGGGCTTACATGAGTGACTGATATTTTATGTACTTCTCTGTATGTTTAAAATATTTCATAACTAAACATTAAAAACTTCTTTTTTCTGTGGTAAAAAATACCTAATGTGAAATTTACCATTTTAACCATTTTAAGTGTACAGTTCAGTAGTATTAACATCATTAATTCACATCGTTGTACACAAACACTATAATCCATCTCCAGAACTTCTTTCATTTTCTTAAACTGAATCTCTGTACCCATTAAACACTAGCTTTCTGATGTGGTTTGGTTCTGTGTCCCCACCCAAATGTCATCTTGTAGCTCCCATAATTCCCACGTGTTATGGGAGGGACCTGGTGCGAGATGACTAAATCATGAGGGTGGGTCTTCCCAGTGCTGTTATCGTGATAATGAATGAATCTCACGAGTCTGATTGTTTTTAAAAGTGGGAGTTTCCTTGCATAAGCTTTCTTTGCCTGCTGACAGCAACATAAGATATAATGTGCTCCTCCTTGCCTTCTGCCATGATTGTGAGGCCTCCCCAGGCACATGGAACTGTAAGTCCAACAAACCTCTTTCTTTTGTAAATTGCCCAGTCTCAGGTATGTCTTTATTAGCAGCATGAAAATGGATTAATACATTCCCCATTCCTCACTCTTCCCAGACCCCAGCAACAACCATTCTACTTTCTGGCTGTATGAATTTAACTACTCTGCATATCTCAAATAACTGGAATCATACTTATTTGCCCTTTTGTGACTGTCTTATTCACTTACTGTAATATCCTCAAGGTTCATCCATGTTGTATCATGTGTTAGAATTTCCTTCCTTTTTAAGGTGCAATAACAGAACATTGAATGTATACGTATAAACAGATTTTGTTTATCCGTTTACCTGTTGACAGACACTTGGACTGCTTCTTCCTTTGGGTGACACGATGTCATATTTTGTGTGACAAAATTAAACAATTCAAATAAAATAAAATGACAGGAAAGTTATATAGAGAGGCAAAAATAAAATGTGTGTTGCAGGCTGGCCGCAGTTGCTCACGCCTGTAATCCCAGAATTTTGGGAGGCTGAGGAGGGCAGATCACGAGGTCAGGAGTTGAAGACCAGCCTGGCCAAACTGGTGAAACCCCGTCTCTACTAAAAATACGAAAATTAGCCGGGTGTGGTAGTGAGTGCCTGTAGTCCCAGCTGCTCGGGAAGCTGAGGCAGAAGAATTGCCTGAACCCAGGAGGTGGATGTAGCAGTGAGCCGAGAACGTGCCACTGCACTCCAGCCTGGGCAACAGAGTGAGACTGCATCTCAAAAAATAATAAATAAAAACAAAACAAAATAAAATGTATATCACACATGTGAATGTGGTATGTTGCATGTTTCACAGTTGAGGAGTATCCTTGTCCCTTATATGGCACAGTGGCATGGACCAGTCACACTAGCCAGCTGTATTCCCTCTCAGAGGCAGGGCTGGCTGTGGGCACAGCTGCACTCTGCCACCCTGGCTTCTGCATTGGCTCCTCCTTGGGCGGCTGCTCCCACAACATGTGATGTCCTGGCTTAAGCCGAACAGCTTCCTTCTTCCTTCTTGTTGAAACTGGCAGAAACCAAGAAAGCAAGCAGGCTCAGGCAATTGGCAAGTAGTAGGTATTGGGACTGAGAAGTATTTGGAGCACTTGTGCTGGCAAGCTGATTGATAGAGGCAGCCCCAGCCCCACCCAATTCTTGCTCACAGTCCTCATGCCTTTTGGCATCGTGCCTCATCACTACTGCTCCCCTGAGTGTTTCCAGATGCCCTCCACCAGGGGCTTCTCAGACTGAGAGCATTAAATCGATGCCTCCCTACCAATGCTACTCAGAACCACAGTGCATTACATAAGACAGGAAGTGGAGCTGCCCTGTGGGGTTAAGGGGCGGGGGCGGAGTAGATCTGAGGCTGGGGATCCAAACCCCAGTGCAGCTCCAGGGAAGCCTCATTTGAAAATAACTGCACAAGGCTAATGATTAGAAACCCAAGCTCTAAAGTGCAGGGAGGAAGAGGAAGATTGTAATCTGGAGAGGGTCAATCTCTTCTAGGCAAGGCCAATCAGCTATTGTGATTAAAGTGTGTGTGTGTGAAGAGGGTGATATTGAACCAACTGCTGGAGCTCCTCCTGCATTGCCACAGCAGTTTTTGTTTTGTTTTGTTTTGTTTTGTCTTTTTATATGTCCTCCAGAACCTTGGGGCTCCTCAGGGCACAATTTGAAAATCACAGACTGGTCTGCCTCATTTATCCTTCTGACACTCTGCAGACTGTTAACATCCCCACACAATAAAAGGTGAACCTGAGGCCAAAGCCGCACAGGTAGAAAGTGGCTGAGTCAGGAAGGCGCCTTCCAAAGACGACTTTATTATCCTTCAGCAGAGACGCATACACCGCAGCAGCTTGAAGTAGTGGGGCTTCTGAAAACTGTGGGCATGAACCAGAAATGAATCCTTTCCCATGCTGGGGAAGCCCACTCTGGCGCAGAAACAAAGCAAATTATAGCTGTTGGGGAAACACGCCAAACGCAGCAGGCTGAGCCAGAAGTGGGGTTATTGCTCAGCTCCTGGGATCCCACTGCGTGTAGGTCTCTTGTCCTCCCCACACTGAACTCTGGGTCTCCTCACTCCCTTGCCAGCTGGGAGGCCCACAGGCTGCCAGGCATCTGGTGGAAACACACCAGAGCAGCCGCAGCTTCAGCTCTTCCCTCTCTGCCTTCCTGTCCCTCGGCTGTCTCCTGTCCCAGGGTGAAGGAGAGGGGGCTGACTGTGGGAGAGACCAGAAAACGAAGGGGAGAAACAGAAGCTGGTTGCCACAGAGAGAGATGGTTGGTGGGACCAGTGTCACATGTCAAGTCGGAGGAGCAAAGGCCAATTGGGAGATGGCTGTGGCCTTTGTTGAAAGGTCTGCTTGGGAGCCAGGTTTCAATTTCTGGCTATCTTTAGACAGGACCCATTTCTCTAATAACTCATTGAAAGGTGAGAGAAAAAGGAAGGAGCACACAAACTAACCTCTTTAAAAATATGACAAAATCTAAAATGTCTTTGGAAATTTCAAGAAGTCCTTGAAGAGAATCATCATTTCTTTTCTTTCTTTCTTTTTTTTTTTTTTGCTTTCCCTGAGGAAATTCAGCATGGACCTATCTCCCTCTTGTGGAATTAATTCCACCTCTTGGTTGCACAGGGTTTGGTAAAATAAGAGGAAAACTTATGGGGACTTCTTGTCTCTCCGTTGTCTGTCTTTGTGCAAGAAAAGACAGCAGTATTGTAATTATCAAAGAAAAAGCTTTAATTTTCGGAATTGAACAAATATTTAGAAATAAACTTTCAGTGTAACCCTTTATAGTACCAAAATTCTGCCTGTAAAATCTAGTGCTTAAAGATTTAGTTTTACTTAATTCTTCAATATTATACTGAATTTCTTCTCCAGTTTATGGTTAAGTGTTTACAAAAAGAGTCCAGTTTTGTAAAACATTTGAAGACATTTATTCTGAGCCAAATATGAGTGACCATGGCCCATGACGCAGCCCTCAGGAGACCCTGAGAACATGTGCCCAAGGTTGTTGGGGTGCAGCTTAGTTTTACATGTTTGGGGGAAGCAAGAGACTTCAGTCAAATACATTTAAGAAATACATTGGTTCAGTCCAGAAGGGCAGGACAACTCGAACTTGGTAGGGGGCTGGTTCCAGTTTACAGGTAGATTTAAAAATTTTCTGGTTGGCAATTGATTGAGTTTATCTAGACCTGGGATCAATAGAAAGGAAATGTCTAGGTTAATAAGAGGTTGTGGAGATCAAAATTTTATCATGCAGATGAAGGCTTCAGAGAGAATGAATTGTAAATACTTCCTATCAGACTAGAGAGCTGTGTTGATGTTTAATGCGTGGAGAGGTAGAATGAATCTTTCTGACTCCCACTTCCTGTCATTGCCTGAACCTGTCTCTCAGGTTAAATTTTAAGAGCACCCTGGCTGAGGAGGAAGCCATTCAGATGGTTGGGGGCGGGGTTAGAATTTTATTTTTGGTTTACATAAGGAAGGTAAAAGGAGGACCATGACAAAACTAAATTCATGTTTCTTCAGCCAGACTCCAAAGTTCTTTGCAGAATTGTTAGCAACAATGATACAAGACATCAATAGCTTGTTACAGTAGGCGGCTAGTCAGGCATCAGCAGGGCAGGAGAAGGCATCTCCCACTCACCAGGCAGCTGTCACAGTGCCTCTCTAAGGTTGGAGCCAGCGGCAGGGAGAGGCAGTTTCCCTGTACACAAAAACACCTGACACTGGTAATGGGCAGCTTTCAGGAATTGGTCAAGTGGGCTCGAGCAGGCGCCTTAAGAGGCAAAATGGCGGAATATGACCTTCAGGGAATTCCATTGGAAAAGGGAAGAAAGTCTCAGGTGAGCATGCTTACAACTCCAGTAAACACACCACGTGCTCACCTCTCAGGTGCTAGCAGGTTACTGCACATGTGGGAGGCTCACCTTAAGGGAAGAATCAAGGCAAAAGGACGCACAATGCCAGAAGTGAGTCTGCATATGAAATCCTAGGTTCAAGGTCAAATGGATCAGTTGACCTCCAAGTAGCCCGCTTGGATCTTTTCCAAGTGTACTTTCCTTTCTGCTCTAAAGCTTTTTTAGTAAAGTTCCGCTCCTGCTCTGAAACTTGTCTCAGTCTCTTTTTCTGCCTTATGCCCCTCAGTTGAATTCTTTCTTTTGAGGAGGCAAGAATTGAGGTTGCTACAGACCGGTAGGGATTTGCCACCATTAACTCAGGTAACTTCCACCAGTAACAAGCTAATATTTATTATCATTTGCTTTGCGCAAAGCATTAGGCCAAGCATGTCACTTAAATTATCTTACTCTTTGCAGTAAAATTATTAGTCTAATTTTACTAGGAAACTGAGGCTTAAAGAGGTTAAGCAATTTGTTCAAGGTCACATAACCAATTGCTGAAGTTTAAATTGGATTAATATCAATGATCCTAAATGGAGACATAGGAACAAAGAATAATAAGCACATATTGCTCTCTCAAATCCTGGCCTTCAGGAGATTAGCTGAGAGAGATGTAAATAATCCATAGGGTTTTGGTTTTTATTTTTTCCTTTTGTGATATTTTGAAGGATAATCAGCTCGTATGTGGGGTGGATCATATTGTTTAAATTATTTGCAAGGTTAAATTAAATGTTGAAACAGAATACTTTTGGTAAATAACACAGAAATTAGTTATGCTGCAAGACGGGGGGTGGGACTCCGCTGTCAGGAGGTGTGGAAAGTGCCTCATGTCAGGATTGCTCCATTACTGCTTCTAGCCACACCCATTCTATTGCGTACGGGTTGCTAGTAAGACAGATATTACAAGCCAGCACGATCAGGACATGACAAAGCTGCATTGCTGGTCCGGAAACCCCCTTGGCTGGATAGCAAGAAAGGGTAGGGTAACAGAGGCATTTTTGAAACAAGTCAGTCTTAAATATTCACTAGGATGTCTTTGTCAATTTCCTATAAAATGTCATTCTGCTATCTTTGAACTGAATTTAGGTCTACATACAAGACAGAATAAATGGATGCTGTTAGTGACCTCCATCAAACTGTAGAACCTTGACTGCTTTGGTGATTCTTTTCCCCATAAATTTGGCTATGAGTCAAGGGGAGCCATTCCAGTGATGTCACCAACCCATCTTCTCTATGGCACCTTTCTTCTTCCAGACAGTGTCTGGTACAATGGAGAAAAAACACAGGGTCCAGTTATTGATTTTTCTGAGCCAAAATAGCTGTTATTAGTTGCCAGGAAGACAACATAAAGAGAACAATTCCGGAGGGGTTGGTGAAAGAGGTATCTTTAATCATGTTGATGACAACATGACAGCCCCTGAGATAGAAGTCCACACGAATTCCTATAAATATTGTGTTAAGGGGGTTTAGTTTTCGTCAATGGACTTGAACTACAGCATATCAGGAGGATGCTTTTGGCACAAGAAGCCAAAAAATCCAAACTCACCTGCTTTAGTAAGAAGAGCAATTTATTTTTTCTCAGAAAAAAAAAAAGTGCTGAGGCAGCTCAAAGGTTGGTTAATTCAGAGGTGGAAGGATGTCATGAAGGATTCCATTTTTCTTTCTGTGTGTTCACTCTGCCGTCTCATCTTTTCAGTCTCATCCCCTCGCTGGCCATACTCAGATATAAGACACTGTCACAGCACCACCAGGTGTTCTGTGCAGACACGAAAATGTCTACAAGTAGACGGGAGTCTCTTCTTTGAGCTTTTTTTTTCTCAAGAATAAAGAAACCACTGTCCAACCCTCCCCAATGCCTGAGCAAAAATTTGCTCATAGCCGATTGATCAGAACTGGATCACATACACATGCTTAAAATGTGCTGGCAAGGAAAACTGCGCCATCACAATTGCCTCAGACCAATCAAGATTTATCCCTGAATCACATGGGAGGGGAACTGCCTCAGGAATGAAATAAGGGCTCTGACATTATTTTTAAAAAGGAGCAGTTAGGAGGTCGCTGTTGTGTTGGCAACCAAAAGTACCTGTTACACATACGGTTTGGGATATGTGAGTACATATACATATGTTTTCTTTTTTGTAAGGCCATTTTTGGGGGATCCTGTTTATAATCTAGACCTCTTTTCAACAATTTGGAATGTAACTTGGCAGAAATAACCACCCCCAACACCTACAGGAACTTTGAAACACCTCTTAGTTTAAAAAAAAAAAAAAAAGGAAGAAAACAAACCTTGTAAGAGTGCAACTTTCTTGGCATTAGGAAATTACAAAGAATAAACAGTGTTATTACTGACCCTACATTCATTCTAACAATGGGCCTTTCCCAAGCAACTTTGCCAGCAGCCTCCAGACCAAAAAAGAGAAGAAAGCCCATTAAGTCTTTATTCCAAAATACATATTTTAAATAATGTTCTCTAACTATAAAAGTAATTTTATGTAATCAAAAAAATATTTATCACACTGTGTATGTGTGCACGTTTGCATGTGTGTGTGTGGAGGGGGGAGGAGGGGCAGAGGAAATGGGGGAGAGGATAAAGTGAAGTGGGGGAAGAAGATGATACATTGTTTTGGAAAAGTGCTTAGTGAGACTCTAGTATACAGACAATGAGGTTCCAGAATACATTTAGAAAGAAACAGCAGAGACAGTGAAATTCCCCTCTATGTGGAATGAACAGGAGTATAGCTTTGGGAAGAGAAGAGAAGAGAGGAAAGAGAGACAATGAGGGGAGAGCAGAGCAGCCAGGCAGAACGCTACTGCCTGAATTCAATACGAGAGATCCCGACAGTAGGGCAGTGAGAGAACTTTTACAAACAATTTCATTCCAGCTTGTGTTCCTGATATGTGATCGTCTTGGACATCCCAACTCTGTATTGTCTAGCCTCATACCCTAATGCTTCATGTATTTGGGGGCAATAAAAATGACTGAATTCCACATCTGGGTCGAGGTGGACAAAGGGGGTTGAGAAGTGCCGAGGGTGGCGATGTTTGCAGGAGGTCAAGTTTAATAGAAGAAACCTGGTACCACAAGTGACAGTGACAAAGTACATCCCAGAATGCACGGGAATTTTGGAGACGATCTCAAGCTCCCCATGAAATTTGGAAAGATGTGAAAACAATTGTATTTAAATCTTAAAGGCAAGAGGTATCAGCTGACACCTGGGTTGCATTGATAGAATTAAAATAAATACCATGTCACTGAGCAGCTTTATGTACTTCCCCCCCGCCGACATATCTGAAGCATTTTCATGTTTTTGAAAATATATTCTATCTAAATATGAATTCTTAAAAACTGTAATATGATTTATATCCTATTCCCGTTCAAAAACATAAAATGAAATTTTATAGGCCTGCTACTTTGGATGATAATGGAAGATATTTGTGCAGTTGTTATAAATTCATTTGGGTCACTTTGGACAAGTATTTAATTTTTATTGTGTGCCTATAAATAACTAAATGCTGAAATAGCCAATGAGTTGTCCTCTTGAATTTTAAGTAGTAAAATTGCATAAAATGTGCCAAAACCTCAAAATAAATGTGATGTGCTGAGTTTAATTGATGTGGACAATTAAAACAGATTTGTGTGGTTGTTTTCCTTCTTCAAAATTGATTTTCCTCTTACTCCTGCATTATTCTTCAACTCTTGGATGTAAGAATGAAGACCCAGGCTGAGTTTGCCTTATGCCATGAGGCTAGCTTCTTTTTTTTTTTTTTTTTTTAAAAAAAAGATGGGGTTGCACCATGATGGCCAGGCTGGTCTTGAACTCCTGGCCTCAGGTGATCCACCCATCTCAGCCTTCCAAGTGCTAGGATTACAGGCATGAGTCACCACACCCGACTGAGGCTAGCTTCTTTCTTTAACTTTTTATTTAAACAGTTTTTATGGGTATATAGTAGGTGTACCCATTTATGGAGTATGTGAGAGATTTTGATACAGGAATACAATATGTAATAATCACATCAGGGTCAATGAGGTAGCCAGCTTCTTTGTTTTTTTTCAAAACTGACTATGGATGAATTTTTCTGGTGCATACAAACTCTTCATTTGTTTTTAAGGCAAAATATTGATCTTGAATATCAGCTGTTCATACAAGCAGATGCATGGACCTGTGATACCAGGTGTGAAAGCTTCGAGCAGAGCACTTGGCTCTTAACCGGGACCTGAAGACTTGCTTCTTCCTTTCCTTCCATCCCATGACCTCTTCTGACATGCACAGTTCGAAATTGCAATTTCTAACTCTGAGATTTAAGAAATTTTCTTAAACTTTATAAAAGAACAAATACAGAAAATTGACAACAAATTTACGCTTGATTTTTTTTTTTTTTTTTTTTGAGACAGAGTCTCACTCTTGCCCAGGCTGGAGTGCAGTGGCACGATCTCGGCTCACTGCAACCTCTGCCTTCCAGGTTCAAGTGATTCTCCTGCCTCAGCCTTCTTAGTAACTGGAATTACAGGCACGAACCACCACACCCAGCGAATTTTTGTATTTTTAGTACAGATGGGGTTTTTCCATGTTGGGCAGGCTGGTCTCGAAATCCTGACCTCAAGTGGTCCGCCTGCCTCGGCCTCCCAAAGTGCTGGATTATAGGCTTGAGCCACGGTGCCTGGCCTAACACTTGACTTTTAAGGAGCCGATATCACCGTGGTTCCAAAATCTGAGGAGATATTAATGCCGGCCTCTACATCTACACTTGGAAGATTCTTCCCAGATAAGTGGTGTAACCAAATATCTCCCTCCTGTGGGTTAGAGATCCCCAGAGAGGAGTCTCTGGAAGGTACAGGATATAGGGAATTATATGGGAATCAAATAGGTTTTGTAGTTCTGTGTATGTATGACTACCTGTTAAATATGTATAGATGCTATTGTAATTAATAAAGTAAAAATTCATTGAAAAGTATTGCTAAATTAATAGTAGCTGTTTCTAGAAATGTCTTCAGTCAGTGAAATACTAGAATATTATGTGGCTGTGATTATCTCTTTTTACGTTTAAGAAAGAAGCTGGGCATGGTGGCTCACGTCTATAATTCCAATACTTTGGGAGGCCAAAGTGGCAGGATCACTTGAGCCTGGGAGTTTGAGACCAGCCTGGCCTACAGGGTAAAACCCATCTCTACTAAAAATACAAAAATGAGCCAACCATGGTGGCAGGTGCCTATAATCCCAGCTACTTGGGAGGCTGAGGCAGGTGAATCGCTTGAACTCGGGAGGTGGAGGTTGCAGTGAGCCGAGATTGCACAACTGCACTTCATCCTGGGGGACAAGAGTGAAACTTTTTTTCGGAAACAAGAGTGAAACTGTTTTCTCACTCTTGTCTCAAAAAAAAACCTGTACATTTTCATAATTGAAATATTGGGCAGCCATTAAAAACCATATTGTAGTGTCAAATATTAAATAACAAGGAAAATATGTTAGCAGAATATTTATGGGAAAAAGCAGGCTGTAAATCAGTATCATGGTATATATCTGTAGATATCAACAAATATATATATATATATATATATATATCTCACATGGAATAAAAGGATTTTATATGGGTATTGTTTTTCTCTGAGTAATAGAAGTAGAGTTTTTTCTTTTTTCTTTATTTTTATGTTCTGACTGTTCTATAACTTCAGTTATAAGACAAAATTTAAATTTGTCAGGGTCCTCTTATGAAAGACTTTGCTATTATCCTATAAATAAATCAGTGCTAGTGACCGTTGACCTTTTCAACCCACTAAAAAATGCTAAGGTTGTTTAATATTTTGGATGTGTGAGATGACACTGATGAGCTTCTGCTGGAAGCCCTCTCCCTCACCCTGTTTTCTGTGGCAGTCCTGTTAATGATGAGACTTGATGCGCTGTTACCATAACCCTGGGGAGAATGCGCAGCTGGACACTTCTTTCTCAGGAACAAGAGGGGTCTTCCCTAATGGCTGGAAGAAAATGTGGAGTCATCTAAGAGAAGTGTTGAGATGAAGAAATGTCCTCCCTTACTCTAAACAACAGTGGGTGCCTGTATGGGTGTGGGTAGCATCTATGTACAGTGTCTTTGAGTAGGGAAAATTGTAATTAGAGCCACTGTTGCTCTGGGCCATAGTGAGCCATTACTGCCCTTTTCCCAAGCTTGCAGATGGACAGAATTACGTTGCCTTAATAATGAGACTCTTAAGTGCCAGCTGTCATACAGCATGGCAGCCCTACATGCTAACAAAGCCTTCATTAAATGGTTTGCTCCGAATAATTTGCCTGCTCTTTTTGCCCTTCTAGCAACTGAAAACTTGGCCCCTCTAGCCCTCCCTCCAGACCTTCCGTGGACACCCTTAATTACTGCAAGAGAAGCCTGTGCCATGCTTGGTGGGATGGCAATTTTTTTAATCCCACATGTCTTCATATTATTTTTATGCCCTGTTTCAAAAGTTTTTAAATGAGGTTGGTAGCTAACACCCTGAGCTATCATTCATTCCATGGCAAAATAATAATTGCTAATTTTCTTCTTCAGAGAACCAGAGCTTTATCAGGAATAACATTATGCAAATGACTATGCAAATGCAAACCAGAAGAGTACAGTATCTGGAAAAAAAAGTTCAGATAAAACCTTCAGAACACATCCAAAGTTGGCTGGAAAAAAGAACGGAACATTTTAAACTGTAAGGTCACCATGGTAGCAAAGGGAATTTATTACTAATAAGAATTTTGCAAGAAAGCTCTGCACTTAAAGTAAGAGGTAGGGCATACATTCATATTTCTTCTGGCTTAATTTATTTATGACATTATGGTTGTCTCTGCCCACTGTTAAGTCCCCTTGGGGTGGGACTCTTCATCCTTGTGTGGTGTCTAATGGTTCAAAATGCTTCATGTTCAACCTTCTGAGGCTTAAAAAATAATCCTCTAGTTTTTCTACTTTCTATATATTTTCTTATCATTAGTAGTTTTAACTTTATCATCTTGAATCTTATTGGAAGAAATACTACAGAGATAAATACTCAATTCTTTCAAAACATAACTTTTAAGGTATTGTTAAATAAATTGTGTCTTTTTTGGAGGCCGAGGTGGGCAGATTTACAAGGGCAGGAGGAGTTCAAGACCAGCCTGGCCAACATGGTGAAACCCCATCTCTACTAAAAATACAAAAATTAGCTGGGCTGAACACCTGTAGTCCAAGCTACTTTGGAGGCTGAGGCAGGAGAATTGTTTGAACCTGGGAGGTAGAGGTTGCAGTGAGCCGAGATCGTGCCATTGTACTCCAGCTTGGGTGACGGGGCAAGACTCTGTCTCAAAAAAAAGGAAATTGTGTATTTAAAAACTATGCATTATTCCTCAGGACACCCCCTTTGAAACACCTGGGAAAGAAGCCTGGTTTCGGTTTATAGCATAAAAGGAAGGAGGAACTCCAGTACTGTTTATGTCACATATGGGATGTATGCATATATTTAATGACCAAATAAAGGAAAGGTTATTAATTTAGTAAGCTTTGTAGTAATAAACTGGAGGTTTTGATTTTGTTCTGTCTTTTAAAAAGACCAATTATTTAAATTTAAGAGAAGAGTATTTGAAGGGCCCTTGCTTTACAATCTACATCAGTAAAATTTATACCCAAATCTGACCAATATGATAGCTAGAGGAAACAAAATCCAAAGTTTGTCCAGGCATGGTGGTTCATGCCTATAATCTCAGCAGTTTGGGAGGCCGAGGCGGGAGGATCACCTGAGATCAGGAGTTCAAGACCAGCCTGGCCAGAATGGTGAAACCCTGTCTCTAATAAAAATACAAAAGTTAGCTGGGTGTGGTAGCCCACGCCTGTAGTCCCAGCTACTCGGGAGGCTGAGGCAGGAGAATTGCTTCAACCTGGGAGGTGGAAATTGCAGTGAGCCGAGATTTCGACATTGCTTTCCAGGCTGAGCACCTGAGCGAGCAAGACTCTGTCTCAAAAAAAAAAAAAAAAAAAGGAAAAAGAAAAAAACCCAAAACTCAAAGGCTTTTTCTTTTCTTTATTTTGCATACTTTAATTTCAGAACAAAATGAACAAACAAAATAAAAAACCACAATACACAACATCCAATCCTGCTGTCAGAGTAGGGAAAGAATAGGGGCTTGACACCCTTGTTTCCTGCCTTCAACTGAAGGACAGGAGAGAAAAAAAACACTAGACATCAGCAGGGGGAGCCAGGTGGGTCGGGGCACTCAAGGCTGCAGGGGGAGCCATGAGGACACTATACCAGGGCAGTTTTCCAACTATGAACTCCTAATCTACTACTTCCATGTGAGACACATCCTCATCACCCTCAAGAGGAGGGATCTCATCAGAAGCTGCAGCACTGGGTTCCTCTGCTGCCACTTCATCTTCATCGATACCTAGACCTAACTTGATCATGCGGTAGATGCGGTTGGAGTAGGTCGGGGGATCCTCAAGGGAAAAGCCAGAAGAGAGCAGGGAGGTTTCAAACAGCAGCACCACAAGGTCCTTGACTCCCTTCTCATTCTTGCCTGCCTCAGCCTTCTGCTGCAGCATCTCCACAATGGGTGGTCAGGGTTGATCTCCAGGCGCTTTTTGGCCATCGTGTAGCCCATGATGGAGTTGTCCCGAACTGCCTGGGCTTTCATGATCTGCCCCATATTGGCTGTCCAGCCGTAGGTGCTGGTCACAATGCAGCAGGGTGAAGACACAAGCCTATTGGAGATTGTCACCTTCTCAACCTTCTTATCTAAGATTTCTTTCATGAGCTTGCAGAGGTTCTCAAACTTTGCCTTGCTCTCTTCCGTTTTCTTCTTTTCCTCCTCATCCTCCGGTAGCTCCAGACCCTCATTGGTAACTGAGACTAGGCTCTTCCCATCAAACTCCTTTAGCTGCTGCACACAGTATTCATCAATGGGCTCAGTCATATATACCACCTCGAAGCCCTTCTTCCGCACTTGCTCCACAAAAGCTGAGTCGGCCACCTGCTCTTTGCTCTCACCAGTGATGTAATAGATGGACTTCTGTGTCTCCATGCGAGAAACATACTCTGACAGAGATGTCATCTCATCTCCAGACTGGGAGGTGGGATAGCGCAGCAGCTCAGACAGGTGGCGTCGGTTAGTGGAATCCTCATGAATTCCAAGCTTGAGATTTTTAAAGAATGCCTCATAGAATTTCTTGTAATTCTCCTTGTCTTCCGCCAGCTCAGAGAAGAGCTCAAGGCACTTCTTTTTTTTTTTTTTTAATTTATTTTTATTTTATTGCATTTTAGGTTTTGGGGTACATGTGAAGAACATGCAAAATTGTTGCATAGGAACACACGTGGCAGTGTGATTTGCTGCCTTCCTCCCCATCACCTACATCTGGCATTTCTCCCCTTGCTATCTCTCCCCAGCTCCCCACCCCCCACCGTCCCTCCCCTATTTCCCCCCAACTGACCCCAGTGTGTAGTGCTCCCCTCCCTGTGTCCATGTGTTCTCATTGTTCAACACCCGTGTATGAGTGAGAACATGCGGTGTTTGATCTTCTGCTCTTCTGTCAGTTTGCTGAGAATGATGGTTTCCAGGTTCATCCATGTCCCTACAAAGGACACAAACTCATCGTTTTTGATGGCTGCATAATATTCCATGGTGTATATGTGCCACATTTTCCCTATCCAGTCTATCGTCGATGGGCATTTGGGTTGGTTCCAGGTCTTTGCTATTGTAAACAGTGCTGCAATGAACATTCGTGTACACGTGTCCTTATAGTAGAACGATTTGTAATCCTTTGGATATATACCCAGTAATGGGATTGCTGGGTCAAATGGAATTTCTATTTCTAGGTCCTTGAGGAATCGCCACACTGTCTTCCACAATGATTGAACTAATTTACACTCCCACCAACAGTGCAAAAGTGTTCCTATTTCTCCACATCCTCTCCAGCATCTGTTGTCTCCAGATTTTTTAATGTTCGCCATTCTTACCGGCGTGAGATGGTATCTCAATGTAGTTTTGATTTGCATTTCTCTGATGACCAGTGATGATGAGCATTTTTTCATATGTTTGTTGGTCAAGGCACTTCTTAACAATGTTTTTGCGAATGACTTTCAGGATTTTGCTCTGCTGGAGCATTTCTCAGGAGATGTTCAGAGGCAAATCCTCAGAGTCCACCATACCACGGATAAAGTTGAGATACTCTGGTATCAACTCATCACAGCTGTCCATGATGAATACACAATGGACATAGAGTTTGATGTTGTTCTTTTTCTTCTTGTTCTCAAAAAGGTCAAAGGGAGCCCGACGAGGAATGAATAGCAATGCCCTGAATTCCAACTGACCTTCTGCAGAAAAGTGCTTGACTGCCAAGTGGTCTTCCCAGTCATTGGTGAGGCTTTTGTAGAATTCTCCATACTCCTCTTGAGTGATGTCATCAGGGTTTCTAGTCCAAATAGGCCTGGTCTTGTTTAGTTCTTCCTGATCAATGTATTTCTCTTTGATCTTCTTAGTTTCCTTCTTCTTATCGTTACCGCTACCATCCTCCTCATCTGAACCCGCATCTTCAGTCTTGGGCTTTTCTTCATCATCTTTATCTTTCTCACCTTTCTCTTCCTCTCCCTCACCATCACTAATTTCCTTCCCTCGTTCCTTCTCCAAATAAAGGGTGATAGGATAGCCTATGAACTGAGAGTGCTTCTTCACTACTTCTTTGACCTGCCTTTCTTCTGAGTACTCTGATCTTCTTTAAGGTGGAGGGTCACTTTGGTACCCCTGCCAATGGGCTCACCATGGTCAGCACGCACAGTGAAGGAACCTCCAGCAGAAGACTCCCAGGCATACTGTTCATCATCGTTGTGCTTTGTGATCACAACCACTTTCTCTGCCACCAGGTAGGCAGAATAAAAGTCAACACCAAATTGCCCAGTCATGGAGATGTCTGCACCAGCCTGAAGAGCCTCCATGAGTGCTTTAGTACCAGCCTTGGCGATGGTTCCCAAATTATTTATGAGATGTGCTTTGGTCATGTCAATGCCTGTGTCTACCAAAGTCAAGGTACGTTCCTGAGGGTTGGGGATGATGTCAATTTTCAGCTCTTTACCACTGTCCAACTTGGAAGAGTCTGTCAGGCTCTCATAGCGAATCTTGTCCAAGGCATCAGAAGCATTAGAGATCAACTCCCGAAGGAAAATCTCCTTTTTGGAATAGAAGGTATTGATGATCAGAGACATGAGTTGGGCAATTTCTGCCTGAAAAGCAAAAGTCTCCACCTCCTCCTCTCCATGGTACACTTCCTCAGGCATCTTGAAAAGAAAAGGCTCACAGGTATTAGAAAGCAAAGTGGGCTGGCTGTCCAACACACACACGGCACAAGAGCAGCGCCAGAGTGACTTGAGAGCGGCCTTTTTGCTCTAAAACGTCTCACTTCCCCAGGCCTGAAATTTCCACCATAGAATCCCTCTCTATGATGCAAATCTGCTGCCAGAAGATACGGACATACTGGATGAGAGTCAATCAAGCTGAGCTGCCCACAGCTGAATTATGGGATGCTTACTGATAAACGCAGATCCCTAGGTCCCACCCAGTTTTACCGGGTCAGGACCACTGTGTCTGTGGGCTGAGACTTGCATTTTCAGCAGAGTCAGCACTGTAAACTGCTATATTATACCATGGAAAAGTAGCAAGGGCTAATTTGTGAGTTATCTTATAGAGGCCCCTCTAGAAAGGAGACAAGAGTTTTATAATGGTAGGGTCGGGGGTGGGTGGCAGGGGGAGATGGGCCTCAGGAAGAGTTCAGAGATGGAAAGGGGATCAAACATGGGAAAGAGAGAAGGTAGAAGCTTCTGAAGAAAACTGTAGTGACTTAACTGCTTTGTCAAGGCCAGACAGCCACAGAAGTTTCTGGGGTGATAGGGCTCTGTACCCCACATCCCAGGCTTTGGTGTTTCATGACCCTCAACAGAAACCAGCTACTACCTATATTAATTAACAACTCTGAACCTCAGTTTTCCCATCTGAACTGGGTATAAAACTAGAGCTTTGGCCGGGCGTGGTGGCTCAACCCTGTAATCCCAGCACTTTGGGAGGTCGAGGCGGGTGGATCACGAGGTCAAGAGATCGAGACCATCCTGGTCAACATGGTGAAACCCCGTCTCTACTAAAAAAATACAAAAAATTAGCTGGGCATGGTGGCGCGTGCCTGTAATCCCAGCTACTCAGGAGGCTGAGGCAGGAGAATTGCCTGAACCCAGGAGGTGGAGGCTGCGGTGAGCCGAGATCCCGCCATTGCACTCCAGCCTGGGTAACAAGAGCGAAACTCCGTCTCAAAAAAAAAAAAAAAAAAAGAAAAAAAAAAAAAGTAGAGCTTTGATGAGGATTAAAGGTAACTGAACCAGGAAGATAATTTAACGTGATGGTTAAGGGTGTGGTTTTGGAGTTGAATTTCCAGGCTTCATGTCCCAGCTCCAGCATTTACTACTTGTGTGACCTTGGCAGGTCATTTAAGCTGTCGGCACCTCAGTTTCCTTGTATATTTACTAGCGCTAAAAAAATTAGTATTTAGTCCATAGTGTAGTTGGGGAGAGTAGGGATTAAATGAGAAAATACATTTTACAAATCTGTAACAGTACCTAGCATATAATGAGCAACTCAATAAATGTGACCACTTGTCATCATTATTTCATATATAAAGCAGCTGGCACCTGGTGGCAATTTAATAAACAATAGCTATTATTAGTAGAAATAATCACTCCTGACATCAAGACAGGCCAAAACCCTCTTTATTGTCAAAACCCTATTACACAGTCCTGGCTGGGTCCCCATGCCTTGTCCTACTCTGTCATAATGGTGCCATCGAGGTTATTTGTGATAACATCTGGTTAGGAGAGTTAGTGTGCAGTGCTGAATGCACAGATAATTGAGCAGAGAGGTATCTGAATGTTTTATGAAGATGTGTAGGGGGAGGGGTTGATATTCCTGGGGAAGCTGCAGGAGCCTCTCTCCCTCTTTCTGTTTTGAGAACCCAGCAGCTGTGGCAACAGCAGAGAGATGGATCTCTTTGAAGGAAATGGACATGCTAGAAAAATATTTGGAAATCCATGACCTGTACTCACTTGATTCAAAGCCTATCACAGGAAAAGCCTATCACATTCCCTCAGGAATCTGTTGTTATTTGCCTGTTGAGTGGAGTTGCGACGCAACAATCGCCACAGCAAAAACTACTTCTTTTTCAAGGCTTGAAACAATTACATATTTTTTTTCTCATGGGCACTGTGTTTTAATCTCTCTGTTCTCAAAATTTACAAATTTGGATTTGTTGTCCAGTTCATTAACCTTTGTTGCCACATAAATCCTGCAATCTTTGTAGAAAAATAAATAATACAGGAGAGCTGTTTGACCTTTGCTCCATGCTGGACATTGATGTCATTTGTAGTTATTAGGGTGGGAACAGAACAGTACTCATTGATGACTGAGCGGGTGGGGAAACAAGGGGAGAAGAGAAAGAGAGAGGGAGGAGAATACAGATCACCACAAGAATCTCATGTTGTGCTTTCACTTTGGGCAAATATGACACTAGTAGTCCTTTGTGGGAGCTCTAAAAGGCACACGGGGGAAAGAAATTTCTGGAATAAACAGTATGACCTTGGCTGCCATGGCTCTACTAAATTGATTTTGCAGAACTGAAATAAATGGATGCTAGTGAATTTGCATTGATTCCATTTAAGGTTTTAAAAAGACATATGGGTAATATTATTGGCTAGAGACCCTTAAGAAAACTAAGGTAATTCCCCTCATGGCTCAAGCTAAGTCTTGTAGAGGGTGAAAATAGAAAACCTTACATTGAAAAGCTGAAAGTCTCAATGTTACCGTTGCTGAACCATTGGTTTACTGGGCAGTAGGACTGAGGATCAATCTAAAAACCTCTCAAGCATGGTTCTTTTTAGAAGTAAAACAGGCCAAGTGTGGTGGCTCACGCCTATAATCCCAGCACTTTGGGAAGCTGAGGCGGGTGGATCACTCAAGGTTAGGAGTTTAAGACCAGCCTGGCCAACATGGTGAAACCCCGTCTTTCCTAAAAATACAAAAATTAACCTGGCATGGTGGTGCGTGCCTGTAATCCCAGCTACTGGGGAGGCTGAGGCAAGAGAATCGCTTGAACTTGGGCAGTGGAGGTTGCAGTGAGCCGAGATCACACCACTGCACTCCAGCATGGTGACAGAGTGAGACTCCATCTCAAAAATAATAAGTAAAGGCCGGGCGCGGTGGCTCAAGCCTGTAATCCCAGCACTTTGGGAGGCCGAGGCGGGTGGATCACGAGGTCAAGAGATCGAGACCATCCTGGTCAACATGGTGAAACCCCGTCTCTACTAAAACTACAAAAAATTAGCTGGGCATGGTGGCGCGTGCCTGTAATCCCAGCTACTCAGGAGGCTGAGGGAGGAGAATTGCCTGAACCCAGGAGGCGGAGGTTGCGGTGAGCCGAGATTGCGCCATTGCACTCCAGCCTGGGTAACATGAGTGAAACTCCGTCTCAAAAAAAAAAAAATAATAATAATAATAATAATAATAATAAATAAATAAAAATACAGATAAATAAAACAGGCAGCCTGCTTGTTCTCATGTAACACATGATGACAGTAAGCAAATGTAAAAATGCACAGCATAAATCACAAGAAAATTTAATTAATAAGATATGCAGTAAGAGAGGAAATAGGAAGAATTTCTGTCAATGTAAATATTCTAAAAACAGTGATTCTTCAGATCAGGCTAAAATTAATGTCACTACTAAAGTTTCAGACAACTTTGTGATTTGAGCTAAGAAATACTTGTTGAGCACCTACTCTGTGCCAGATATTGTGATATAACATGGGTCTATAGTGATGAACAAGGAGACAGAGGCTGTCTTCAACCTAAGGACTGTACACTCTAGTGGGAAAGATTAAAAAGCAAACAACAATGCAAATGCAGGACCCAAATTGCAAGTATACATGGCACCTAACAGGTGTCACTTTGGAGGCTATCTACTAATAGCTACAGAGAGTATAAGCTGTTTTTGAAGAATAGATGATCAAAGAGATCATCTTGAAGACAGCATTTGAGTTGTACCTTAAAGGAAGCTTAAAGCTTCAATGAAGATGTGGAGGGGAAGTTCTTCTTGAATGAGGCACAGCAATGGTGGATACCTCTGCTTAGCTGGGCTGCAGGGTCTGTGTATGAGAGAAGTGAGATGTCAGCTGGTGTTATACTGAGCAGTTTGGACTTCACGGAGAAATACTGAGCCATCAATGTTTTTGAGCAGGAAAGTGACATGATCAAAGAGGTCATTTAGGATTTGTAATCTGGTGGAGCTGGGCAGAAGGATTGTCAGGAAGGGTATGTAGCCTGGAGATCAAACAAAAGGGTGAAGTCAGAGGCTCAGTGGGAATGATCCAGTCCAAATAGGGTATAATCCATTGAAACAGAAATGAAAGAAATTGTCAGTAGTTAGGTTTTATGGTTTAGAAACTAAAATGTTAATAAAAAAGTATTTGATTACCAGCTCGACAGCGTCTAAGTAGCTTTGTTATATTCTGAGGCTACAATCCGCTTGCTCTAATCAACTCAGTAAAAATAACTGCATCTCTAATGGTTTTATTGTTCAACTAGATCCTCTGTGACAGCATCTAAGGGCAGCATAAACCAAACCCTAAAAATACGCACGTAACCATTTAGTCTGTTTTATGCACATTTGTGTGTGTGTGTGTGTGTGTGTGTGTGTGTGTGTGTGTGTCTGTGTCTGTGTCTGTGTCTGTGTATCCAGTAATTTCTGCGTGAGGAGCTTAGGTAGAATAAATCAATTTGAAAATGGCAATGTTAGCCTCACCATGGTTGGTTTTTAAGAGGATTATGAACCATTATTTGGGACGTTATTCTACTTTTTTTTCCTGAAGTACAACTTCTTATTCCTGAGGAAAAATATTAAACATTCTGATAATGAATTATGTGACAGATGAGACTTATAGCAAGCTGTTCTGCAGTTCCTGCCACGGGAGAGTGCTGTTACCTGTGAACAGTCTGACAGACTACAGGAAGAACTTGGCTTAAGTCTCCCAAAGAAAGGAAGAGAAATTGGAAAATGAAGTTTGAGATACTGGCTTTAACTTACGACAACAATGAGTATTCCAAATGGAAAAGAAAATTTGGAATTTTGAGAGGTGTGAAAGGGAGAGTTTAAGCATATGAAACAGGCTACTTCAATAAATATCATTCCTTATTCATCGATGCTGTTGTCCCCCTATTTTCTCTACAAAGAGTTACAAGCAAGAGAAAAGTCAAAGAATTGACAACCAGGGCTTAGCCACTTGGTCATATTCCATTGTGTGAGCATATGCTCCATATAATATTTATGAAGGATAATATTTGTAATTGGTAGGAAAGTGATCTAGGGTGCCGCTGTGAATTAGAAAGTGCATGTAATTAGGGATCTATTTACCTGAGCAATTATCACTTTACAAGTAAAGGTCCTGTCTGTAATCTGAGGTCATTAAATCTTAAATACAATGCTGCTAAAGAAGTCTTCAGAGCTTTCACTCTCAAAGAGGCTGTCTTGAATCCTGCAATTTAAATATGGCTTTCCTCTCATTGTGCTCTTTCTTTTTCTCTTGTGTGTGTCAGCTGTACTCTCTTTTTTAGAAAAGAATTATCTATTACTCATACTATTTGCCTAACTCTCTCTTTTCCTGTTAATTGGTAAGTTTCATGAGGGTCTATATCTAGTCATCTAGCTCTGACCTCCTCTTTGAGCTTCATATTTTTTTTTTTTTTTGAGACAGTCTCACTCTTGTTGCCCAGACTGGAGTGTAATGGCACAATCTTGGCTCATTGCAACTTCAGCCTCCCGGGTTCAAGTGATTCTCCTGCCTCAGCCTTCCGAGTAGCTGGGTTTACAGGCACGTGCCACCGTGCCTGGCTAATTTTGTATTTTTAGTAGAAATGGGGTTTCTCCATGTTGGTCAGGCTGGTCTTGAACTCCTGACCTCAGGCCATCTGCCCACCTCGGCCTCCCAAATTGCTAGTATTACAGGCGTGAGCCACTGCGCCCGGCCTTAGCTTCATATTTCTACATCCAGCTGTCAACTTAACTTTTCCACTTGGATATTTAATAGTCACCTCAAGTTTATCATGGCCAAAACAACTCCTTACCCCAAGCAAACCTGCTTCTCCTGCAGACTTCTCCGTCACCGGATTTCTCAGCTGAAAACCCAGGAGCCATCGCTGACTCTGCTCTGTTCTTCACACACTATGGCCAATCCATCAAGAAGTCCTGTCACTCCAACTCAAATATGCGCTCAGTCTACCTGCTTCCCATCATTTCCACTGCTACAATCCTAGTGCAACCACCATTTTATCGCTGCCATTGCCTTTCCACTTGCCTCCTTGGCAGAGGGATACTTTGAAAGGGGATCAGATCAAACCATTTCCCTGCTTGAAAAACTCCAGTGGCTTTCTATTACAGAGTAAATTCTAAGCCCCTCACTCGGTCTGCCAAGACCCTGTGGTATCTTACAGTATCTGTCACTTTCTCCTTTACTGACTTCAGTGGGTCAGTTGTAATAGCCTTCTTTTAGATTCTTAGAGAAGCACAGAGTCTTTGCAAGCCTCTTTGTAGACCTCTTTCTCCAGATCTAGTCTTATTTGCCATATAGTATTTCCAGTTCTAGAAAGAGTGGCTAGAATATGGGGGATACCAGACTGGGTGTGGTGGCTAATGCCTGTAATCCCAGCGCTTTGGGAGGCCAAAGTGGGCTGATCACCTGAGGTCAGGAGTTTGAGGCCACCCTGACCAACATGAAGAAACCCTGTCTCTACTAAAAATGCAAAATTAGCTGGGCATGGCAGTGTATGCCTGTAATCCCAGCTACATGGGAGGCTGAGGCAGGAGAATCACTTGAACCCGGGAGGTGGAGGTTGTGATGAGCCAGTATCGCACCATGGCAGTCCAGCCTGGGCAACAGAGCAAGATTCCATCTCAAAAAAAAAAAAAAAAAGAGTGGTGGTGGGGGACACCAGTACTTGTAGGCTATAGGCGGGAGGAATGAGTAAAGTTAGAATTGTGGAAGTGAAATATTATAGTCAAAGTATTATCAAAGCCAGGTCAAATCCAGATCACCTAGAAAACTGAGAAAGCCGGGCACAGTGGCTCAAGCCTGTAATCCCAGCACTTTGGGAGGCCGAGGCGGGTGGATCACAAGGTCAAGAGATCGAGACCATCCTGGTCAACATGGTGAAACCCCTTCTCTACTAAAAATACAAAACATTAGCTGGGCATGGTGGCGCGTGCCTGTAATCCCAGCTACTCAGGAGGTTGAGGCAGGAGAATTGCCTGAACCCAGGAGGCGGAGGCTGCGGTGAGCCGAGATGGTGCCATGGCACTCCAGCCTGGGTAACAAGAGTGAAACTCCGTCTCAAAAAAAAAAAAAAAAAAAAAAAAAAACTGAGAAAAATGGAAGAAGGGGAGGTAGAGAACAAGGTCAGATCTCTCCCTATATAAGAAGATTTATACAGAAGATATGTTTTAATATGACAGGAATCCATTGTATTCTAGAGATTCCATTATCATAACAAACAATATACTAACAGTTTTCATAGTTCTTTAAAGATAATACTAACACGTTCCTTAAGACAAGAAGAGGTGATATTTAAAAGCACATTCTAAGTCCATTTGTGCCTTGATTTTTGCGTAGATGACTCATAATAACAAGTATTTTGCATATAAATTTGAATGTGGGAAAAGTACAGGGGCATTGCAAATGAGAAGTGTAACTATTCAGCTAATGTTTGAATGTGTGCTGCGGGAAATGGTGAGAGCATACAAGACCACTTTCCAAATCAAGCCCCAAATCAAATGCCTTTAGAAATGAAATTAAACATATACAAAATACTAGTTTCAATGTTGGACAACAAAATAATACAATTAATCTTCCACCTTAGGCCATCGCTTTGTCAATGGCACAATTTTCTACTCTTTCACCAAGGGGTGACAATTGACTTCTCCCATGGTTGAAGAAGGCCAGTTCCCAAATGAGCAAGCCTATTTATTGTAGAATTTAATTCGACTTTCTTGCTTGCCCATTAAAAAACATATACAGAAAACTTTTATAAAGAAACCTTTTAGCCTTTTTTCCCTAAGGATTGCTATTAAAAAGCACACCAAAGCAAGGAAGATGAGCTATTTTAAAATATGTAAGCCATAGTAATGAATTAATTACCATATAATACTTAAAGCTTTGATTATTCGTACATGAGAGCTTCTATTATTAATGATTGCTTATGAAATTAATCTTTCTAATTTCCATTATGATTCAAATTAACTTGATTAGTTGGTCTCATGATTCACATTTCTATCAACCTCTACTTTTAATTTCTGAAGCATGAAATGACATAAAATGTCTTTGGGGGGAAAGCACTTAAAATTAAGATTTTTACTTTGATGTAGTAAGTAAATGAATTGAGTTAGATGAATAGCAATTGAACTTTGTTTTCATTCACACACTGTCCTCTGGTGTTTAGATGTCTACATTGCATGTTAAAATGAGAACCCAAGATCAAATGCAAAAAGTTAATAGCTTCTTGTACTTGGGAAGGTCCATTTATCTTTATGTTTGGCCTAATAATTATCTACCTTATCAAGATTGTGAGTAAATGGATAAAAAATTCAAATGACTTGATAAAAACTCAGTGCTTTCTAATAACACAAACTGCAGGTTTATAGAACACATATTTATGCTGAGGGGATAAAGACTATCTTTTCTAAAGTGCACATGGAGATTTCTTTTAAAGTGAAATCATTCAGTACTAAATTGTTTGCTATATTTCGCCCCTACATTGTCTTACTTAAGACTCTTCCCTAGAGGTTTTGACAAAGGAGAATTTAGTGATGGTCTAGTGTAGCCATCAGGAGCAATTAGACCCTGAATCAGGGCTTTGTGCTCATTTTGGAATTTTGTAATCCTAGCAAATATTCACCAATTGCTTTAATGTGATCATTTTTTTTTTCCCAACACCTCTGTCTCTTGATTTAAACTGAAACCAGAGTTTAAATTTTCTAAATGCTAGTACCAAAATCTGTATTAGGAAAAAAAAAGAAAAAAAAAAAAAGAAAAAAGAATTTCTAAATGTTTTTTGTTTCAATTTAGTTTACAATTTATGTATATATATATATATATTGCACATATACCTTACATGTCTCATTTTAAATCTTTTGGGTTTGCTGGAGGCTTGACTTATGGATTTCATTGTTTTTATTATTGTTTTTTAATTTTTTGAGTATCTTTTGCCCCATTGTCTTCTAAGTGATGACTGTAATCATGCTGCTGTTTCTTTTCTTTTTTTTGAGACAGGGTCTTAGTCTGTTGCCCAGGCTGGAGTGCAGTCGTACGATCTCTGCTCACTGCAACCTCCACCTCCTGGGTTCAAACAATTCTCCTGCCTCAGCCTCCCAAGTAGCTGGGATTACAGGTACTCGCCACCACACCCAGCTAATTTTTTTTGTATTTTTATTAGAGATGGGGTTTCACCATGTTGGTCAGGCTGGTCCGAACTCCTAACCTTGTGATCCACCCATCTCCCAAAGTGCTGGGATTACAGGCGTGAGCCACCGCACCTGGCCCATGCTGCCTTTTCAGATGTCATGAATCTAATTTTATTTGTTTAGTAGAGTTGACTGAAGAAGCCTGGTGAGGTCCGTGACCAGGGTCTGGAAATGATAAATGTTAGCTTCAGGAAATTTATCATTTTATGACAATATGTTCACTAAGGGAAAGTCATTCCAAGTAATTAGCATGATGCCATCAGGGAAAAGCTACTTTTTGAGAGCAATGATGTTTTTTTTTTTCCCGCAGGTACATGTGTTTCTCTGAAGCTGAAAGAACACTTTCAGATATAATGGGAGCATTCCCTTATGGAGAGTGAGGGTAGCCTGAATGGCCTTATAAGTGATTGTTGACACGAAGAGTCTGTGACCCAGAATATTCTTTTATAAATTTCCCACCACAGGGCAGTGATGAACGACACCCAGCAAGACCTGAATACGTGATCTCCAAACCATGGGAAATTTACTCTTGGAGTGATTTGTACCCAGGAAGATTAGGGCTAGCAATCACTTGATGCTGGTTCTTGGAGGAACTTAAAGGATTTAAACATTGAAAAAGGAATGCATCATACAGGTCACTGCCTGGGTGTATTATAGCCCTGCAAATTACATTGGGATGTTCTGTGTTCGAGGTTCATGAGTGCAGAGGGCATGCCTGGCTTTGCTCACTATCAAATTCCCTGCACTTAGCAAAATGTCTGGCATGTAATACGCATTCAATAAATATTTGTTGGAGGAATTGATAGTAAAATTTGGCATGGTAAACTAAAAATATTCAAATTATAATATTTTAAACTTTCCACTATTGATTATCTATCTATCTATCTATCTATCTATCTATCTATCTATCTATCCATCCATCCATGTTGGGATTCACTCAGGGTGGCTGGCAAAATATTAAGGGAAATATTAGGAAAGTTATAAGATTATAGTCTCAAACCTTTTGGAAGGCTGAAAGGTTTTCATTAACTTATGGATTGGGCTGAAGGCAGCCAGTTCTTATGTTAGAACATTAAGTCATAGGATGAAGATTAAGGATAATAAAAGCTTCCCCAGTTAAGTCTGTTTACCTCACATGCCTTTGTCTCTACTCTGTTTACTCATGTAAACTTCTCACACACAGAATGCAGTGTAAGAGTCAGGCTAGCTGCTTTCAGAGGGTGATTGCAGCTAACCGACCCCCTAGCCTGACTCTTAACGCTGCATTCTGTGTGTGAGTGTATTTCATTCATCCATTGCTGAATCAGGGTCTGCAGGACAGACCTCTGCAGGTGGTGATCAGCATCTCAGGTGGTGACCCTGATGTGACCAGCTCCACAACTGGTGTCCCGCATGAGGAGATCAATGACACATTATCTATCTATCTATCTAACTATCTATCTATCTATCTATCTATCTATCTATCTATCTATCATCTATTTAATCATCTATCATCTATCTATCTATCATCTATCTTTTGTCTGCCCACCCATCCATCCATCCATCTTTGTATCTGGAAAAAAAGACTATGAAATTTGTGAGAACTAATATGTATGCCTTCATTTTTTATAAATCAAGAACTTAGACTGCAGGATGCCGTGGCTCATGCCTGTAATTCCAGCACTTTGGGAAGCCGAGGCAGGCAGATAGCTTGAGCTCAGGAGTTTGAGACCAGCCTGGCCAATAGGGTGAAACCCTGACTCTACTAAAAATACAAAAATTAGCTGGGCATGATATCCTAAGCCTGTAATCTCAGCTACTCAGGAGGCTCAGGAGGCTGGGAGGCAGCGGTTGCAGTGAGCTGAGATCACTCCACCGCACTCCAGCCTGGGTGACAGAGCAAGACTGCATCACAAACAAACAAACAAACACTTACTAAAGTATTTAGCTAAAGACTCAACAAAGAAGTTTAAAAAGGATGCCTGCTGCCTGACTGGCATGAATGAAGTCACTGTGGCTTGAGGGCTGGCCCTCAGCTTGACAGATTCAGAGCTTGGATTTTGTGGCTCAACTGCTGATGTTACTACTACCTCAAAAATTTGCTATTACTACCAATAATAGGCTTTTGTTTGTTTGTTTTCATTTTTTAGACAGGGTCTCACTCTGTCACCCAGGCTAGAGGGCAGTGGTGTGATTGTAGCTCACTATAACCTTGAATTCCTGGGCTCCAGTGATCCTCCTGCCTCAGTCTCCTGAATAGCCAGGACTACAGGTGCGTACTACCATACCTGACTAATTTTTTAAAAATTATTTGTAGATGGCCGGGTGAGGTGGCTCACGCCTGTAATCCCAGCACTTTGGGAGGCCGAGGTGGGTGGATCACGAGGTCAAGAGATCGAGGCCATCCTGGTCAAAATGGTGAAACCCCGTCTCTACTAAAAATACAAAACATTAGTTGGGCATGGTGGCACGTGCCTGTAATCCCAGCTACTCAGGAGGCTGAGGCAGGAGAATTGCCTGAACCCAGGAGGCGGAGGCTGCGGTGAGCCGAGATTGCGCCATTGCACTCCAGCCTGGGTAACAAGAGCGAAACTCCGTCTCAAAAAAAAAAAAAAAAAAAAAATTATTTGTAGAGATGGGGTCTCACTATGGTTACCCAGGCTGGTCATGAACTCCTGGCCTCAAGTGATCCTCCTGCCTTGGCCTTCCACTTTGCTGGGACTACCGATGTAAGCTACAATGTCCACCTAATGGGTACTATTTATTAGAGGTTTAGTCATCTGCCAGGCTCAGTGTCTCAAATCTATTACCTTATTGCATCGTCACAACAGCTTCCTGTGATCAATTATATCATTGCTTTCTTTTTTTTTTTTTTCTTTTTTGAGACAGAGTATAGCTCTGTTGCCCAGGCTGGAGTGCAGTGGCATGATCTCGGCTCACTGCACCTCCATCTCCCAGGTTCAAGCAATTCCCTGCCTCAGACTCCCCAGTAGCTGGGATTATAGGTGCCTGCCACCATGCCCAGCTAGTATTTTTATTAGAGACAGGGTTTCACTGTCTTGGCCAGGCTGGTCTTGAACTCCTGACCCCGTGATCTACCTGCCTCGGCCTCCCAGAGTGCTGGGATTACAGGCGTGAGCCACCGCATCCGGCCTGCTTTCATTTTTATAGATGAAGAAACTGAAGTTCAGAATGGTTAAGTAATTTGCTCCAAATTACTCAGCTATACCGAAATAAAAATAAGAATGTCAATCTTTTTTTTTTTTTTTGAGATGGAATCTGGCTCTGTTGCCCAGGCTAGAGTGCAGTGGCACTATCTCGGTTCACTGAAACCTCCACCTCCCGGGTTCAAGCGATTCTCCTGCCTGAGCCTCCCAAGTAACTGGGATTACAGGCACCTGCCACCACCCCCAGCTAATTTTTGTATTTTTAGTAGAGAAAGAGTTTCACTGTGTTGGCCAGGCTG
The DNA here is from genome assembly GCF_009761245.1 of Sapajus apella. Lineage (NCBI taxonomy): Eukaryota > Metazoa > Chordata > Mammalia > Primates > Cebidae > Sapajus > Sapajus apella. The sequence goes on along the minus strand of NW_022436968.1, from coordinate 3,962,165 downwards.
GTCTTGAACTCCTGACCTCATGATCCACCCGCCTCGGCCTCCCAAAGTGCTAGGATTACAGGCGTAAGCCATCACGCCCAGCCAAGAGACAAGTGAAGTGACTCAGGAATGGAAAACCAAATATCATATGTTCTCACTGATATGTGAGAGCTAAGCTCTGAGGACACAAAGGCATAAGAAGGATACTATGGACTTGGGGGACTTGGGTCAAGGGTGGGAGGGGAGCTATAAAAGACAACAAATAGGGTACGGTGTATACCGCGCAGGTGATGAGTGCACCAAAATCTCACAAATCACCACTAAAGAACTTACTCATGTAACCAAATAGCACCTGTACCCCAATATTTATTATTCAAAAATAAATAAATAAAAGCTCCCCCAAGGATTCAGAGCAACCAGGCTGCAGAAACACAAGTTAAAGACCCTGAAATCCAGGCCTGAAAGAGTGAAGTCAAGGGAGAGAGCGGGGAGAGAGCAAAGGTGTCCCCTGCATCACCACCACCCCTGCCTAAAACACACCCAGTTTCCTAATGACACCTTCCTCTTTCTGTGATGACTGGCTCCAGGAGGCTCCCTCCCTCTAGGGAGACCAGCCTAACCAACACCTAAAATCATCTTTACTTACAATACCATTCATACAAACACTTCTTCAGGAGAAAATCATACAATGACGATCATCATGACAGTCACTGAGCACTGACTATGTGCCTGGCAGTCTAAGTGCTTACAGATATGATCTCAATTAATAGACTATATATCTATCTTGATATATATGATTGTGTGTGTATATATATATATATTAGATTATTATATAAAGACACAGGATTATGTAGCTATAATAACATTATTATATGAGGTCAGGGTAGGGTTTTGGGTAGGGAGAGAAGGTTTTTTGAGATAATAAAAAATGAAAAATAATACTATTTCCTTGTTTCCTTTTCATGTGCCTCCCACTACGTGCTGAGAATAGTGAGCTCAGGGAGCATGTCTGTCTTCCTCACTGCTCTACACTGTGTGCATATTGCCATGCATGCCACTCTGGATGCTCAAAAATATTTATCAAATGCATGAATAACAGGGAACTGAAATGCTGATGAAACGTGTACTTTTACACTGATAACAAGTGTATTTTCTGTGAGAAAACCTAAATGGAAAGCCAGATTACATTCAGATTCAGAGCAAAGAAGGTTCCTTGGAAGATGTTGTTGACTGCTGGCGCCACACAGTGATGGCATCCATCTCCTTCAATATTTCTGCTAGAGGAGTTGTGACCAGAGCACCCTCTTTCCTGAACATAAATGTGTTTTCGTTTTGTTTTTAAATAACAGCTTTATTTACATACCATACAATCTACCCCTTTAAATTGTACAATTCAGTGGTTTTTAGTATATTCACAAAGTAATGCACCACTCTCTAATTCCAGAATGTTTTCATTACTCCAAAAAGTATCCCTTAGCAGTCACTTCTTATTTGCCCTTCCCCTCAACCCCTGGCAACTACTAATCTACTTATTGTCTACATGGATTTGTCTATTTTGAACATTTCATATAAACAAAATTACATAAGTATATATTCTTTTTTGTCTGGCTTCTTTGTGAACTAAGCATAATGTGTCCCAGATTCATTCATGTTGCAGCATGAATCAGCACTCCATTTCTTTTTATTCCCATGTAGTATTCCATCATGTTGACATACTACCTTTTGTTTAACCACTCTCGAGTTGATGGACATTTGAGTTGTTTCCACTTTTCAGCTACCATGAATAGTGCTGCGATTCCCCCGCCTCAGCCTCCCGAGTAGTTGGGACTACGGGTGCGCGCCACCACGCTGGCTAGTTTTTTGTATTTTAGTAGAGACAGGGTTTCACCATGTTGGCCAGGATGGTCTCAATCTCCTAACCTTGTGATCCACCCACCTCAGCCTCCCAGAGTGCTGGGATTGCAGGTGCGATTCGTTGCGCCCAGCCCATTTTCTAATTACTATACTTGACTGATTTATACACACAATGGCATGGTGGTTTTCCTTGGGTCTAACCATCAATGACAAAAATAATTTTTTTTCAACTATCATTAAAATAAGTTTCCTAAATTGATGACAAGACTTCTGCCATTATTATTTTATGTTGCAGTATCCATATTTGTGTTCTCATTAAAAAACTCTTGTTGTCTTATATAAGCAGATATGAATACTGCAGGAGCATGTGACATGATACGTGGTTCAGAACACAGGAACTGAAAAACACAGTTTTGATGGACTGTTGCTATATCTGGTTATAGACAGCTGATTCACAATTAATTGGGCCATAGAACAAAGTGAGATTATACCTAGAAAAATTTTCAACCCTTGTTTTAATTCATCACTTAATTTTTAAAATTTCAGCTTGTGTGTGGATTTGCCATAAAACCAGTGATGCAAAAGCTTCATTTGCCAGAGCCCTTTCCAGCCCCTGTATCAAATTTTGCTTTTGTAATTTTGTATTCTTTTTCTTAAAAGGAATCTTCAAAAATGTATAGGTTTTAAGTTTCACCCTTGCCTGAGTTATCTAGCTGTGTCTCCTTTCTTTATATATGCTAGTTTTAAGACTGCATACACAAGTGATTAAAAGCAGATGATTCGTAAAATGAATTATTTCTTTAAGTTCTGTAAAGAGATAACAAGAAAGAAAACCCTGGATGTTTGTATCATTTATCTTAAAAAAAATCTCTGGTTATGTTTTTTCTTACCCTTTTTTGCTTCAAACCACAGTGCTCACTGAGTGAGCAACTGAGGTCTCGTGTTTAGTGGCTGGAAAATGTGGTTCATGTTCTTAACTTGGTAGGGCTTGTGGAGAAGTATGTTAGTGTATTCTTGGCTTTGCTATAAAGAAATAGCCAATGGGCCGGGCGCGGTGGCTCAAGCCTGTAATCCCAGCACTTTGGGAGGCCGAGGCGCGTGGATCATGAGGTCAAGAGATCGAGACCATCCTGGTCAACATGGTGAAACCCCGTCTCTACTAAAAATACAAAAAATTAGCTGGGCATGGTGGCGCGTGCCTGTAATCCCAGGTACTCAGGAGGCTGAGGCAGGAGAATTGCCTGAACCCGGGAGGCGGAGGTTGCGGTGAGCCAAGATCGTGCCATTGCACTCCAGCCTGGGTAACAAGAGCGAAACTCCGTCTCAAAAAAAAAAAAAAAAAAAAATAGCCAAGACTGGGTAATTTATAAAGAAAAGAGGTTTAATTGGCTCATGGTCCTGCAGGCTTTACAGAAAGCATCGTATTGGCATCTGCTTAGCTGCTAGGGAAGCCTCAGGAAGCTTACAATCATGTCAGAAAATGAAGGAGGAGTAGGCTTGTCACATGGCCAGAGCAGGACCAAGAGAGTGAGAACTGAGGGAGGAGGTGCCCCACACTTTTAAATTACCATATCTCACGAGAACTCATTCACTATCATGAAAAAAGAACCAAACCATGAGGGATCCACTCTCATGATCCAAACACCTCCCACCAGGCCCTACCTCCAGCACTGGGGATCATAACTCAACATGAGATTTGGGCTTCAGATATTTAAACTACATCAAGAAGCCAGTTCTACTTTACTTGGTGGTTCTCCAGACCATGCTGTGTAGGAAGCTCTGTTAGGAAGATGAATTTGGCTTACCCAAATGCCATTCTGCCTGGGCTGTAGCTTCCTCACATGTAAAATAGGCCTAAATTGCTTTCCTACTTCAGAGATGTCAGATGAAATGCAACAGCATAGGTGCTGTTAAGAGAAGAAGATGATTTAGAAATTAAGGAACTTGTTCTGTGAGTGTTAGACTATGGCTTTGATTTCTTTCATTGCCCTCATGTATTAGTTAAGGTACTCATAGCTGTTTCAATAGTAACAGGAAATCTGTCTCTTGCTTATAGAAGGTCCACCCGTGGGAGGAAGGCAGATAAAAAGGGAAATCAATGAGGGTGCTCGGCTGACAGAGGCTCTGCCATCTTCAGTGGATGGCTTCCAATGTGACCATGAATGGGCATCCGTGTCAGGTGTCAAGTAGAAAGTGAGAGCATAGAGGATTGCAGGGAAGATATATTGCAAGAAGATTGCATAAAGGCCTGGAAAGAGGGTGCACCCTTCCTCTCACATTCCCCTGGGGGGAACCCAGTCAGTTGGCTTCAACCTATTACAAGGGAAGCTGGGAAATGAGGGCCCTGCTGGCTGGCTGCTGCTCAGGGACATCTTTACAACATGGAAGGGCAGCATATGGGTAGCAGCCGGCCTTCTCTGCTGCTTTAGAATACAGAACCTAATGAGAGACAGAGAGAAAGAGACAGAGAGAGAGAGAAGGGAGGGAGCGAGAGAGAAGAGGAGGAGGATATGATTCAAGGCAGAACTGATGTGGCATGTGACGAGAGAGGAACAAGGACAAAAAGAGTGTCCAGGACATCAGTTCGAGAGATGAATGGAAGCACAATAAGGATGCAAGTAAAAATAGAAGCAATTAATGTGAGAAATGTCCTTTGATCCTTTTGTACCACAACAAAGCAGCATGCTTCAAACCTCCCTCCGTGTACGTCTTGCCTACATTTTTCTCCTTCGACTCAACCTTCCATTCGTTTTCTGTGCTTCACTCTGCCAGAGAGACCATGAAAGCCTTTCAATAGCAGCTTTCAGTCCTGACTTTGAGTAAGAATGCTACACAATACGAAACTTCAACATTCGACTTGTTCCAGTTTCCTCTTAGTGATGTTACTCTGCGGAACTTTATAGATAGGGAAAAAAAGAAATTACAAGTATTACATACTGCTTTCTTTTTTCGAGACGGGGTTTCACTCTTGTTGTCCAGGCTGGAGTGCAATAGTGCGATCTCAGCTCACTGCAACCTCTGCCTCCCAGGTTCAAGCAATTTTACTGCTTCAGCCTCTCAAGTAGCTGGGATTACAGGCACGTGCCACCACGCCCAGCTGATTTTTGTATTTTTGGTAGAGACAAGGTTTCACTATGTTGATCAGGCCAGTCTCGAACTCCTGGCCTCAAGTGATCTGCCCACCTTGGCCTCCTAAAGTGCTAGGATTACAGGCGTGAGCCACCGAACCTGGTCCAAGTATCACATACTTTTTTTTTTTAAACCAGCTTGTCATCCATTAGATATATATTTATTAAAATGCTAATTAAATTGCTGATATAAAATTTTTTTTGGTTGTTATTCTGTCAGTGACCCAAGAGTCTCAGAAATAAACTGAATTTCTAAAGAGAGAGTCCTCACACCCAGAATGAAGGCGGAAAGCTATTTATGAAAATAAAATTGTGCAGACGTAGTTGCAAGCGAGTCAGCCTCAGTGAGAAACACATTGTTTGAACAATAGACTTAATTAACTTGTGTTTATGTCTTCTATCACGGCAGGTGTAAAGTCTCAGGGCACCTGTGGATACACCTGAGCTAGAGCCTAGAGTTGCTTCTAGAAGAGAGTGAAAAATGAGTGAAGCGTTAAATAAGACCATGATGGTATGGTAGCTCTCCCCTGCTGCCTGCAGGTAGGGCTCCAAAGGGAAGAGAAATAGAGGACTGAGTTCCCGGAGCTTTGTCTATTGTATTTCTTTTAACTTGAAAAGAGCATTTAGCACTAACAGAAGTGCAGTTTGGATTGGCTTATAACAAGGACTATCTCTATTAGGGGATGCATGCTGCTTCTAAATAAAAAAAAAAAAAAAAGGAGTGTCAGGAAGGTGAGTCTAACTGGTAGGAACAGGGGTCCAGATGAAATCAATCCCTTTCTCACATCTGACTTGATGGAGAGAAATCCCTTGCTTGTACAATGATGCATATTTGGGGAAATGTTTGAAGTGCTTTATCTCAGGTCTGGTTCTCTGTAAAAAGAATTAAATGCTTCTCTTTCTGGAAATTTTTCTTTAGGAAGGCAAGTCCTAAGTCAGGCTTGCCTTCATTAAATGCTCTTTTTCTTAGACATTTTTTTCAGTGTTTATTATAATGTGTATTAAATACGGCAATAAAATGCCTGGAGATAAACAGTACAGAGCATAAACATAACTCTTGTCTAGTTGTGTGTTCAAGCTTGGCTTCATTCACTAATGATTGGGTTCTGAAACTCACTTGGGTTTTCTACATATTTAAAAAACTCAATCTACTTGTTATTAATCTTCCTGATGAGGCCAACTGTGTTCAGTGTCAATGATGCAGTATTCACTTGGTAGAGAAACAGCTTCCTTCTTGATTTCTTATATTCAGTCCAAAAGTTTGCTGCCAATTTATAACAGTTTTAGAGAGAAAAATTTAATTGATAGGTAGAACTCTTTGAAGATTCAGCTGAATCAGAGGTGAAGAGAATAATTGAACATATTGTAGCTGTCTTACTTTTATTTAAGACTGATTAAAATGCTGATATAGAATGTGTGCGTATTTTTGGACATGATGTATTCATTTCTTAAATATCTCATCAACAATTATGGAGCACTTCCTCTATGACCAGCAGTGTGCTGGGAGCTGGCAATACAAGGAGAATAAGATGGCCACGAGGTGGGAGTAGAAAGAGATCTGATCTGGTAAGATGATTAGTTCTATCATTTCTGGAATATTTCCATTAAATGTGACCTTGGGAAGAGATTTCATGAAGTTCTCTTACATTGTTGCAGGTAGCTGTCAGCCTTTATACATGGAGCCTTTGAGCTATTACATATAGCATGTATTACATATAGCATATTACTTATAGCATATATGACACATGTACAAACTCATTCAATAGAATTCCCCAAACTGCTATTGAACCACCTTTGTGCTGGAAGCAGTGATACGATGTGGAAGAACACGTGGTCTTCTTCAGGAGTTGCTTGAGGCAGAGAGTCATGCAAACAGTAAGTTACATGGAAATAGCTTACACACCAAGCTTGGAGGAAGCACAGGTGAAGTCAGGTAATCAGTGCTGCCTGGAGAGTGCTCTTGAGATGAGGGGCCATTTGAAGTGAGCCTTAAACGTTGAGTGTGAGCAAAGAAGAGAGAAATGGGCAAGCCAGGTGGAGGGAACAGCAAAAAGGAAAAGACTTGAGGCAAGAAAAGGCTTGGACTGTTTAGAAAAGAGTGGGAGACTCTGTGGCCAGATCAATGAATTCGTGGCAATGAATGGTTGAGCATGATGGCAGAGAAGCCAGCTGGAACCAGTGTGGGCGTACCACTTTGAGGAATATTGCAGAGGCTTTTAAGCAGGGAAATGAAGTTCTTATGTGTGGAAGGAAAAGTATGGTGGTAAGGGGGCTATACATTGTGGAGCGGAGAGACTGAGGATAGCAAGGTTTTTGAGCCCTCTATAAAAGAGGTCCTGGGAGCCTAGGCTAGGGAATTGGAATGAAAAACTAAGTTGCTACAGGTAAGGAACTGCGCTGGGCTTGATGCAAATAAACCTTTAAACCCGTTTAGTTGAAAGGGTAAAGTTCTGGGGGTTTACAAAGCATCAATAACAAGGAAACCAAGTACTAGAGGAGGCTCAGGTTTGTTAGGAACTAGTTAGTTTGAGGTGGGGGAGTTGATTTAATGAAAGTGTCTTAGCTAAAGTATTGGAGTGTAAGGACAAGCTACAGATATAACACAGTGACAATTGAGAACTTTGCTCAAAATAAATTATCCCACTGATGTTGTTTTCACTGCCAAATACAGAGGTGAACATCTGTCAAAATGGCCTGGCAACCCTGCTTTGGTGGAGCAGCTTATGTGACGTTATAAAAATTGAGTATTCATTACTTCCCAATTTCAATCCCCTTATGCGTTGCACAACTCAACTGGGCTAAGAGGTTCAAGGTCTGTGTTCCCTGCCAATTCCTCTACAAAAAACAGTATCTCAAGAAAGCAAACTTTCAACTTTCCTTCAATAAAACGATTGCCCTTTTTTATCAGCATTTTATCGGCTTGCATGTCTGTTCTGTCCCTTACTCAAAATGAGCATCTAGTCTACTACATCCTTTGTCTAAAGGGTAGGCTTAGTTAGAAGTTATAAGGACTGCTAAGTTTTGAAGCATTTACTAAGAGAAAACACTTAGAACTATCTTGTTTTCGTTTTCATTATAATGAATATTGGATTCTGTCAATTCTACTCACTTGTTAGATTTGCCATTAGGAGAAACCAAAGCCATACACTTATCCTGGCGTATTGTTAGGGCTTTTTTGACAATACATGACAGTAATCCAACTCCAAATAGTGTAAGTCTTTTTTTAAAAAAGGGAATTATTCCTCAAAAAATTTGAAAGTCAAGAAGACTGTTGTAGGTTGGTTTCTTCCAGAAGCAGATACTCAGATGGAGTTAGGAGTGCAAAAGTTTTACTGGGTAGTAACACTAGTGAAAGGGAAAGGGAGGAAGCAGAGTGGGCAGAAGAGGCCATCAGTCTGCAAAACAGATCCCACAGTCTCTGCTAGCACCCCTGGGGCTCTGGAGGAGCCCTGCATGGGGCGGGAACGGCTAAGGCCGTGATTCCTGAACTGCGCTGGCTGACTCTCCAGGGTGCCGGGAAAACACTCAGGGGCCCTATAGGGTGTTTTTAATTTTCCACGGAAACATGGTAATATATATCAGGCACTGTACAAACTACTGCTGTTTACTCGTTTGGACCTGTTTAAAAAAGGGAACTATAGCATTTCTTTTGACTTCTGGGGTGCCACGAGAAAATGGCTGAGTACTAAGAGTGCCATGAACGGAGAAAGCTTGAGGATTTCTGGACTAGGCCTTGTTTCTTGGGACCCTGGAGAAGAATGTGAACGTGGTTATCAGAGCCTTGCTCAGACATGGGCTAGGGCAGCCTCAGAAGAGTGTGAGCTCAGTCTAAAGGCTGGTGGCCCACGAAGCTGATAGCTGGAGGCTGTCTATACTAACTACAGGAAAGCACACTCCTCACAGGTAGAAAGCAGGCTCTTTCTTGAAGAAAGATCTGACTGCATATCTGTTACGGGGTGGTCTGACTTCAGGTGTGCTGTATCTAGGGAACCACTCCTCTTCGTTTTATTCTCTCTGAGTGTAGGATGGGCTTTCTGAACACTTTGAAGAAGATACGTTTTGGCAGTCTCTCCCCAACTGAAAGATAAGGGCCTTCTCTTTGATTTCAAATTGTGATTGGCCTGGCTTGGGTGGCATGCTGAGTTCTGGGCTAATTGCTGTGAGGAAACAATTGTTGGGGATGGTTGCAGGTCACATGCTCCTTCCCACGTATTTCCATGCCAGGATTTTTCCCATCATTCAGATTTCTGCTCCACTATCACTTCTTCAGTATCCCACAGGTAGTTTCCATCTGCCATCTTGCTTTATTTTCTTCTGTTACTTATTGTTAAAAATTATACTATTTACTTGCTGCTTTGTGCTTATTGTCCACCTCTTCCAGCAGAATCTAAGTTCCGTGTAGGCAGAGACACTGCCAGTCTTGCTCACTGCTGAAGCCCCAGTGCCAAGACAATTCACTCAATAGATACCTGTGGAAAACTGAGTGAGTGAGAATCCAATCCAAATCCCCTATGCAAGGGAGCATGGTACCATCGTACTCAGAAGGAGCCAGTCAGGATCATTCCCTACATGGTCAGGGTGTGTGGGGAGCGATTCCCCCAAGGAGGTGGAGATTTTAGGCAGAAAACAACAATGAACAGCTGGTTGTTCTAGGTTGGAAACAATCTGGTTTTTCATCCAGCTGAGGCTGGATTTCACCATGGGATGTGGCCCAGCCATTCAGATTAGAATCAGTTCCTTTGATATAAGTAGACACAGCCATCAGTGAAATTATTAGAGAACTGCAATTTGGCAATTCCAAACAATTTTATGGAGACCGAGGAGCTGTTATGCAGTTCTAATATCCGTGGTCCCCCAGAGCCCTCCCACTCTTTGACAGCTTATTTCCAACTCACAAATGTGTTCTGTGGGTGTTAAGGTGACTATTAAGTCACTAGGCCCAGGCTTACAAATAAGCTTTTATGTGTCAAGCCTTGTATTTTACTTGTGAACTGCTTCTTATCTGAATGATAAAAAGCAATTTCAGTAGCACTTAACAAAATTGGTTTCTGACCAGAGGAGAACCCAGGGCTCCACTTGCAGAGTTTGGGCAGTGTAACTCTTCTTGCTTCAGCAATTCCAGAAAGTTCTTATCGTAAGTTCAGCTGGGACGGGACCTTCAGTCACCCATTGCTTCTGAGCCTGAAGGTGGGCAGGTTTCCTGCACCTTAAACAAGGTTTGTGGAACCTCCTCATGTAAGTCACTGAAAGAATTATTGGACAATCAAAAGGTGGAGCTCTGCTTGAAAAATGTGCCAGATGTCTGATCTGGCCTGCTTATTCACATATTTTCATCCACCCTACTTATAGAGCTGCATTTATTCATGCTCACATTTGCATACTATTCTCAAGTTCCATTTGCATATTTAAAAATTGTTATTATTTTAAACAGGCATGTTCACTTGATTGCCAACCTCATCAGAGCAGGTCTCATCCTTTCTTACTTTTGTGAGCTGGGACATGACAGAAAGAGCCCTGCACAGGCATCACATCAACTCCGCCACCAACTCATTGACCGATGCGAGAAGTCTCATGCCCTCCTTTATCTCTGTTTTCTCCCCTGTAAAACGAAGGAGAGGGAAAGGCCCTTCAAGCTTCTGTGAGTCTAAAGACCCTGTATCCCAGCCACAGTAGGTCCCGTCTTGTTCATAGACGTTAAGTGGGGAAGGGGTTGGGGGTGACCCACTCCGACGTGCCCGGGTCCTTGGCCTCTCTTACCTCAGGAATGGGGAAAGGGGCCCCCGAGGTGCGGTGAACTTACCGTTTGAATAAATATCGTGGACCCAAAGAGTTTTTCAGAGAGCGATTTATTAGGCAGAGAGAGAAAAAGAGAAAGAGAGCTCCCATGCTGCCGTGGGAAGGAATCCCTATAGGTAAGGAGCAGCGGGATTTTAACCTTGTAGCTACTGCCCCCATTCATCTTTTGTCCAATGAGAGGAGTTCTTTCAAACTTGGAGTGAATGACTTCTGAAACTGATACCGGATTGGCTGCTTGGTCGGCAACAGCGCCCCCTCCTCCCAGACCCTCCCGGATTCCTCTACCTAGCCCTCGGGGAAGATTAGACAAAAGAGCTCTAGGGTCCCGAATCGGGGTGTGGATGGAGGCGTGGCGCTGGGAAACTCATGTTTTTGAAACCATACCCCTTGTGGGCCCTGAAAGATAAGTTTTTTTTTTCCTTGACAGCCCTTCAGAACCTCTTCCCGACACTGCCTGGAGCAGGGATCCTCTTCCCCAGGCTGTTTTCTTCATCCAGCCTCCGAGTCTCTATTCCCAACACTAGTCTCAGATAAAAGCTGCTCTGGAAGCTGATAGGGCAATGACAGTCTCCTCTCTGGGGAGGGGGACATTTGCCTCACTCTTCTTATCCCCAAGGGAAGCAACTATGATAAATGCAAAACAGGCACGAGGGCCCTCTGCTCAGCTGGTGACACCAGACAGTGCTTTCTGCTGACCCTAGCCAGTGATACTCACGTTGCCTGGGAGACTTGTTGCAGAGGGGGGCATCTATTTTTATCTGAGTTGATAGACAGTAAATCCCATTCCTGGTTTACAGTAGCTCAGGCCAAGGGAACCCTGCCCCTTAGTAGGAAACACAGACCTAGGGTATGCTGGTCAGCCTCCTGAGAGGAAATAACCCACATGAAGGAAGGGCAGGGCAGTTTGTGACTTTAGTTTTCACTTGAATGGGAGGCTAATTAACACAAAAATTAATTTTATTGTGGCTATCAAACAGCCTAGAGTTCATATGCTATTAAAAAATTGTGGTAATTAGTGCATCCAGCCAGCACAATACTAATATTCAGTGGCATTTGTGATTTCCAGCAGAGCATTTGCTACCTGGGCAATTCTCCTTCTGAGTATCTGTTTCTCAAGAACATAGTTTTTAATAGCTTTGACTTGACATTTATATCTTGAGCAAAACTGAAATGGGCAGCTAAAGACTAATTATGCTAACTATTCTAACAAGCACAATTACTGTTGTTCCAGCAGGGGGCACCGAAGACAACGTCTCAGTGTGTCTTTTTCTTTTCTTTTTTTTTATCCCCAAGCTTCTACTTTTAGGTTTATTTAATGGAAGCTGATTGCCCTATCCTAATGATTCTTTTTTTGCATAATCTACACTGCAATAACCTACAAGCATTTTTATTTTAGCATAATTTCAAATTTTGGCTTTTGCTCTGCTAGATTCTCTTTATTCAGAGAACAAAGAGATCACATACACACACACACAAAACAAAATCTTGGCCTGAGCTCAAGTCCTGGAGGTTTTTGAGCAGAAGCTCCTGCCTTGTTCTAAGGACCACATGTGACACTGTGCCTTGGTTGGTGTTGGAGTTCATTGCAGAGGAGAGGAGGATGTGCACACACATTTCTTGAAATTTGGTTTCTATTCAGTCAAAAGCAAAATGGAGAAATGAGCTTTTCACTAGCAAATGCTAATTATAATGAAAAACTCCCAACCTTACACAGTACACAGGAGAAAAACAGACCACACTGTTATTTTCTGATTTCCTGCAAATCACAGTTGGCAGCATTTGACTGCACAAGTCAAGGACCTTATAGGCAAGATTATCTAGAAAATCCCTTGCTTCAGAAGCCAAAATCCTTTAAGTCTTCAGTATTTAAATGCAGCTGTATTGCTGATTAGATGTCAGAACTAGAGCACACTGAAGTGCCCTATTTAGTGATTAACTCAATGGACCAATTTCGCTTTCAGATATTATACTTCCATGGAGGAAAAATTTGCATACAGATTTAGAAACAGGATGATCTTCTTTCTGGGTTATGCAGGGACTGGGGGATGCAAAATGTGTGAGTGCCACAATAACCCTCATTCCACAATTGTCTTGTTGCTAACTTAATCTCTTAGTGAATCATCTTTATCACCAAGAATATGACATAGCCACAGGGATGTTGCTGGGAACAAATCATTTCTTGTTTTTCAGTGCTTTTTCGATTAATGTATCTTCACTGTATCTGCTATGTAGGAGCCAAAACTCAGAGAGAGAGCCTACAACTCTGTACCACAGATTAAAATCTTTGGCTATATGTGAGGTTCCCTAGTGTAAATTTCATTTATTTATTTGAGACAGGGTCTCACTCCAATGTCCAGGATGGAGTTCAGTGGTCTGATCTCCGCTCACTGCAGCCCAGCCTCAACCTCCAGGGGTCATTCTCCCGCCTCAGCTTCCTGAGTGGCTGGGACTACAGGCATGCACTGCTATGCCCTGCTAATTTTTTGTACTTTCTTTTGTAGAGATGGGGTTTTGCCATGTGGCCCAGACAGGTCTCCAGAGCTCAAATGATCCACATGCCTTGGCCTCCCAAAATGCTAGAACTGCAGGAGTGAGCCACCATCCCCTGCTTTAGTGCAAATTCATATGTGACTTTTTTTTTTTTTCTGCTTGTGCTGATAATTAATCTATACAGTGCCTCATGTGTTTGGGATATAATCTGAGTACTCTCCAACATATAGAGAAATTTCGGCAATTTTCAGCTTAAATTCTTCCTCCTTCCTTGATCCCCAGACATGGACAGCCAGGGCCTCCACTGCCATCCCACAGTATTGTGGGCAGCTGAGGGCCAGGGAACAGGAGTGAAGTGGTTTAACTCTAAAGCACAGCCTGCCTCAGCCTACAGGGGCAGCTGATAGTGCTACACAGAACACGTCTCTGTCACTTTGGAGACTTATCCTCGATGTGGAAATTGCACTTCTCACTAAGAAGACTGAGCAGAATATAGGAAGAACCCCCCCCCCCCCAACCAAAACAAACAAACAGACAACAACCAAAAAACCATGAAGTGCTAAGCTCTAAACCCCTGGACATAAAAAAATCCACAATAAGTGATAAGCACCATGCATTTATGAGGGGCATTAGAGGAAAGTGAACAGAGTTGATGAAGACTGGAGATAAAATCTGAACTGTGAGCACCTGTGGACACAGAGAATATGCTGCTGTGACTAAAGAGGGGTCTGATACAAGGAAATGATCTCCAAGTGCCCATTGGTGGGAGGCCAGAGCGGCAGCCTTGCTCCTAACATGTGCGGGGTCCAGGGCAAGAGAACAATGGCTGGCCCACATACAATACGCCTACATATTACAAAATCAGTATCAGGTTTACAAGTTGGTAGATAAAATATGTTCTAACTCCCTACCTTGACACATGTTACTCTATTTTATTTATTTGAGATGCAGTCTTGCTCTGTCATCCAGGCTGGAGTGCAGTGGTGCCATCTCAGCTCACTGCAACCTCTGCCTCCAGGGTTCAATTGATTCTCCTGCTTCAGCCTCCTGAATAGCTGGGATTAATTACAGGCACACGCCACAGTGTCCAGCTAATTTTTGTATTTTTAGTAGAGATGGGGTTTCACCATGTAAACCAGGCTGGTCTTGAACTCCTGATGTCAGGTGATCCTCCTGCCTTGGCCTCCCAAACTGCTGGGATTACAGGCATGAGCCACCGTGCCCAGCCAGATACATGTAATTTTAGAAAGCTCTGGAAGGTCAGGTTCAAATCTCGACCACTCATATTCCTCAGGCCTAAAACCTACCCTTTTTTTAAAAAAAAAAACCACTCCAGGCTCTCTCCTGTACAGAGAATGCTGACCAGTAAACAAAGTGTAGATCAATGGGTTTCCCAATGTTTTCTCACTTGAATTACTCTTTCTTACCCTTGTCCAGCAGGCTGGAGGCCCACAAAATGTCCAAGTAGGAGGCAGCAGAAGGAGGGCTGCTTCCAAAGGCTGAAGAGTACAGTGCTAAGCATGACTGAGACTATTACCCAAGTTCATTTGTGAGATCCATCACTCTTTGGCAGCACTGAGTGAAGGGGGCAGGGCCTGGCTGTCCTGGGGGTAGAAATTCTTTCCCCTCTCTGGAAATCCCAGCAGTGGTCTCTAAGTCATATCTTACTAAAAGACTTGGAAAAAACTTTGAAAGTAATAGTTACCTGGTTGGGCACAGTGGCTCATGCCTGTAATCCCAGCACTTTGGGAGGCTCAGGCAGGTGGATCACCTGAAGTCAGGAGTTCGAGACCAGCCTGGGCAACATGGTGAAATCCCATCTCTACTAAAAATACAGAAGATAGCCAGGTGTGGTGGTGTGTACCTATAATCCCAGCTGAGTAGCTACTCAGGAGGCTAAAGGCAGGAGAATTGCTTGAACCTGAAAGGCGAAGGTTGAGGTGAGCTGAGATGTTGCCACTGCACTCCGGCCTGGGCAACAGAGCGAGACTCTGCCTCAAAAATAAAATAAAATAAAATAAAATAAAAGCAATAGTTACCTAATGGTTTTAAGAACCATATGTAGCTCAGTCTGAATAATTTTGTCCTACAGCTACAAGCAAAATATTTTAAAAACAACACTCTTTCTAATGGTTTGTGCTCTGTAATAATAAGATATTTGGTCATTTTTCCAGCCATGGCACTCTCCTTCTGCCTGCTTCTATCAAGGGCTTTGTACTATTTTTACAGCAACTTGGGGTCTACAACTTGCTTCAACTTTTTCATGGTATGTCATCAACTGATAGACTAATGAGAAATTACTGTAAGTAAAACTACAGACTCATTACATAGGTCTCTTTTTTTGAGAGAGGGTCTCACTCTGTCACCCCATCTGGGGTGCAGTGGTACAATCATGACTCACTGCAGCCTTGACCTCAGCCTCCCACCTCGGTCTCCCACCTCAGTCTCCCACCTCAGTCTCCTGAGTAGCTAAGACTACAGGTGCCTGCCACCACACCTGGCTAATTTTTTTCAGAGACAGAGCTTCACCATGTGGCCCAGGCTGGTCCCAAACACCTGGGCTCAAGCAGTCTTCCCACCTCAGCCTCCTAATTAAAGGCATGAGCCACCACACCTGGCCTACATAGGTCTTAATCATGAAACTACATAGAGCAAAGGGCACTGAAACAAAAAAACATAAAATAGAAAACTTGCTTTTCTTCATTTTGAGTTGATTACCTATTTGCTTTTCATGAAACTCTAGTGGCCAGTTTCTTCCTACTTCCTATTTCTCTTGAGATCAAATGATCTCTCTGATTAGGAGACTCAGCTTGATAGATGAAACATCTTTTCATGACATTTATTTTTTTTAGAAAGTACTATGTAAATGAAAGTCCCCTCTTCCTAGGGGCTCACCCTTCGTGCTTTGCTAGCTTGATTAACATTTACCCCTTTACAGCTATTCAGTATTTTCTCATTATTTTGCCCAGGACCTACAGTGCTCTGAGAAGAAAGCAATAATTTGGAAGGTAAGCGTTCAAGATAAAGTGTTATTGCTGAATTATAAAATGTTGGGAGGCATTTCTACTTTTTTTTTTTACATCAAAAACTAGCCTGAAAGAAGTAAATTTCCCTTCCAAGGTTGACACATGAATCTGTTTTTTGTTTTTGCTCAAAATGATGAAATAGTCTAGGGAAGACAAACATAAGTAAGTTCTCACAGTGGCAATGCTTGAGGTCATTGTAGAGATCTGAAGTCATTGTTGCTTTAACCTTGGCTGAGGGCACTAGTGACTCTTAGTTAAGCCGTAAGATTCCCAGCTCCTTTATCCCTCAGATATTTAGCAATTTTACACCTCATGCAAATACGTACCCCAGAGGAAAGTCGCTCTCTAGTAAATGTTCCTTTACAGTATTGGATTTGGCTTTGGCTCCTGTGGAGCAGTTTTTACCAGATTTACAAACAGATCAAAGCTCTTAAACTCATGCTACAGACATTTATTAGTATTCTTGATGCCTGCCCGCTTTGCCCAGCCAAAACACACCGCTCGGCCCCTCAGTCACATCCACCGCTATGCCACACTCTTGCCTTCCCAGTGTCACCAGCAGTTGAAGAATTTGGGGTTCAGCTATTGGCATTATGCAGTGAACACCGACTTGAACTGAAGACTCAGCCTTGTTGGTCAGTCAGCAGGCTTTAAGAGAAATAGGAAAGTCAAGAATTCTGCTTTATTTGATTTACATTATGAGGGATTTCTAACGCAGAAGACCAAGAAAATAGGTCAGTTTGTGGATGTAAGATTTTCTCATATGATGGCTTCAGAAGGAACTAGATTTTCATGAATGTTGAGGCTTATCTTTTGCAGTGGGCAGCCGTTGTTCTTTTCTGCTCCTCATCTCTTCTTTGTTTTTATTGTTTATGCCTCTACTTCTCTTGTTTCCTGGGTGGAACTTCCTCTCTCCAGGAGGAAAAATCAAGAGGCACTTACTGCCTGAATTCTTACTTGCTGTGTGACCTTGGGTAAGATACTCAACCTGTCCAAGTGTCAGACTTCTTATGTGCAGAATAAATGTAATGGTGCAGTTCATGAGGTGATGATGAGCATTAAATGTAATGCTTGTAAAGCACCTGGCATAGGGTCGGGCACTTGGTAAACATTTAATAAATGGTAGCTCTTAGTATAATGAAAATGGTAGTATAAGCCAGTGAGATACTAATTTATTCACTTGCCATTTAGCTGGTAGTTACCTGGTACAGGTGTCGTGGAAATTCTTAGGAAATAGGCCATTCTGCCTGAGGAGGTTGGTCTCTTTGGCTGAGGGAGGTAGTCATAGCTCAGGCCTGTGAGTCTTGTTTCCAAAGGGTAGTTTGTAGGTTTCTTTTGGTGAATTGCCTTCAGCAAATTCCTGAGCTGAAGCCCAGTCCTTGGGGCCTGCTGAGGAAGAATACTTCAGCTGACTGCCCCTCATGGTGCTGTTCCCTCACTTTCCAATTCTACCTCTGAAGTAATGCTCCTTTCTCTTTCTACAGCAAGGGAACATTCTCCGTTGTTGCTTTATTGCTCTCCTTTGTGGAAGAGTCAGCCAAGCGCTTTCTCTATCTTGTACAGTTTGCTAGATGACCTTCCTTTCATTTTCTTCCTCCTACGTCAGTTCCCAAAGTGTGGGCCCAAACAGCAGCATGTTCATCACTTGGGAATTTGTCAAATACACACATACTTGGGTCACATCTAGTGAATCAGAAACTCTTAGGTGGGGCCCAGCTGGGTTTTAAAAGCCCTCCTTATGACTCTGATGCTGACTAATGTGTAAGAACTATTGCTCTGTGTTTTTAGATTCAGACTTTTTTCTTTTTTTTTCTTTTTATTTATTTATTTATTTATTTATTTATTTATTTTTTGAGAGTTTCGCTCTTGTTACCCAGGCTGGAGTGCAATGGCGCAATCTCGGCTCACCGCAACCTCCGCCTCCTGGGTTCAGGCAATTCTCCTCCCTCAGCCTCCTGAGCAGCTGGGATTACAGACACGCGCCACCATGCCCAGCTAATTTTTTGTGGCTTTAGTAGAGACGGGGTTTCACCGTTTTGACCAGGATGGTCTCGATCTCTTGACCTCGTGATCCACCCACCTCGGCCTCCCAAAGTGCTGGGATTACAGGCTTGAGCCACCGCGCCCGGCCAGACTTTTTTCTAACATACTTCTCTAAGATTTGTCCTGTGAAGCCCATTGCAGTGACACATGTAAAGTGAAGGACTGTTATCTGTCAAAAGCATGCACTGTCTAGTCTGGTCTAGTAACTCAGTGGGCTGAGGAGGAGAATCCCATCTGGCAGGGGTTCCCATTGGCTCTCTGTTCACGAAACCTGGACTCCACTTACTTCTGTTCGAACTGGCTTCTTGTCTTCCCTTAGCATCCTAGCCACCCACGTTCTTTGAGTTGCTCAAATCTCCTCTCTCAGGAACTCGGTCATTTCAGAATGAACCCAGTGATGCTTCAAATGTGCACAGTCACCTTTCTGGCCTTTCCTGATCAAATCTGCCCAGATCCTCTCTACACTGGAATTACTCCAATTTTCAAGGTATGTCCCAAACACTCCAATACGGATGCCACTTGCAGCTTCAGGAGGGTTTCATTAGTGTTTTGCAGGGTCCTGAGTCCTTGGCTCCATGGGGTGTTACTCTGGTCAGCTCCGGAAATGTGGCTTATCTTCCTTCTTAGCTCTCTTCAGGCCCCAGGAAACCTTCTTTTCTAGTCTCATCTCTAAGAATAGTGGGACCTGTGAAAATATTCTCTGACGTTATCTGTCTAGCCCAGCCTCCAAGATCTCATTTTTCTTTGAGTATGTGTCCAAGATCTCAACCTCTCCCAAAGAAAACAGTGCTCTTCCCACCACTTTTCTTCTATTCCTGCCTTCATAAGAAGGCTCATACTTTTTTTTTCTCCCAACATTTAATTTTAGAAAATGTCAAACCCACAGAAAAGTGGATAGACTAGCACAATGAAAGATTTTCCACTCTTCTGCGTTCACCAGTTGCCAACATTTTGCCACATGTGCTTTTTCTTTTTCAGTACACACACACACACACACACACACAGACACATATACACACACATACATAGACACACACACACAAACAGACATACTTTTTTACTCTGAACCATTTGAAAGTTTTAGACACCATGACACTACTGCTAAATATTTCAGCTTCTATTTCCTAAGAATAAGGACATTTTCTTATATAACCACAATATCCCTGTTATATTAATATATAGCTATATATCAAGATTTCATTTATTTACTATATAGTCCCTCGCCAAATCATTCCAAATACCCCAATAGTTGTATGTTATGTCTTTTTAGTCACTTTTAATCTGGAATAGCCCCTCTGCCTTTTGAAAAATGTTTAAAATTTTGTCTTCCATACAGTGGCATTTTTGAAGGGTGCAGGCTGGGAATTCCAATTCCTAGTTGGAAATTGCCAGATTATTTCCTCATGATTATTAGATCCAGGTTAAACATGTTTGGCCAGAATACTCCAAATATGATATCGTGTTCTTTTTGTACCCACATGTTGTTGCGATCTGGTGAAACTCAGGTTACAGAAGCAAAGGAGGGTATGTTAGAATCTCAGAATCATAGAGCAGGAAAGAGCCTTGCAGTCTGACAAAAGCACACCATGTTACAAATGAGCACACCGAGGTGTGAGGAAGTCAAAAAGTGGCCCTACAGTTTAGCCAGTGGCAGTCAGCTGTTGCTGGTGCACCATCTACTAAACTCTCCTAAAATGTCAGCATTCACTTCCTTCAGCTTTTCAGGACCCTAGAGAATATGAGATAAACATGGGATCCATGGGGCAGTTGACATATTTATACAGACGCCTGAGTGTGTTATTACGAAGCTTTTCTTTTCCCCTGCTTTGAAGTCCGGCAAACTCTCCTAGCGACCTCTCCGAGAGATACTCAAGAAGCAGCTAACGCCTGT
Source organism: Sapajus apella (assembly GCF_009761245.1). Classification (NCBI taxonomy): domain Eukaryota; kingdom Metazoa; phylum Chordata; class Mammalia; order Primates; family Cebidae; genus Sapajus; species Sapajus apella. The sequence continues at coordinate 3,941,958 of NW_022436968.1, read as the reverse complement.
TTTCAACAGAAAAGACAAGTTTTCTGTAGAGTGGCCTTCCAGCCAGCTCCAGAAACACTTCTAGGTTAAGAGAAGCAGCAGCCCAGCACTTCTCAGCTATTTGTGTGATTTAAAAGGCAGGTGTCTTTCCATTGACCTGCTTTCAGTGCTATAATCCCATTACCTTGACATTTTCTCTGGAGTTCTGCTTTGTTTGGGAATTTTAAATTCCTTTATTTGTAACAGATCAAAAGTTGTCTGGCACACACACTGCAGGCTCTCTGATGGATCTTGCAGCCCTCCCTAATGCACACGTTCGTGTATTTCCCAGATAACCACTCATGGTCTGCCCACTGCCCCCAGTTTAAAATAGCAAACCTATTCACAGGCCTTTCAAATTCTCTAAGAGATTAATTGGTAACTTTGTCAATGAATAGAAAGATGTGACTTTGAAATGTATTTTTGTGAGACCAGGTTGCTTTATGCCATGGAGTGAGGTATCTCTAACAGTCACTTCCACTCAGATTCCTGCAGAACTGTCCTAGCGCTGCAGAACTGGCCTGCTGCATAGTCTAGGTGGGGCCTACATCCCATAACCTCGTCTTTACAACTGTTTTTACAGGTCAGACAGTGGAGTAGCCGAGATCGAGAACTGTGATGGGTGATTTGAAGAGCTCAGAGCCAGGGCTGGCAAACTATGGTCCTTGGACCAAATCTGCCACTTCCTCTTGGTTTATCTTTTATTTTTATTTTTTGAGATGGGGTCTTGCTCTGTTGCCCCAGACTAGAGCACAGTGGCACAATCATAGCTCACTGCAGCCTTGACCTCCCAGGCTCAAGTGATTCTTCCACCTCAGTCTCCTGCCTCAGCCTCCCGAGTAGTTGGGACCACAGGCATGTGCCATCACACCCGGCTAATTTTTTATTTTTATTTTTTTGTAGAAACAGGGTCTCACTATATTGCCCAGGCTGGTCTTGAACTCCTGGGCCCAAGCTATCCTTCCCTACTTTGCCCTCCCAAAGTGCTGGCATTATAAGCATGAGCCACCACACCTGGCCACACCTCTTGTTTCTGTACAGGCTTACTCTTAGAATGGTTTCTACATTTTTTTTTTTTTTTTGAGACGGAGTCTTGCTCTGTCGCTCAGGCTGGAGTGCAGTGGCACAATCCTGGCTCACTGCAACCTCTGCCTCCTGGGTTCAAGTGGTTCTCCTGACTCAGCCTCCTGGTTTCTACATTTTTTTTAATAGTCGAAAAAAATGAAAAAAGAATATTTCTAGGCCGGGCACGGTGGCTCATGCCTGTAATCCAAGCACTTTGGCGGCCAAGGTGGATGGATCACCTGAGGTCGGGAGTTCAAGACCAGCCTGACCAACATGGTGAAACCCTGTCTTTTTTTTTTTTTAAAGAATATTTCATAATTTGAAGATGATATTAAATTCAGATTTTATTGTACATAAATATTACTGGAACATACCCATGCTTATTCATTTACATGTTTTCTATGATTACTTTTGCATGACAGAAGCAGAGTTGAGTAGTTGCTACAGATATATGGCCCACCGAGCTGAAAATAGAGACCTTTCCTTCCATCATTCATCAAATACCCATTCGGCACTTTTTGTGCACCAGGCACTCTGTAAAGCATAGGAGGTCAAAAGATATGGAAGAAAGCCTCTTCTCCTGTGGAGCTCTATATATCAGGTGAAATACAGTGAATGTAAAAAGTGCATCAGAGCGAGCACGGTGGCTCATGCCTGTAATCCCAGCACTTTGGGAGGCCAAGGCGGGCAGATCACTTGAGGTTAGGAGTTCGAGACCAGCCTGACCGACATGGAGAAACCAGAGAAACTCTACTAAAAATACAAAATTAGTCAGGCGTGGTGGTGCATGCCTATAATCCCAGCTGCTCAGGAGGCTGAGGCAAGAGAATCACTTGAACCCGGGAGGCAGAGGTTGCGGTGAGCTGAGATCACGCCATTGCACTCTAGCCTGGGCAACAAGAGTGAAACTCTTGTCTAAAAAAAAAAAAAATTGCATCAGAAGTGCTATAGTGGAACTGCATGAAAAGTGCCACCAGAACACAGTAAGCAACATTTCCTGTGGGGTAGAGAAACCAGACCGTCTTGATAAACAAGCTGCTGCTGACATTTCAGCTGCTGGAAGAGTGTGCGCTCACTTCCCCTACCACCTCACACAACCACGACTGTACCCTTTTTGGTGTTACCAATCTCCTTTCTTATGCACGTTTTATATGATTGCGCTCAGCTGTCACCTGGTATGAGTGGGAGGTAGTGAAGGGTTGGGATTAAACTGCCTGGAAAGTGACTTTACCTCTCTAAGCCTCAGTTTCCTCATCTGTAAAATAATGATACAATGAAAACCTGTCTCAGAGGGTTACTGAGAGGCTTCAATGAAAGGAAGCACTTAGTGAGCTCTACACGGAATCTGATGGGTAGTAAGTGCTTAGTTAATGTCAGCTAGCATAGCCTCCTTCTCAGTAGCAACCCATTGCCTGGCTCTTCTCCTCCATGCAGGAATTAACCAAGTATATGGAAGTGGGTAGAAGGGGAAGAGCCAGGAAGGGAGGTTAACTCCAGGCAAAGGTACTTAAATAAATGAGAACAGCATGTGTAAGGGTACCTTGGCCTCGGATCACACGGTGTCCAACAAATTTAGTAGATTTTTAAATTTTTATTTTTAATTTTTTTATGTTTTGAGATGGAGTTTCACTCTGTCGCCCAGCCTGGAGTGCAGTGACATGATCTCGGCTCTTTGCAACCTCCGCTTCCCGGGTTCAAGTGATTCTTCTGCTTCAGTCTCCCAAGTAGCTGGGACTACAGGAATGTGCCACCATGCCTGGTTAATTTTTGTATTTTTAGTAGAGGTGGGGTTTCACCATGTTGGCCAGGCTGGTCTCAAACTCCTGACCACAAGTGATCCAGCTGCTTTGACCTCCCAAGGTGCTTGGATTATAGACCCAAGGCACCGCACCTGGTCTCAGTAGATTTGACAGATTTGGTTATCCACAGTTTACTTTATTACAAAGAGATTCCAGTGAGGTGAAATACATCAAAATAAATATAATCATGCCAAAAGGATGAAGTAAAAGAAAGAGAAACCTACACCATAGAAGCAGGAGTTAAGAACAGTTGACGAAGATGTTGCTTTCCTATTGCATTCCTGGCAGCAGCTCAGAGATTGAGATATAACAGATGCTCAGTAAATATTGTTTGAATAAAAACACTGAACAGCGTTTCAGGTAATGGAAAGCGTTTGGCACAGCAAGAATATGAGAGGGTGTGAGAAATGGTGGTGAAAGATTAGGCTGGAGCCCTGCTCTGGTGCCTTGTTAGGAAAGTGCTCCAATACTTACCCATCAGAACGGAGGAGATTGAAAAAGCCAGGTTTCCAGAGGAACTTAAGAGTCAATAGGACCCATAGCAGGTGCGGAGTTAAACCACACAAAGTTGGAGACAAAAACACATCTTCGATTCATTGGGAATCTTTAGGGATAGTTCTTTCACCAGTCTTAAGGGCAGGATTTAGTTTGTGGTGCTTTAGTGACCTGAATAAGACGGAAGGGAGTGCCCCCGCCAGCTTCTCTGATGATAACAGAGACATACTAGTCAACCATGAGCTTGCATTTAATCAGCAAAATCCAAGAATTAGAAAAAGATTTCATCAGAGTCCCCTAACCCAGTGCCCCAGTTTATAGAAAATCCTTAAGAGAGAAAGACGAGCTATAAAACTACAAAGGAAAACCCAGGCCAAGCTACTTTAGATGTGAGCCGTGTGTTAGTCTATTGTGTTCCCAACCAGACAGGTTATACTACCAAAATAAAATGAAGGGAAAACAAATACCGTGGCCGCCGTCTGTGTAATATGGAGTTAAATGTCCTTCAGTCTCTACATAAGGCACCACAAGCTAGATGTGTTCACACTCGGATATCCCAGAGGCATTTTTTTTTATTGGTTGGAACAGCAAGAAATAAAGACTAAGATAAATTTAATATTTAACTCTAACTCTTTAGTCACCCTCATTAGGCTGACTTGCCTGCAGCCAACTTGCTGTAAATTAAACAGCCTAAGCTGGTATGTTGCCAAAGCGTATATCCGGCAAAATGTTAACAGTTCTTGTTCTTATGCCTGATCAAGTTAAAAACAAGAAAGTAATCTGTTTGCCATCCAGAGAGGTCATTAGAAAGGATGGTTGAAAAAAAAAAAAAGAAAACAAAAAACTGTCAACTTATTTCAGAAGTTGGAAACAGAAAACCGGCTCTACAGCTCTAAGCTGGTCTTTGTAGAAAGCAGCTAATGGAGCTAAATATGGAAACGACTTCTTTTGATGGGGACCTCATTACAGAAGAGCTTCTGGAAAGCTGGTTTATAGTTCCCCTATCACAATGTTGCCACGTTATCAATGCCCAGAGGAATGAGGAGTATGCCTTCTGAGCAGCAGAAGTCGGTACAGTAATACTTTCTTTGGAATGCCACAGAAAAGATGGCAGAAGCTAGAGTTCTCTTAGAGAACTCACTGTGCCAGGCATGGTGGCTCACGCCTGTAATCCCAGCACTTTGGGAGGCTGAGGCGGGTGGATTACTTGAGGTCAGGAGTTTGAGACCAGCCTGGCTAACATGGTGAAACCCCATCTCTACTAAAAAAAAAAAAAAAAACCAAAAAATGGAAAACAAAAATTAGCCAGGAGTGGTGGCACATGCCTGTAATCCCAGCGATTTGAGAGGCTGAGGCAGGAGAATCGCTTGAACCTGGGAGCTGAGGTCACACCACTGCACTCCAGCTTGGGTGACAGAATGAGACTCCGTCTAAAAAAAACAAAACAAAACCCCAAAAAGATAGAGAACTCACTGAGCCAGAACACAGAAAGTCTCCTTCATGTGAGCAACTGGCCAAAATATTTTTTTTTTTTTTTTTTTTTTGGTGGAAATGGGATTTGGTCCTCTCTTCAGATTTAACTCATTTGATTGATCTTATTGATCAATGATAGACAGCTGTCATTGTCTTTCTTCCATACTAATGACAAAAATAAGCTCTGATTCAACAAATTATTTCAACAACACAGACTGTTTATTAACAAAGAACAGGGGAGGACCACACGTTATCTTTCTCCTGCTTTCTCATGTCTATCATAGAGTGGCGTGAAGACAAACACATTCCGGGATCTGTCAGCTTCACCTGACTTGACTCTGGAATTATCAGTAAACCTGTCTACTTAAACCACGATTTCTCAGCCTCGGTTGCTCGTTTGAATCACGGGGAGCTCTGGAAGCTCCTTGTATTGCAGCCACACTCCAGATCAGTTACATCATTATCTTTGCTAGGGGCAGGTGTGACCCAGGCATCAGTATTTTTTAATGATTCCTAAATGATTCCAGTAAGTAGCCAAGTTTAAGAACTCCTGCATTCTCAATCTTGGTGACACATTAGATTCACCTGGGTGCCCAGGCCAAGTTAATCAGAATCAGAATATTTTTAGTCCCCTGGGTGACTCTAATATGCAGCCAGGGCTGATAACTTCTGCCTTTAAACAGTGATTCTCAAAGTATGATTACAGAGCTTGCTTTAGGGTTACGCACTTTCCTTATTAAATATGTGGTACCCAGCTTTACCCCATACCTATTGAATCAGAAATAGGACTTCACTTGGTTTTGCAAGCTCTGCCTGTGATCCACATCCTCTTTAAACCTTGAAATCCACCACCTGAAACTTCCTCTATCTCTGCTTGAAGATTCCTCAACTTCCACAAAGAAAGATTTATTCTTTTTACCTGAGGAAGATGGTGTTTATATTTCTATGAAAGTGCAAATACAATGGCATATATGCAAAATACATTAGGTTTGAATGTGATGAACCTGGTCAAGAAGAAAAAGGAATCATAACCAATCAACCAAAACAAAACCAAGACATTAGGTAGAAAGATCAAGGTGCGGAATAGCTGGTATAGCATGTGCCTTTTTTTTTTAATTGCATTTTAGGTTTTGGGGTACATGTGAAGAACATGCAAGATTGTCACATAGGTACACACATGGCAGCGTGATTTGGCATGTGCCTTTTTTAAACAATAAAAAGGAATAGTTGTATGAATATTCTGGATAGCTGCTAGGAAGACCTTTTATAATATGTATCACACATACATAATTCTCATATTTAAAAAGTAAAATACAAACCTTACAGAGAGAAGTCATATTAAACCTCATTAATGTTAAAAGATAAACTGAGGCACGTTGAAATATTAAAGAGTTTATTTGAGAAAACGATTCATACATCAGGCAGCATCAGGCTTCAGGTGGCTCCAGGCTCCACCAACAGGGCAACAGGAGTGGTCTTTAAAGGGGTTAGCTGGCGGCTCCGGAGTTTTAAACCTGAAGTTGCATTTTCCTAGAATACGACCATTGGTACTGGGGTTTCAGTTTGCTTCTGTAGAAAACCAGGGCCCCGGAGCCGCCTCAGCCTAATGGCCTTTCCATTAATGATCTTAGTTACTTATACCTAGAGTGAATCATTTTATCAAAAAAAATGTTCTGAACAGCTTCTTATCTGAGGAAGAACAAGTAGAGTAAATGCCATGAGAGGAGAGGAGCAGGAAAGAATCTCAGAGCCTCGAAGTCAACATTTGCCAACTTTACATTTTTGTCCAAGGTCAGTGTGGACTTTGATTTACATTCCCAAAGATGGAAACAAACCATCTTTGTTTGTGTATTCTTCACCCCTCACGGACACTGTCGTTTAGAAAATAACTGGGCTTGGCCGGTGCAGTGGCTCATGCCTGTAATCCTAGTATTTTGAGAGGCTGAGGCAGGAGGATCGCTTGAGCCCAGGAGTTCAAGACCAGCTTGGGCAACATAGTGAGATACCGTCTCTACTAAAGATACAAAAATTAGCCAGGTGTGGTGATGCCTCCTGTAATTCCAGCTACTCGGGTGGCTGAGGCACGAGAATCGCTTGAATCCGGGAGCTGCAGGTTGCCGTGAGTCGAGATTGTGCCACTGCACTCCAACCTGGTGACAACGAGACCTTGTCCCCCCAAAAATAAGAAAGAAAATAAGTGGGGGCGTCCTCCCTTCCCCAGGCTCCCTCTAATTGTGTATGGGGGTTGGGGTTTTAGCACTCACAAGCTTCCGTGAAATGCTGCCTCACGTTACCTTGCAGCCACCAGGTGGCAGCAGCAATCCACTTTTTGTTCTAACCTGGGCGAGGCAGAACTAGCGTGGCTCTTTAATTAGTGTATTGGTCATAGAATCATGGACGTTTAGACATGAAAGAACATTTCTCAATAGTTCTACTGACAACTACGGATGTTTAAACGGAGAAAAAAGAACAAGCATATTAAGAACACCTCGTAGTTCTCACAATAAATTCAATCTATTGAAGGGAAGAAAGGAAGTTGTAACATCTACAGTGCGCTGAGCACTCTGCTGTCTCATTTGATCATCAATACAACCTTGTGGGATGGATACCAATGCCTCTAATTAACCATGGGGAAACGCAAGTTGGGATAGGTTCAGCAGCTTGTCTGATGCTCGGAGAAGGAGGTAAGAGGCAGGACTGAACCCAGTTTGACCACATAAATGCATATCTTTCCTTTATGTCAGATTGTCTCTTGCATTTAAAAGTATCAGACACCAGTCAAAATGGGCTTTGGAAGATGTCTTGGAGTTAGACCATAGCATGCTTCTGTGTGTGGGGGGTGGGATTGATCAGCCAAATGGCAGGATTTTGATGGTGAGGAAATATGGTTATAATTTGAGAACCCTCTGTTTTATGTCCCAGTACTTGTGCTAGTCACAAAAAAATTAGAGGATCAGGGGTAACTTCTACATTTGACCCACCCTGAATGATCAAGAGGAGCTTCTTGAAATTAGAGGATTCTTAACCAGAGAGAGAATCATGCTCTGAAGAGGGGACAGAATACTTCTCTTTTTTCTTTTGAGACAGGGTCTCACTCTGTGGTCCAGGCTGGAGTGCAGTGGTGTGATCACGGCTCACTGCAGCCTTGACTTCCAGGACTCAAGTAATCTTCCCACCTCAGCCTCCCAAGTAGCTGGGACTACAGGCATGAGCCACCACACCCAGCTTATTTTTTGTATTCGTTGTAGAGTCAGGGTCTCTCTGTGTTGCCCTGGCTGGTCTTGAACTCCTAGGCTCTAGCGATCCTCCTGCCTCAGCGTCTCAAAGTGTTGGGATTACAGGCATGAGCCACTGTGCCCAGCCAGAACACTTATTTTTCTAAGATAATATGAACTTGAAGTAAATGACGAATTTTAAGTCATGTGAAGTGTCAGGGGAAATATTTATTAGTGGGACATTCCTCTATACTTGTTGCCTTCATAATTAAATAATACACTGAAGTCTCTACTTTTTAATAGTATCTCTTCCCTCTCACTAGATGAGATGAATAAATTATCTTCCCACACTTTCCTGCACCTTGTTTCTCCGTATTTCCCAATTTGAGCTGGATAAACTCTATTTTTATGTTGTCAAGTTTAGTAATTTACATTCGGTCCTATAATTGTAAATAAGAGCCGTGGTGGTATAATTAAACAAAGAGTATTTAGTGAAGAGCTGAGCAGTGTGATCGGTCAGCAGGAAAGACATGTCATCCTCTGTGACTAACTTCATGTCCTCATAAGGACAATCATCAAGGTCAAATGCATCCTGTTCTCTAACATGCTCACGATCAAGCAGCGGTTGGCTTATTTGTATCTGTACATGGCTTTCTTGCAAACGTTTTTGTTTTCTTTAAAGGTTTTATTGGCCTTTCCTTATTTCAGTTTTTAGAAAAAATAGGCCTCATTTGTCCTATCACCAGGATACGGCCTCTCCACCATGCTACGATTGAATGGTGCCGTGTGGACTGTGTACGGGTTTGCTTTCCATCTGTCACTGTGGGCTTTGTTTGCATTGCGCTGCTCGGCTGGTTTCCCTCTTTGTTATATCTTTGTAAGTTTCCTCTTTAATTGGATTTGTCCATGTGTTTTGTTGATGTACATCCTTAATAATTTCAGAAATCGTGGTCGGGGAGTATACTTTCCAAATGTTTGCATGACTGAGATGTCTTCTTGTTATTCTCCTTTGATTGAAATTTCATGATAAAAATGCTCCTTTAATTTCTCTCTTACTAGCTCATAGTAGGTCCTTATTTTTTATCTAGTATAAGTTGCTAGAATTAATGTTAGTTGTGTCTTGCATAATTCTATTGAAATTATTTTAGTACTATTTCAATTTTTAAATAAAACAGAGTATATGAGTAAATTATGGTCTTAAGTGAATCTTTCTGGCTGTTTCCAGTAAAAAGTAATCCTCTCTCATTTCCTTTACACCTTTGTAATAAGAACCAGACATTTTCTTCTCATATATTCTATTGTATTTCCGTGAAACCTTCTGGAAAGGTTTTTAAAGCAGTATTTCTGTCATCGTTTTGTGAGTCCCATTTTCACAACTCACTTAGAAGCAGAATGTTTTATGAGAAGCCGTGTGGGGCCCAGAATGAGTAAGGCACCAGTCTTTGAGTCTTTGAGCATTTTCTTATTCAGAAAATAGTCTTCTAGTAGACTTAAGGCCCATCTGTGTGCCTAAGGTAAGACTCTTTAAGTCACTGAGAAAATGTCTATGAGTGTAAGAAAACTCCCCTTTTCCTCTATAACATAAAGAAAATGGTTAAAGTTTTAAATGTATGACCCAATCCTTTGCTGTTGACAGCACAGAAATCTGTGATTCTCCTGCTGATAGAAAGAAAGTTGCTTTTAAATGGTTAGAATTGAAAAATGCTCAGACCTAAATATTTGCTGAGTTTTCCTCTCAGTAATACCTGGGTGGATATGTCATTATTTCTTGGCCTGCTGGGTGCAGTAGCCCACCATGCTTTGTCTGTCTCCGCACGTATGGAAAGGACAGTCGTGGTCAGAACATGGCTCCGAGGGCCTGACTGCGTGGGTTCACATCCTGCCTCTGCTACTTCTAGCTGAGTCACACTGGGCCACTCGACTTAAACTCCCTCCAACTCTGGTGTCCCCCGAGCCTCAGATGTCCCTCTGTGAACTGAAGATAACACTAGCACTTAGGCTGTGATTGAAATGTAAAGGTTAGCTGAGTTAGTCTCTGCAGGGAGCTGAGGGCGCTGCCAGGTCTCTGACAAGCCTTCGGGATGTCTGCTAGCTTCATTACCATTCAGTCATGAATTAGGTATACATAGCTCACTCTCAAGGCATCCTTGAGGCATATTCATGTCTAAAAAACATCAGGTCATTTTGGGTTGATGGAGAAGGAGCCTCCAGAAGGGATAGGGTTCCTTTTCAAAGCGTTGTGGGGTGAGAGTGGAGAAGATGCATCTACAATGAAAACAAATGCTGTTGATGGGCTCTAGGAGACGCATGGGAACAGGGCATGGGTAAAACTATGAACCTACCAAGTGTGTGACGGGTAAAGAGAGGGGAACATGGGAGACGAGACAGGGAAATTTTTACAGAACATTCAAAGATACAAAAAACAGCAACAGTATACTAATGCTCTAGAAAAGGAAATCTGACTTCACATAGGCACATTAAATATTCCACCAATACTTGAAATGCTGAATTAGTAGATAATTGAAATAAGGTATTTAAAACTGCATAATAGGCCAGATGTGGTGGCTCACGCCTGTAATTCCAGCAATCTGGGAGGCTGAGGTGGGAAGATCACTTGACGTCAGGAGTTTGAGACCAGCCTGATCAATACAGAGAAACCCTGTCTCTATCAAAAATATAAAAATTAGCTGGGTGTGGTGGCACATGCCTGTAGGCTCAGCTACTCGGGAGGCTGAGGCAAGAGAATTAATTGAACCCCCGGAAGCGGAGGTTGCAATCAGCCGAGATGGTGCCACTGAACTCCAGCCTAGGCAACAGAGCAAGACTCCATCTCAAAATAAAACTGCACAACTCAGCTTTACCTTCTATTTAAGGCACAAAGAACATTTCTGATTTGTGGAATCCTGAGTTAGGATGGATAGAACTGCAGGTTTGGATGGATAGGTTGCTAAACGTGAGACAGGGTCCCTGAAGACCTGAAGGGAGGGGGCATTCCCTTTCCTAGCTTGTTTCGTCTTTTATGCTGGGCCTCGGTCTCCTCACCTGTAAAACAGGAGGGCTGTGTTCAATGGAGTCTATGCGCTTTTCCAGTTTGAAGGTCTGAGGCTCTAAGGAACAGTGGGGCCATCTTGTCAGCTATCTAATGTGGTAAGATAGACATTTGGGAGAAAACTGTGAAGATTAGCCCATGAAAGATTTGTTCCTGATTCAGATTTTAAAGGATAGAGATGGACACAAAGATGTAAATGGGGATCCAATCTAGCATTAAAAAAAGAACAAAAACGAAGGCTGGGTGTGGTGGCTCATGCCTATAATCCCAACACTTTGGGAGGCAAAGGTAGAAGGATTACTTGAAGCCAGGGATTTGATACCAACCTGGGCCACAAGGTGAGACCCCATTTCTACAAAAAATGAAATAAAATGAGCTAGCTGGTCATGGAGGTGCATGGATGTAGTCCCAGCTACTCAGGAGGCTGAGGTGGGAGAATCGCTTGAGCCCAGGAATTCTAGGCTGCCACAAGCTCTGATTGTGCCACTGCACTCCAGCCTGAGGGATAGTGAGACCCTGTCTCTTAATATATATATATTTTTTTTGAGATGGAGTCTCACTCTGTCACCCAGGTTGGAGTGCAGTGGTGTGGTCTTGGTTCACTGCAACCTCTGCCTCCCTGGTTCAAGTAATTCTGCTGCCTCAGCTTCCGAGTAGCTGGGACTGCAGGTGCATACCACCACATCCAGCTAATTTTTGTACTTTTAGTAGAGACGAGGTTTTACCACGTTGGCCAGGATGGTCTTGATCTCTTGACCTCATGATCTGCCTGCCTCAGCCTCCCAGAGTGCCAGGATTACAGGCCTGAGCCACCATGCCTGGCCAAAAGAAATTTTAAAAGAGAGGAAAAAAAAAAAATCATGAAAATGATGAGATAGTGAAGCAGATTTTGAAGTGGGGTCCATGGAATCTCTGGGTGTCTGTGTAATAACATTAAGAAGGAGAACAGATTTCAAGAAGGAAAGCTCCCATTGCTCCATTTCCATCTGAACTGACAGATTAAAGTTCTCAGCACATGGCTCCATAAGCTCTCCTAAGAACCTCGGCTGAAAACCTAACATTACCTTGTATTTAAACAGCTACTTTGGGGATAATCTTAACTTTGCTTGACAGTGAGTTGTTGTTTTTTTCTTTTTTGTGGTATAGGGTCTCACTGTTGCCCAGGCTGGTACAGTGGCACAATTCTGGCTTACTGCAGCCTCCACCACCTGGGCTCAAGTGGTCCTTGTGCCTCAGCCTCCCAAGTAGCTGGGACTATAGATATGCACCACCGTGCCCAGCTAATTTTTTTTTTTTTTTGAGACAGGTTTTCACCATGTTGCCCAGGCTGGTCTCAAACTTCCAGGCTCAAGCCATCTGCATACCTTAGCCTGTCAAAGTGCTTAGATTACAGGCATGAGCCACTGAGCCTGGCTGACCATGAGTTTTTGATATCATTAAAATGGCTAATTACTCATAAACTGCAAATAGTAGGCAGGTTTTGAGTAATTCCTTTGAAAACAAATATGTAAAAAGTTTCTTATGCACATCAGGTTCTCTTTCTTGAGCTGAAATGAGCAAAGCTCAGCTATGCTTCAGAGAACTATGGGAGTGAGGGATGATGGTTTGTCTTACGTGAGGTTTCAGTCACAATTGCCAGGTTCCCACTGCTCAGCCATGAACTCAAGAAGTTCTCCGTCAGAGACTCTAATAAGGCCCGGCTTAACATTGTAGCATCCTGAATGTGACAAGGGAAGGAAAATTAGAAGAAGACAAGCTACTATTCTTGAAAACAAGTATGGCTTTCCAAAGGTTGGAAAATTGGAAATGAGACTGTAAGATGTCCACCTGACAAAACTTGGCCTGAGAAAGGGCTGCACCGTGCCTACAGGGCCTTCAGCCCATGATGCATTGTTTGTTTATTGAAGTAAAGCATTATGAATTCTTGTTTATCCACATTTAACCAACCAGAAGAGCAAGATAATACCTTCTCCCCAAACTCGCTCTTTAAGAGAAAAAGATAATTAAGGTTGTTCATTAGGAGGGATACATCAGAACAGAATGAGATCACCTTGACTTAAAGGACCATTCTGAAGATAATGTCAGTTTTGTGACTTCCCTGGCAGTGTCCCTAAGTACTGCAGAAACTTGAAGTACTTGTGCATGCTCAGAGATTAAACTGCATATAGCATCATTTTCCTAGTTGTATTGCATTGCTTTCCTGACTCTAAGCATCTCTGATCTTTCTATATTACTTTAAGTACCGTAATGAGCTCTAGGTATTTAAAATATTCTCTTTTTAAAATTATTTTTAAATTTTTTTCTGCCACCAACTCTCAGATTCTTTAAGTGTATAGAAGTTTTCCCTGATAAAACATGGCTTTTGACTCCTTCCTTCCCTATAGAACTTACCTTTAAAAAAAAAAGATAGGCTGAGAGTGGTGGCTCATATCTATAATCTTAGCACTTTGGGATGCTGAGGTGGTGGATCACACTTGAAGTCAGAAGTTTGAGACCAGCCTGACCAACATAGTGAAACCCCATCTCTACTATTAATAAAAATATAAAACAAAACATTTATCCAGGTGTGGTGGCACGCACCTGTAGTCCCAGCTACATGAGAGGCTGAGGCAGGAGAATCTCTTGACCTCATGAGGTGGAGGTTGCAGTCAGCTGAGATTTTAACACTGCACTCCAGCCTGGGCAACAGAGAGATACTCTGTCTCAAAAAAAAAAAAAAAAAAAAAAGTAGATAGATAATGATAGATGAATAGATAGATAGAAGATAGATAGTGATAGAGATATCTGGTTGGGCATTGATAAGACCTAATACAAAGAAGAGGTAGACTCAAGAAACTACTGAGATCTTTATTTCTTAAAGACATTCTTTGTACTTCTAATTTCTTATAAAAATAGCTCAATATCAGCTTGTCTTCCTAGAGGCAAGCCCAGATATATACAGAAAGTGGTGAACTTGTAATACGATATGGAGGGTGTTGGAATTAAATGAGATTTTAAGTGCCTTGTCTATCACTGATACACAGTAGGCATTCAACAAATATGAATTTCCTTAAAATCCAGCATTAGGGTCAGCCTTGTTAGTCCTCCTTAAATATATTTAGTTCATTCTTTCATTCACATATAGATTTTCTTTCCTTCCTTCCTTCCTTCCTTCCTTCCTTCCTTCCTTCCTTCCTTCCTTCCCTCCTCCCTTCCTTCCTTCCTTCTTTCCTCCCTCTCTCTCTCTCTCTCTCTCTCTTTCTTTCTTTTTTGAGACAGTTTTGCTGTATTACCCAGGCTGGAGTGCAGTGGCATGATCTTGGCTCACAGCAACCTCTGCCTCCTGGGTTCAAGCGATTCTCCTGCCTCAGTCTCCCGAGTAGCTAGGATTACAGGCATGTGCCACCAGGCCCGGCTACTTTTTTTATTTTAATTTTTTTGTAGAGGCGGGGTTTCACCATGTGGCCAGGCTGGTCTTGAACTCCTGAGCACAAGTGATCCAGGCCTCAGCCTCCCAAAGTGCTGGGATTCCAGGTGTGAGCTATCGTGCCTGGCATCTCCAAGTATTCGTTGATGGCTTACCATGTGTCACACTCAGCACCAGCCCTAGGAGTGCAGGGTGAATAATAAATCCCTGAACCCAAAGAACAAGTCTGGTGACTGACAGTGCTAGTGACATCACAGAGAAATTTCTCCTGATTGGAGGGATCAGATCAGGAACCTGTAGGAAACAGTGGGAGACAGAGTCAGAAAAGGATTCAAGGTAAATCACTGGGGTTTGCAGTCTCCTCAATCTGCTTCTCATTATGGCCTGGAGTGGGCCTTGCATCATCCCTGTGGCTAGAGAGGAAGTGGGGAATGGAGTGTCCTCCTTAGCTCTGGCTCAAATCCAAGTATAGTGATGCCTTAGGAATTGCTGTCTGAAAACAAAGAAAAAGAAGAAAACAATAACCATAATGAAATAAAAGCCTTAAAGTGGAAGAAAAACAAAATGTCATGATTTGCGCATTTTTCTGCAAAACCGATTTGTTCTGTGGTGGAAGATAGAGTCTGCATTTGATTTCTACAAGATATGCAGTAATGGGTTATGTACTCCAGGGTAAAACTGTTCTTAAGGGAGCGAGAACGTGATGGATTCACTTCCTCCGTGAGGTTTATAATATTTGGCAGTTTTAGTGCGAGCAGGTATTTGGTCTATAAACTTGGAGAGCCAGGCATTAGTGGGAGCTCGTTTCTAAATGAAGAAGAATGCAGCTCTCCTTCTCACTCTGGTTATTAGTCCTTCTGGGGATAAACAGGAAGATTAAGTGTTTTCTTGATGTTGTGTTTGCCTGTCACAGTAATGTGCACACGCCCCATTGCCAGCACCTTTATGCAGCGCCGCAGACCTGCTATTTTTGTGGGAAGGAGTTGTTCATTAAGAGGCCCGGGTCTCATTCCGTGCTGAATGGTGTCGGGGTTATTTCCACTCTTTGTTCAAATGCTCCCTCTCAATTAGATGCTCTACCATTAGCTGCTTTGCAATTAGAAGCTGGATCTGTGAACATCCAGTTTCTTGGTCCCTGGAGGCCATTCCGTGTCCTCACTCCTCAAAGCCTACTGTTCTGCTTGTTGCAGTTTAAATGATGCTAAAGAGAGGCCAACCTGCCAGCCAGCTGGCTTCCCGGAGGACCTTGGAGGCTGCCCGCGCTGGGGCCGCTGGAGACCTGCTCGGCTGAGCACGTGTGGGAACTTGAATTGTCATCGCTGAGAGAAGTGACTTCATTCTAGGGGGCTTATTTGTATTAACCAATCTCTTAAAACACTGACTGGCTGATAAATTAAAATACCAATTTATTTATTTACTATTAGAAATATACTTGCCAAGCAATATATCTGTGTCAGCCATTCAGTTTGTTCTCTTCACATAAATAAAGCCTATTTTAAGGGGCCGGGCAGGGTGGCTCACTCCTATAATTCTAGCACTCTGGGAGGCCAAGATAGGTGGATCAGGAGTTCGAGACCAGCTTTGCCAACATGGTGAAATCCTGTGTCTACTGAAAATTAAAACTAAATAAATAAATAAAAAACTAGCCTGGTGTGATACCAGGTACCTGTAGTCGAAGCTACTCGGGAGGCTGAGGTGGGAGGATTGCTTGAGCCCAGGAGGCAGACGTTGTGGTGAGCCAAGATCGTGCCACTGCACTCCAGCCTGGGCAACAAAGCAAGACTCCATCTCAAAAAAAAAAAAAAAAGTATATATATATATATATTTGGGAAACCAAATTATAGGTCATATGTTTCTTGGTGAGGGAAAAAGAGACTCCTGCACACTACTCATTGGAATATAAATTGAGACAAGTTTTCTGGACAGCAATGTTTTATTTTTATGTGGAACCTTTCCATCGGACAAGCATGATGAGTTCATCATTTGTGCCTCCTATCACCACTTAAACATTTATTTGGTGGTGGAAACTTCCCCAGTCACTGGCTGAGAACTTGGATGGCCCTCTGTTCTACTTGCTCTTGAGGAACAGATTGGCCCGTGGTCTAAGCCACAAATGCTGGATTGATTCAGAAATTAAGAGTATACAATCCAAGCTATTAATGAAATTTTCGTCTTTTTTTTACAGGTAAGACTTTTCCTTTCCTTCTCCCACCTGAGGTCTGTGTTTGATGGGGCACTATTCTTTGCACGGTTGTTTTGGTCACCTTCTCTCACTCCTCTCATTCTCTCTTTTTATTTGTTAATTTCATCTTCTGGCTTCTGAGGGGATGGGACCCAGCAAAGGAAGAGCTCACGAAGCCTGTGGTGGTTGTTACCATGCTTCCCTCTCCCCGGTGATGGGCAGGCTCTCCAGGCACAGCTTAGCTGAAGACATCACCCCCCAAATCCACTTCTTCCACACTCAGCACTTGTTTCGTCTTTACCTGAGTAATCTAAAGTAGGAAGCCTAGCTTTTTTGCCTATCTTTTGAACATTTTGTTCAGACATCTAACTTTGGTGTGGAACGTCTGTTGCAATTAAGATCCATGTACTTTACTTTGTGTGTATCTGTCAAGTATTTCCTCAGACTAAATTCCTGGAACTGTAATTGTTATGCTCATGAGTGTTCGTAAGCATAGCAGTTAAGAGTGTGGATTCTAGAGTCTATTGTTTCCAAGTGCCAGGGTCAAATTTTAGTCTTAACGTCCTAAAATGTTGTATATGCATTGAAAACCTTAAAGGTTTTCATAACAACAACAAATACTTATTCGGCACTCTTACTAAGTTGAATTTCTCAACAATCCTGTGAATTGTGTGTTATCATAATCTCCATTTTGCAGATAAACCGAGGCAAAGAAAGACTCAAAAACTTGCCTAGAGTCACACCACTAGAAAGGGATAAATCTAGCATTCCATCCAAACAGTCTGCGTCCAGTTCTAGGAATTCAGTCTGAGGAAATAGTAAGATACACTAAATAATATAGCTGGATCTTAATTGCAGTATTTCTGAGAACTTGAAAAAACTGGGTGCAACTTACATATTTAATAGTAAAACACTGCTAAATAAACAGTGATATGTTAATATGCTAGAATCTAAGGACTTTAATGCATTTTAGAGGAATAGTCGCTTATGAACAATGCAAAACTAATGTAGTTACACTGTCACCCAGGCTAGAGTGCAGTGGCGCGATCTCAGCGCACTGCAACCTCTGCTTCCCAGGTTCGAGCGATTCTCCTGCCTCAGCCTCCCAAGTAGCTGGGATTACGTGAGCCACCGTGCCCTGCCAACATATATTAATTTTATTAAAAAACTGTTAGAAATAAAATATAGAGAAGTCAAAAGGAGGAACTGGTTTGTAAGAGAAGATTGAGTTAGAATTGAATTTGAAGTGAAAAAACATATTTTTAAGAGGCTGATTAGTGGAGTCAGATGGTCCATCTGAGCAGTTAAGCACCTGAAAACACTTTTCCATTAGACAGCAAAGTCTCCTGTGTCGTTAGCCTGCTATCTTGTGGATACAATATATTACCTAGAAAGATTTAGGGAAAAGATATAATTTTGAAATTTCTTTTGTTTCAGAAAGCCCGTATTTTCCATCTAAAATGCTCTGGTTTCTTTCAGAGAATGCTGATATATAAAGGGGGGAAGATAAAGAATTTGAAATAGAAGTTTAGCAAGAAAAGAAGATGAATTTGGGAAGACTTGTAGATAGAACATGAGCAGAGTGCAGTTTGATGTGGTGTGGTTGATTGCAAAGGAACCCTGATGTAGTTTGCAGTGTGGCTTAGTGTACCCTGCAGTCATAAAGCCATATCCATTGAGAACATCAGGACTCAGTGGAGGTGTTTCATGTTAAGAGCTGGACTTGGCTTTTCCAGCCAATGGCAGATAGTCTTTGTATCATTCATCACGTGCCATTTGCAAAACTTTGTAAGGTACATTTGGGGATAGTGAGGGTGGGGGTCAGGTGGTGATATATGCAACATTGATCAAACCTCCATAGTATTAAAAAGAAAGGCTGTTTAAGAAAAAATCCTTTGCATTTCTTCCCGATTTTGACAAAATCCAAGTTAAAGCTTCAGTTATATAGAACTTCTCAGATTTGATGCCTTTTCAGGATATAATAGAACATGGAAAAAAAAGAAGTAGGGTAATTTTTTTTTTAATTTATTTTTTGCTAATGAACTTTTACAGAAGTAGGGTAATTATTTTTTATTTTTATTTTTATTTTTTGAGACAGAGTCTCACTCTCTTACCAGACGCCAGGTTGGGGTGCAGTGGCATAATCTTGGCTAACTGCAACCTCTGCCTCCCAGGTTCAAGCAATTCTCCTGCCTCAGCCTCCCAGGTAGCTGGGACTACAGGTGCACACCACCATGCTCAGCTAATTTTTGTATTTTTAGTAGAGACGGGGTTTTACCATGCTGGCCAGGATGGTCTTGATCTCTTGACCTCGTGATCCGCCCGCCTTGGCCTCCCAAAGTGCTGGGATTACAGGCGCGAGCCACCGTGCCCCGTGGAAGCCAGGGTAATTATTATAAAATTAGAGAAATAAATTTAGTGAGTTAAAATCCTGAGCTACTTTGCCACTTAAAATTGTGTGTAAAGTTTAGAATTCTCATTGATTAGACTATATCGTAAAACGGAAAGTGTGAAGACCAAAGGCCTCAGAATTCTTGCTCTGTTTTAGAGGATCGTGTTCCGGAAGAGGACTCTAATGTGAAACGAGGAGTAGATGCCAATTGATTTTTTACTGTCTGTTTTGTCAGTGGTACAGTTTTGAACTCTGTTGTGGGGAATGTCAATGGTCCCTCACTGGTCCGGGGAACCGAGAGATGAAGAGTTGAGGGAGGGGTGGTATTTCCCGGAAGGCAAGTTAATGGTGAAATGGAAGGCCTTTTCCTTTTATGTCCATTTTGGTCTGATGTTTTCCACTGTTAACTGAAGACTGAAATAGCTCAAAATAAAAACCAGAAAATAAAAGCTGCAAGTAAAAGCTCTTATTTTGCCTATGCCAAATAAGATAAAAAACTGGACTTCTGGCTATTCAACATCAATTATAGTGGGTACTGTGGGAGATTCTTTTAATCAGGCACTTCTGGAGAAATTCATGATGTGTAATCAAGAAATAACCATAGCCCTAGAAGCTGATTTTTTTTTTTTTTTTTTTTTTTTTTTTTTTTTTTTAGTAGAGACGGGGTTTCACCGTGTTGTTAGGATGATCTCAATCTCCTGGCCTCTTGATCCACCTGCCTTCGCCTCCTAAAGTGTTGGGATTACAGGTATGAGCCACCACACCTGGCTTAGAAGCTGATTTTTTTCAAGGAGAGCTTCCTTGTTTGTGTTTTCTTCTCCCCTCCTATTTTGGAGGATTAGATGTAAATGCTCCTTTGTAAAGTTACCCCATCACCTATTCTCTTTAGCCCATCCTCATGTATTCCACTGACTTTTATCTCTGGTTTCTCTTTGTCCATGGGAGCTTTTCTCTCTGCCCCTAAACATACTTAAATCTACTTTTTTCTCTAAAACCCACCATCCATCCAGCCCAGAAAACCTTCCCTCGATCTTCAATTCTTTTACCTCCTATCCTTATCTTGAAGTCTAAATTAACCAGAAGTCTAGTCTGACTTTTTTCCTATGGCTTCACCTGTCACCCTCTCCTAAATAATTTCCAAACCAGCTTGCATAGTCGCCTCTCTCCTAAAGGTCAAAAATGACCTCAGATAGCCCACTTACATTCTTCCTGAATTCTGAGGCACTGAAATGTGAAGCTCTTCCTCTTTCCTGGAATACTCATTCCTGGGTTTTGCTTTTTCTCAGTCCTTCTTGCTGGCTTAATCTTCTTTGGCCTGCCCTTGGGATCTGGTGCTTTCCAGGTTCTGCCCTCTGTCTCTTCTCTGGCTCTCAGATAATAGCGTGGCATTTATTCATTTCTGGTACTATGGTAAAAAACAGGGAGACAAAGATGACTAAACATCACCACCTATTAGAAATCTTTGGACACATTAACATTCTGGAGCCTCAGTGTTCTCATATAAAAATGGGTCATAAATACTTGAGATTTAACCATCCTTTTTTTTAATTATTATTTTTTTTTCTTTTATTTTCTCTATAGAAATTAAAGCAACTAACCATCCTTTTCTTGGGGCTGCGCTACTGTCCAATGAGTGCATAGTGAGGGCAGGACTGCTAACGCCTAAACAACACACCCGCAGCAACTAGAGCTTTGCTTTACCTTGGTGCAATTTTTGGAAAAATGAAAACCCACTTTTAGTTTTTTTTTTTTTTTTTTGAAGACAGAGTTTCACTGTTGTTACCCAGGCTGGAGTGCAATGGCGCGATCTCGGCTCACCGCAACCTCTACCTCCTGGGTTCAGGCAATTCTCCTGCCTCAACCTCCTGAGTAGCTGAGATTACAGGCACGTGCCACCATGCCCAGTTAATGTTTTTGTATTTTTAGTAGAGACGGCGTTTCACCATGTTGACCAGGATGGTCTCGATCTCTTGACCTCGTGATCCACCCGCCTCGGCCTCCCAAAGTGCTGGGATTACAGGCTTGAGCCACCGCGCCCAGCTTTTTTTTGTTTGTTTGTTTTTTAAGAGACGGGGTTTCACCATGTTGGCCAGGATGGTCTCAATCTCTTGACCTTGTGATCCCCCTGCCTTGGCCTCCCAAAGTGCTGGGATTACAGGCGTGAGCCACTGCACCCGGCCAGCTTTTCAATTAAAAAAAAAAAAAAAAAAAAAAAAACTTGAGATCCAGATCTACATTTGCAGTTCCCCATGGTGCAGCGCTGGCTATGAGCCCAACGTGACCAAAAGTAAATGCCCAACATCCCCCTTGCACAGTCTTTTTCTCTCTCAATAATTCCTCCCATGGTTAAACATGGCAGTAACATTCCTCAAGTCTAGACACAAGTTAGAAATCTGGGAATCATCCTTTGTTTGCACTTCCCTCAGCCTCTACATCCAATAAATCTCCAAGTCTCCACTTGTCTATCAGAAATACTGCTTTAAAACCTGCCACTTCATTGCCCCGCCCAGACCTCCTCATTTCTCCCCTGGCCAAGATTACAGTAGTCTTTGTTCTCCTTTCCTTCTTCTAGGTTCTACACCAACTCCAAAACGCATTCTCCACAATGCTGCCAGATTGCCTGTTGAAAAGTACTACTTTGATCACATTGTGTCTGCTCTAAAAGACTTCAGTGACTCCTACTGTCTACGGGACAAAGTTCAAGCATTTGTAAAGCACTTTCTGTTTTGTCCACAACCTCCTTGTAAGTTCTCACACTGAGTCCTCCTTCCTTTACCCAATCACCTCTCATGTTAGCCACAAGGGTTGCTGGATTTTCCTGGGAGGCGTGAGGTCCTTCTGCCACGGTTCGTGTTCTTCCTTCTGTTTGCAGCACTTTTCTCTTATTCCCCCATATGGCGACAACCTCCTGGATTTCAAAACGTGTTCCAAAGGCCTCTTCTTCCCTGAGGCCTTCTTTGATCTTTCTCTGGAGGAATAAATCCTTCTCCATTCTTTCCTGTGCTCACAGAACTTTGCTCCCTCTTCTCTTTGCCACCTTATCAGGTCGCATTCATAGATGTGAGTGTTATCTTATCTGCTTATTGAGCAAGGACTGCACCTCAGGCTTTTGACCATCCCAGGAGCTTATCATGGTCCCAGGGCCAGAACTCAACAAATATATAAGGCAGGAGGTGAGTAAAAAAAAAAAAAAACAAAACTGCAGAATGCCACCAGGTCCAGGGTTATATGGCAAAGCCAGGCTTGTGTTGGTGTGAGCATTGAAGCAATGATTTTTCCTGTTCCCAGCAGATCCCAGAATATTCACCACTTTAATTAATCCTATATCCTGTGACCTTCAACCTAGAGTCAAAGGATCAAAGCCATGAAGAAAACCATTTTGTCCACATGGAGGCCGCACAGTCACTTCCACAATCCTATCTGAGGTCCCCAGGTTTCTTACCCTAGGGTCCATTGGTAGCCAGACCCAACTTTTCCTTGCCTGAGAGCCAAACTCAAGAGGCTTCATGTCTCCTCCACCACCTTCTTCTGGGCTACAGAAGGCATTAATTTTAAGGTGATTTAAAAAACAATCATGTGTGGAGGTTCATCATAAATTGCTTGCCTCAAGCGCTGGAGTAAGTTTCAATCATTCACCGTATTCCTGAATAATGAAGCTTCCCCACCAAAACAGTGCTGTCATCCACCCAGATGGGCAACGCCTTTTCCTGTGGGTCCCCAGAAGTGTTGGACGGGCTCTAATGCTCCTTGGAGTTTATACTGGTTGGAGTGAGTGATTACTCCCAGGCCCACAGGGAGCACCAGCATCCCTGGCATCCACGGTCATATTAACTTTTCCGCAAGGGTTTTCTTTCCACCGCATTCCTACTTTTAAGAGCAGGCAGCCACAGCTGTGACAGTTTGCCACCCCTTTCCACTTGTTCCCAATAATGCCTCTTTAGTTACTTTGTGAAAAGATTCTCGGCTGAGATTTTTCTTGCTTTCTATCTTCTAAAGTGTTTATTACTAGAAGATTCAACTTTCAGATTCTCTGAAGAAAATTCCTAGGAAAGGTAAGAGGGAGAAGAAGACTGTAACTAAAATTAGCTTCTTTTTTGGCTCTGCAAAAGCGATTGCAGCGATGGCAATAGTCGGCGGTGATAACAAATGGCTTCAGAAATGAGCTTTTCACTGGAATTTGAAAGAGCTCTCCATGAATTCTGTTTTATAATTACTGCCTGATTCTAATGGGGCACTCTAAAGCTTGAGTGTCTCCCAGTTTCATTCCTCAGGTGAGCCTTCTGCTTAGCTGTGTCCAATTTGACACATCGGCACTAAACTCTCACCCTGCAGTTTATGGGCTGATGACTGTTTAATTACACCTGCCAGCCTTCAGAAATCTCAGTGATTAAGAATTGCAATGCTGTGTCCTATTAATCTGCCTGGATTCCTTTTCATCTTAAGAAGTTGAAGAATTTTTTTGTTAATTTTCAATATACTCAGGGGAACTTGGTAGTGAGTGTCAGAAGAAAATAGAGTTAACATGATGGTAATTGACCTCCCCAGGATAATTCTAAGTCAGTAGCAGTTGGGATAAGAATTGGGAGATTTGGGTGGCCTTTCTGTTTAGTTAAAATTAGCTTTGGCCATAAAATCTAAAGCATACTGTCATTATACAGGTTCGACTTGTCTTTGCTGTGTGTCTGCGTATATTCACAAACTACTTCACCCCCACAGTTAGTACTTTCCATCTCTAAAATGCAGACAGCAGGTTGGGTACAGTGGCTCATTCCTGTAATCCCAGCACTTTGGGAGGCCTAAGCAGGCAGACCATGTGAGGTGAGGATTTCAACACCAGCCTGGCCAACATGGTGAAACGCCCTCTCTACTAAAATACAAAAATTAGCCAAATGTGGTGTCGCGCTCCTGTAGTCCCAGCTACCTGGGAGGCTGAGGCAGGAGAATTGCTTGAACCCTGGAGGCGGCAGAGGTTGCAGTGAGCTGAGATTGCAGCCACTGCATTCCAGCCTAGATGATAAAGCAAGACTCCATCTCAAAAAAGAAAAAAAAAAAAAAAAGCAAAGAGCACAGGAGAGCTGGACCAAAGTTTGTCTACAAGTTTCCAATTAATCTTGGAGATCTTCATCTTTTCCAAACAACAGGACACACCAAGATTTACAGAAGAGTGGTGGCTAAGGAATGTAGAATTTAGAATTTTATAATTCATACTTTTCCTAAGAAAGTCGTTGTTATAGATAAGGTTGCATACTCCATTGACGTGGAAAGAAAAGGGGAAGGACGCCGGGCGCGGTGGCTCACGCCTGTAATCCCAGCACTTTGGGAGGCCAAGGCGGGTGGATCACGAGGTCAAGAGATCGAGACCATCCTGGTCAACATGGTGAAACCCCGTCTCTACTAAAAATACAAAACATTAGCTGGGCATGGTGGCGCGTGCCTGCAATCCCAGCTACTCAGGAGGCTGAGGCAGGAGAATTGCCTGAACCCAGGAGGCGGAGGTTGCGGTGAGCCGAGATCGTGCCATTGCACTCCAGCCTGGGTAACAAGAGCGAAACTCCATCTCAAAAAAAAAAAAAAAAAAAAAGAAAAGGGGAAGGAATGAGGAATAGCAATGATTCAGAGTCTAATTAATGTGGCCACCAATTTTTGTGTAATGAACAGTACATTTCTATTCTTTAACAAAATTGATAAGATTCTACGAAGTTCATTGTTTCTGAAGTTGGGAAATGGGAGGTGTCCCTGGGGGTAGGAAGGAGAAAAGTGATTATATAAATATATGCCTCCCCAAAATTGGTCAGGTGACATGCATCTGCGAACGGGGATAAGTATTAGGAGATGAGGAAATGGACACAAGTAAACGCTTTCTCCAAAAACAGAGAAACCAAACTAGTGGCCATAGGCAGAACTTGCTTCTAATGTCTGCACTCTGGACCTACGCATTAAATGTGATGCCAATCTGATCATCTAGGTAGCCAGAAGATAGTATGTATTTTGGGGAGACTATTCTATTTTTAATGCCTTGGAGGATTTCCAAAATTGTTCAGCTAAATGTAGGTTGTCCCTTTAATTACCTCTTTACCATCCCCACTGCATTACTCCCTCTGAATGATGACTTTGTGCATTTTTCACTTAAGGGTAATGAACTGCTCTCTTAATATAGTTCCATCATTCAACTTTGTTTCTAGGGAGTTTTTTTATAGACAATTTCTATTTTAATCAGAAATGAATGGGACTATTGCCTTTAAAGTGGACCATCTGTGGGTTTACCAGGAAGTTTATTAACTTTGATCTTTATTCAATTTAACTTTCTGCCAGAGCTTCCAGTAAAGTTCTTTCAAGCCTGCAGAAAGCACAGCTCAGAGCTCAGAGAGTGGGCTCTGTGGGAGAGGGAGGGGGACACCAGTTGGGAGGATGAGAGAAGGAAGTGTGTGGATAGAGAACGCAATCCCAGTCTCAGCCTGAGGTGGAAGTGGGGAGCTGGGAACATTCTTCTAGAAGAGCCTGGAGCAAGTCCTCAACTTGAGTCCAATTTGAGACTTTTTTTGGGCTAGGAAGGTATTTTTTTTTTTTTTTTTTTTTTTGAGACAGAGTCTCACTCCATCACCAGGCGCCAGGCTGGAGTGCAGTGGTGCGACCTCGGCTCACTGCAACCTCCGCCTCCCGGGTTCAAGCAATTCTCCTGCCTCAGCCTCCTGAGTAGCTGGGACTACAGGCATCTGCCACCACGCCCAGCTAATTTTTTTGTATTTTTAGTAGAGATGGGGTTTCACCATGTTGGCCAGCCTTGTGATCTGCCCGCCTCAGCCTCCCAAAGTGCTGGGATTACAGGCGTGAGCCACCACGCCCAGCCATTTTTTTTTCTATTTTTAAAGAGATGGGGTCTTGCTCTGTTGTCCAGGCTGGAGTACAGTGGCGCCCTCACAGCCAACTGGAGACTTGAACTCTTGGGCTCAAGTGATCCTCTCGTTTCAGCCTCCTGAGAAACTGGGACTACATGTGTGTACCACCATGCCCAGCTAATTTATTTTTATTTTATTTTATTTTTTATAGAGATGGGGGTCTCATTCTGTTGACCAGACTGGTCTTGAGCTCTTGGCCTCAAGTGACCCTCCCACCTCAGCCTCCCAAAATGCTGGGATTATAAGCATGAGTTACTGTGCCTGGCCTAGCAAGGTAATTTTAAACAGACACTGTCTTCCCAATGATACAGTCTCAAAAGCCCTGATGCCAGCCTGGGCTGAATGTGATGGGTGTGAGGACTGATCCAGGCACTACCCAGCTCTGTAACAAAACAGGGAGATAGGTGGGGAGCATCCACAATGCTGTGGATGAATTGGGCGGCAGGCAGAGGCTTCTGGCCTGCAGCTTATGCAGACCACCACACAGGCTCTGCTCTTACAGCTTCCAAATGACTTCTCTGGCCTTTGAAGTGGAGCAATTTAGGATGACTGCAGATCTTTCTCAGTTTAACAAATGCTTCCTGCCCTTGGTCCGGGGCCCTTACGCTTCCTGTCCTCTAATTCTGTCATCTCAGTCATCTACAGGAAGACAGGAAATCTAGGATATCAAAACTTCCCCAAGATCCTACTCTATTTCATTACTTTTTAAAAAAACAAACAAGCAAACAAACACAAACTTTACAGCTGGGCATGGTGGCTCATGCCTGTAATCCCAGCACTTTGGGAGGCCGATGGATCACCTGAGGTCAGGAGTTCGAAACCAGCCTGGCCAACATTGTGAAACCCTGTCTCTACTAAAAATACAAAAAATGAGCTGAGCATGGTGGTGCATGCCTGGAATCCCAGCTACTCGGGAGGCTGAGGTAGGAGAATTGACTGAACCTGGGAGGTGGAGGTTGTAGTGAGCTGAGATCATGCCATTGCACTCAGCCTGGGCGACAACAGTGAAATTCTGTCTCAAAACAAAACAAACTTTATTGAGGTAAGTGATTGATGGTAAATGGCAGAGATTTAGTGTAGGGTTTCATAAGTTTTGACATATGTGCCTACCCAGGACACCACCAACCTCACTCATGATAATGAACATTTCCTTCACCCCTCAAGTTTCATAGTTGCCCCTTTGTAAAACCTCCTTCTGTTTGCTCCACTTCCAGTCTGCTTTCTGTGACTGTAGATTACTCTGCACTGTGTAGGATTTTATGAAAATCAAATCATCTTTTCTCGTCTGATTCCTTTCACCCAGCATAAATATTTTGAGATTCATTCATGTCACGTCATTCCCTTTTACTCCTGAAGAGTAATCCACTGTATGGACCTATCACAATTTGTTAATGTGCTGAGGAATCATTCCTTCTGGTTTGTTTCATAAGATCATGAAGTGTTAGATTTGTAAGGGGAGTTATAAATCAGTTACTCTAAGAAAATCATCAGTCATCTGTAGTTATCTATCTTCAGATTAGATAAGTGAGCCAGAACACCACTTAAGAATTTCGTTGGGGCTGGGTGTGGTGACTCACACCTGTAATCCCAGCATTTTGGGAGGTCAAGGTGGGCGGATCACAAGGTCAGGAGATTGTGACCATCCTGGTCAACATGGTGAAATCCTGTCTCTACTAAAAATATAAAAATTCGTGTGCCTGTAATCCCAGCTACTTGGGAGGCTGAGGCAGGAGAATCACTGAAACCGGGGAGCTGGAGATTGCAGTGAACTGAGATTGTGCCACTGCACTTCAACCTAGCAACACAGCGTGACTCTATCTCAAAAAAAAAAAAAAAAATATTTCCTTGGAAATTGTTTAGAATTCAGATTTATCTCTCTTCCTGACATTTACTTCCAATGATGGAGTGAACTCTGAGACTCTGTACTTTTTGCAACAGCCTATGGTTATTTGAATCCAGACATATGGTCTATACTTAAAACACTAAATTATTTAAATATTGAGGTTCTAGAAGGTTAGGAGCAAAGGCTGGATTTAAATGCACAATTTTTGACTTCTAAGTTTAGGGCTCTGTCTACTACATGATGTCAACACCAAATAGCATAAGCCACATGGAGGCCGGATGCTGTCTGCTAGCATAAATATCTGCCTTCTCGTCAAAGAAATGCCACAGCTCGATTCTGAGCTACTTTCATGTGTTGCCAGAAGAGGGCACTGATAACAAATCCTTTCTTTTATGCAGGGTTTTCTTTTTCTTTCTCTCTCTCCCCTCCGCCTCTCTCCTCCCCCCTTTCTTCCTCCACTTGTTTTTGTTTTGTTTTGTGATTTTTTTTTTTTTTTGGTTATCAAGGTTGCAAATATGAAAAGCAACAAAGTGGGACAACAAAGGTGTGGAGAAATTATTTTACTTTGATAAGTAGCCAAACCCCCGGAGAAATTTCTTGACTTCATGACATTTTTAATACAACCTTGCCTGTAAGTGCTGTCACTGACTGGCTTCCAGTCTCTAATTTTGTGAGTCAGCACTTTCTCTCAGTGACTTCCTCAAAATTATAGCAATAGGAGGGGCTGGACGGAACACGCAGAGGTGAGAATGCTGAAAATTTAACCAGAGTTGAAGAAACGTTTGCCTTTAGGAAAAACAGTGACAAAAAATGTCATCTAGTTATCTTACTCTCTATTTCTTTCCCTTGGGTGTTTAGGGAGGAAGCCATGAGCCTAACTTGGTATATATTTTTTTCCCTTCAGTTATTATAATTCCGGTGAACCTTAGGCTGCCTTCCTCCAAATTCTGAAAATTTGAACTCAGGCAGTAGGGCCGGAACCACGAGTTGATACCTGGTGGCTGAGAATGTTGCTTCTAAGCAAGGATATCGTAATTGTGAAAAACCAAGCAGTAACATATCAGATGAAAGAAGAAAGGGGCATGAGTCCGACTCAAGCTGTCAGAAAAATTTAATTCATCTTCGATAGTTTTGGCATTTTCCTAAAAATACTTTTATGACAAATTTGGTAATTCAAATGTGCTTGCTACCTCTGAAGCCCTAGAATGAAAGTGAGCTTTTGCCTCAATGAGATGAAATAAGACAAGGCTTTGAGAATTCAATTAACCCCACCCTCCCCCAACCCTAGGTAGAATTGTGAGAAGGCACACTGTGTCCCCAGACCCCTCAGACTCACTTTTGCAACCTTTTCTTTCCCCACTCTTACCAACTGTGGGGGATCCACTGCTTTCCTCACTGGGTCCTTAGTGTGAGTTACACAGAGTCTTACTAGCCAGTGCTGTCTACATTTGCATTTGAACATGAATTGTGGCATGACAGGCTTTGTCTTTGATTCACAAGGCTTGGTAATAAGACAGAAGATTGGTAATAAGAAGTGCTAATCTGTGCTCATTTACTTATCACTTGTGGGCCTTTAAGGCAAGTCATTTTACCTTTATGAGTCTATTTCCTCATGTGTTAAATAGTAATGATGATAGTAATATGCACATTTGTGAATGGCTGTAGGGATTAGAGATTATATATATAAAGTGCCTGGTCTATACATTGCAGTTAAGGCATGTTGGACATGTGGGTGTCAGGCATGAAGACGATGGAAAGTTTTGGACTTCTCCGATTGATGGGAGGACTTTTCTAGGACAGCTGAAACTGGCTTATAAGAATGGAGACTTGGGAGGATGGGAAAGTTAAATATTGGTCTCAAGTTTTTTTGCTTTTGCTATTGTTACCACTTGTCACTGTCTCCACGTTAAAATGCCAAAAATGAAAAAAAAAAAAAAAAGAATGGAGGGGAGAGTGGTAGCTGCCTACACAATTAGGGTGGGCCTATGTGTTTTGCCCTAATGCCTCTTGTCTACCTAATTTGTCTACGTGTCCATTGTATTTGAAACACAGTTCTAGAATATATACATATACAGAATGACAAATGATTTCCACAGGTTTGACAAGGAAACTAATCTCATTACTTTATGGTCACACTTCTGTGACAACGCAATTTTATTTTGCCAAAATATAGTCTATGTTTATGCACATATACATGCCCCTTGATGGCCTATTTCTATACCCACCCAAATTATATATAATAAAAACTGTCCTTTTCACAATGTAGTTTGTTATTTCTTGCACTTCTTAATGGCAGAAGCATTCATTGTGATTTCTGTTCTCAGGTAATGAGAAGCTGTGATGGACGTAACAGCAGAGGCTTCGAGTGGGAAGTTCTCCCAGATTTTCTCACTGCCTCTCTCCAAATTCGATATGCTGTAATGTTTTCAGTCTTATTATTACAGTTTCAGAGTGGAGATGGATCATATTGAGAAGGAAGAGCTAAAGTACTAGACTCTAAAAATGTGTAAACAGCCATCAAGGGAAATTCTGAAGGGTCCTAATGCTGGGGAAGGTTTAAGGAGTTTATTCTTGGCATCATTGCCTATAATCTATAATTAGCAACCCACTGATATGGTATTTGTTAAATTCCTACATTATACGTAAGGACTATTGAAATTGCACTTTGCCAGTGGGAAAACAGACTACAATATTCACACTAGCATAGATTTCAGTTTCTGGGAGTGGATAGTTTGCCTGAAGCCAGATAGTTCTTAGGAATCAATAATCTCATTAGCCGCAGGGGACTGGATCTCTATACTTTGTAGAGTGGGTACAGTTGCTAGAACATCTGCCCATGGGCAGCTGCCTTAGTGGAAAGAGAATTTTTTTTTTTTTTTTGCAGTCATTAAAGCTCAGAATAATTCAAAAACATTCCTCCAGGTACTGAACAGCTATTTATCAATCTTACAGATGGAATTATTGCTGTCTCTGCCCGGAAGCTTTTGTTGACGTCTCCTTCCAATCAGTCAGCTCAGGGTTTAATCTGGTTAATCCCACAGTGCAGTGGCATTCTTTTTCTGCCATAGCTTTTCCTGAGTCCAAGGGGAAGGAAGAAATATTTAGATTCTTCAGAGGTCTGTGTTTTTCAGCACACTGCTGCAGTATGAGAAATATGTGGCAAAATGAAGCAACTTGTTTTCCTTCTTCAAGGGTAAATGAGACATAGCTGCAGTTTTTCAAACCCTGGAAAATGTAACTATGTATGTTTCTGCTGCATGGCATTACTGGCTGTCAGGTGTGGAGCAGGTTAGTTTGATGATAATAATGAAATATGTCATTATTTCCCCATTTCTAGAAGTGCTCAGTGTGAACAGAGAGTGGATCCAAAGCATAGAGTATTTACGACCAGGACCTAATAAAACTCAGATCAGAAGGTTGTCTTGGCTCTACCTATCAACTTCTTTTCTATCAATTAACATATGTGTGGAATGTAATGGTAGTATGGGTTATATCAGCGGCAGAAAAGGATGGATAGGATATTACAAAGGATATTAAAAAGGTAGTCTTAGGAGGATTTGGTGACTGCGTTAGTTTCCTAGCACTGTCACAACAAATTACCCCAAACTTGGTGTCCTAAAACAACAGAAATTTATTCTTTCCCAGTTCTGGAGGCCAGAAGTCTGAAATCAAGGTGCCAGCAAAGCCACGCTCCTTTAAAGGACATGGCTGAGAATCCTTCCTCAAATCTTCACTTTCGCATGACTCTGAGTCTTCTTTGTCCTCTAGCTGAGTGACTCCAATCTTTGCCCATGTCTTTCTTCACATGGCCTTCTCCTTCTTCTCTGTCTTCTTTCCATGTGCAGTCTCCTTCTGCCTTTCTCTTATGAGGACACTTGTCACTGGATTGAGGGACTTTCCAGGTAATCCAGGATGATCTCATCTCAAGATCCTAGCTCAAGGACCCTTTTCCCAAATAAGGTTCAATTAACAAGTTTGGGATCAGGACATGGTTATGTCTTTTTGGAGGGTACCATTTAACTCACCACAGTGAGTTAAACATGAACATGTTTGTTTGATTAAGGAGTTCTAATAAGGATGAATCCCAAATCTCTGGCCAGGACAGATGGTAGCAAATACCTAGAAGAGAAAACATTTGAGGAAATGCTGCTTTTCTCATTGAGTTTTGACATTGAGTTTAAGGTGGGGGATAGAAGAAACAGAAACTCAACTTCACTGTTTTGTCTCATATTAACCCAGCCTTGAGATTTACAAAAATGCTGTCAATGTTTTTCAACTAGCACACATGCAAATAGAAAAAACTACAGTATGATTCCTGAGTTGGGCCTTAGATTATGCTACATCTTAAAATTTTACTTTCAGAATATTTTGAGATAAACAGTGTGATTTACGAACAAAAGTAATTTTTCCTTTGTATCCTAGCATCAGCTAGTTAGTATTTGAAGTATCCTGATCAGGAACACACACTTCAGGCATGATTGCCAAGCACTTCAAATATTGCCATGGAAATCTGCTCATAAGGACATCATAATTAGCATAAGAGATATAAAAATAATTTTTCACTAATGAAAAGATAGGTGTTCAACATACGTATTGACTCTCATCTCCCACCACTGCTGCATGAAAACTTATGAGAATCGGACAAGCCCTGCCACCCAATTCCAGTTCCTTCAGAGAAGCCCTCAGCGTACAGCTCATTAGTCCTGAGTCCCTTACTTCACAGAACACCACTGCCTGATCAGAATGTTGCCTCTTCTCATCATTAAACAGCACAGCCCTGGACACACACACACACACACACACACACACACACACACACACACACCTGATGCCCCTGAATGAGGGGAGACAGACTTTCTGGTGATTTATAACTGATACTAACTGCTACTTCAGAATTGGAGGACTGGCTGGGCACAGTAGCTCATGCCCATAATCCCAGCCCTTTGGGAAGCTGAGGCAGATGGATCTTCTGAAGTCAGGAGTTTGAGACCAGCCTGTCCAACATCGTGAAACCCTGTCTCTACTAAAAATACAAAAAAAAAAAAAAAAAAAAATAGCTGGCGTGGTGCTGGGCACCTGTAATCCCAAATACTAGGAAGGCTGAGGCAGGAGAATTGCTGGAACCCAGGATGTGGAGAGGCTGTAGTGAGCTGAGATCGTGCCATTGCACTGCAGCCTGGGCAACAAGAGTGAAACTCCATCTCAAAAAAACAAAACATAACAAAGCAAAATTGGAGGACTAAGGCAAAATTGTTATTTGATATTTGCTTCTACAAATAAATAGTATTCTTGATAATTCAAATAATATTATTGGAGAAATAATAATTTCAAAAATTAAATGTATTAAACCTGTGTGATTTGAGAGAGTTACAACAGTATTTCATGGGTTAAAAAACCACAAAAGGGATCAGTTCTAGTAATTTAATAGTGCTGCTGGTTCTGTATCTCATCAAGTCACCACTGGATTCACACTTCAGAAAGTGTCCATATTTTATTGCAAAAAATGAAGGGAATTTATTGAAGAGAGACCACAGAAGTATTGTAAGTGTATAATGAGAGTAAAATTCTCTAACTAAAACAATTAATGTTTTCAAGATTACAATTGGCATGTGGAAGAGAAAGTAGCTTTCATAAATGAGGAAAATGTGTTGGTTTTAGGGAAGAATACAAGCAAAGATTGTGAAACATTAGCAACCTATTTGTAACTTTTGGCTAAATCTGTTTTTCCCTCTATTGTTGGTAAAGGAATTAAAGACTAACCAGAAATAGAAAACATGCCAAAACATTTTATTGGTATTATCCTTCTAAATAAATATGTAGCCATGTTTATTTCCTGATAGTTTGGTTCCTGATAGAGTGACTTCTTTTCAGGTGGTATGGTGGCATGCACCTGTAGTCCTAGCTAATCAGGAGGCTGAGGCCAGAGGATTACTTGAACCCAGGAGTTTGAGGCTGCAGTTGCTAGGATCACACCACTGCACTGAGATACAGAGCAAGATCTTGTCTCAAATATGTATATTGAGACACACACACACACATGTAATAACTAAAAGGTAACCACTTAGGATTGAGATTCCTCTTCAAATAGCGTCAGTAAAGGTCACATAGCTGCCCAAGTCTGAGTTAGGTCCGACACTAAACAATAGAAGAGGCTCTTGGCCAGAAAATTTTACTCAAATGGAAAGAAGAAAGGAGGGAAGATAAGGAAATAGGGCAAAGGAAAGATAACAAAGCCAGTGAGAATATGCAATTCTTTTCTTGTAATCACGGACTCATAGAATCTTAGCAGCGGAGGTTTCATAGACGTCACCTAATTCCTGTTCCCTCAACTGTATTGTAGATAGCAGTCTCCGGGTTTACTTCTACTTAAGGCAGTATTTACAATTCACACTGCTCGAATTGTTAGAATGCTTTATCTCACACTGAGCAGAACTACCTTTCATAGATTTGATGGGTCCTGGTTCTGTCCTTGGGAAAACATGGAATAATTCTTCTCCCTCTTTGGCCTGACAGCCTTTCAAATGTTTGAAGACAGCTGCCATCTCCCTTCTGTGTTTTAAAATAAATGGATAATCAGGGACAGTTATAATCACCTGAGATTTGTATGACAGGGACATTCTGGGGAGTTTCACATTGTTCTATCCAGACAATCTAAGCGGAACAACCTGACAGCTACAGAAAAGTCCCCAGGATAGATTTATTGTCCTCATCTCAGTTTTCTGGCCAAAAGTCTTAAGAATATGAAATGCTAACACTATTTTGAGTACTTTGTTCTCAAGTAAAAGCTAAATTAAATCTCACGATCATGAATTGTGATACGATTTAAAAATGGTTGTTTTCATTCATTATTAGCCCAATTTTACATCCTTGGTTTTGTGATGTAAAAAGAATGAATTCAGTGCAACTAAAAGATCAACATGAAGTTTTGCTAAACACTTAGATCAACAAGTGTTTATTGCATATTTAATTTTCTTTTCTAGAATCAGAGTGACACAGTTTAACAGGAATTTAGTTTTGAATGTAAGATGGTAGGTATAGAAATCACCCAATAAACATTGTTTTTAGACATCTAATTGTGTTGTCTGTAATTTACTTTTAAAATACTTTAACACAGTGATATAGTTTTAGTGTACCGTGTCAGTGTACAATTCTATTCAGGGGAAGGTTGGTTAGCATCTGGAGTACCCTGATTGGGAATATACCCTGACTGGGAATACTGGAAATAGTTACGCAACACTGGAGAGACATGAGCCAGAGACACTTCAGCAAGTTTTCTTCTTAAGTTTTTATCAACACCAGAGATTTTGTTAATGGCCAAATTCCTAGAAATATGTTTACTAGAAACTATTTCTGTATTGGTAAAATTAGTAATGATAAAGAAATGTGGATTTTCTAAAAACATTTTACAGAAATTCCTGTCTTTCCAATATATTTACAGTCCCAATACTTGATAGCTTTCAGAGTAGCACTCCTGACTTCTGACTGAACTGGTAGATTATTTCTATTTGATTTGAAAATTTAATCATTTCTATTAAAAAATTAGGCAAATCCTGCCACTATAATAAACCTTTTCATTCAAGGAGCCATCAGAGCACATAAAAAGGTAGAGATCACCGGGTGCGGTGGCTCACGCCTGTAATCCCAGCTCTTTGGGAGGCCAAGGCGGGCGGATCACCTGAGGTCAGGAGTTCAAGACCAGCCTGACCAACATGGAGGAACCCTGTCTCTTTAAAAAAAAAAAAAAAAAAAAAAAAAAGGTAGAGATCTGGGACCTTGCCAAGTTTACAGAGCAGGTTCTATGCCTGCTTTTGTGCCTACTTGTCTATATGTGTGGCAGAATTCCATCTGAGACTTCTTTCCTTGTATCATTCTGCCTGGTAGCCAGGATTTAGAAGAAAAGACCTATGACTCTTATCTACCCATAGTTTTGAAAGTTGTGTTAAATTGGATTATTGTTTAAAAATACTGTGTGAAAAGTACGCTTCCTCATCTTTTGACTTTAGGATGACCACACAGCATGCTTTAGCCAATGTAATGTTGTGACAAAGGCAGAGGTTAAAAACGGGCTTGTTCAGTGGGCTTGCCCTCTTGCATCTCTGCAAAGACCATGATAGAAACATGTTCTAGGTGCCCTTCTGGTCCAAGAAAGATGAGGAACACATAGAGCAGACTTGGACCTCAACTGCAGCTCAGAATCACTCAGCTGATATTAGCTGGGTGGTTGTTTGATATGTGGCAATCACTGACTGGTATTTGAGGCTACCAATATTTATCCCCCAAACCTAATGATCATGAATGCTCAAATTAGACGAAGTAGTATAAAATTTTCAAATAATGCTTCACTGAATTCTCACCACAAATCTGGGAGTAGGCATTCTTTTTCTATTGTATAGATAAAGCAATCAAGGCTGAGTGATGAAAACAACTTGGACCAAATCACACCACTGGGAGAAATAGAACAAGAATTCGCTCTAATCAGATCATAGAGTGCGTCCTCTTCCACTACACTGCATTGCGCACTCATACTGATTTGCTTAGAATGAATTGAACTTTAGATAAAGATGTATCTATGTAAGCAGCAATAGAGACAACAACTGAACACATAATCCAGTGAGGGTCATTCATGGGCACGCTTACTCAGCAAGTCATCTTTAATGAGCACCTACTATGTGTCAGTGCATTGTGGTATGCCCTAGGGATTAATGATTAAGCATGATAGACATTGTCCCTGTCCTCACAGGGCATCTAATCTTATTATGGATGTGTTTAATAAATATATGCTTTAAATTTTGTGATGTAAGAATTTGGTCTAATTTTACACTGTGTATATAAACAACAGCCCTAGACAAAGGAAACTCTGTTCCTGATGGAGTGACTTTTCAGGTGGTGACTACTAACTGTTTGGAATGCAAGTAACAACTACTCTCAGAAATGCATTCAACTACTAAATGCATCTGAGTTGTTCTTCCACACAATGCTCCAGCATATTACAGGTCAGAGAGTTGGAGAATGACAAAATTACTCCTACTGTTCTACAGGGGGGGAAAAAGCAATAGGATATTATGATTCTTATTAATAAACATTATTAAACTCAGACAATTTCTGAAGTTTAGAATAAAAATAATTAATCTACTGCAAGAATGGTAAACCAGAAAAGATTAAAAATTATAATTAAAGAATGAAAATGACATTTGGTATCAGAGTCATCTCAGCAGACTATCTGAACAGTGCACTAAACAAAGTGAATTATTTCTACCATAATAATGGTATTTACTGTAATACAATGGCATACTAGAAATCTAATTGCAACCTGTCAAGGATTAAAAAACCCTTGGTTATAATGTGAAAATACAGGAAGAATAGATATGATCTGTATTTTTAAAGGAACATGGCAATGCTACTATATGGTTCAATTTTCAGATATCAGGATTTAATATAATAAGAAAAACAGAGAAAATGAAAATTGGGGAAACTTTTGAATAGGTGCTTTAAGAAGGGGATTTGCAACCGATTGGAAACAGGCTGATTTTGATTACATTTTAATGTGAGATAAAATAAAGATGGGGTAAATCCAAAGTAAAACATAATTATAAGTTTCCGCATAATCCCTGGCAAAATATTAAAGATTAGATTTCAGAATTGTGTTAGTAGTTCCATACAACTATTCATACTTACCCACTGTATATTAAGCATTGTCAGAAACAGAAAAAATATATTTATAAATGGAAATAATAAAAAGATATTTAATAAGATATCTGAATTTTAAAGTTTTGCCCTTTCTGAAATAAAAGAAAAAATAAAACGCAATAGAAAACAATCTAAATACTAGGGTATGAGTGAAGAGACAGAATGATATAAATTCATTTTTAAATAGAAAAAAATTAAGTGCAAAGTACTTTGTTAAAAAAGCATGAAAACACCGTTCTATATGCTATCCCCTGATTTATTTTCACAATGTTTTATGTGTACATATAACACACACAAATGCACAAAAATAATTCCCATGGGAGCACATTTGAATGGGTATGCATAACGAGTCATGGAGGTTAATTGGCCAAAAATTCAGGTAAGTAGTCTATTTCCACAATGGTTGAAAAAGATGAGCATTATTACATAACTCTAAAATGTGATCAGAAAAATCAACAGCTCTTAAATACTGACAATCGATAGATTCGAAGTACTGATACATAGGTGAGAATAATGGCTTCATTTCAGGTAAGTATAAGGGATTTGGAGATATCTGGTTACGAAGAGTTTAAGATTGACAAATAAGTGTTGATAGAAACTATTCATGAAATGTGGCCACCATCCATTCTATATTCTGAGAAACAATGTAATAATCTGGTGATTTTGGTCATTTTTGTCTCTCTGTCCCAAATACAGAAGCTGATGGACATATACAAAATAAACTACTAAAATCCTTGTTGAGTGATAAAGTCCATCTGCCAGCAGCTGCTGAAATGTACTTTGACAGGTTATATATTGCAGAGAGAGAGGGAGAGAGAGAGAAAGAGAGAAAGACTATAAAAATATATTTTCAGAAATAGTTGTGGATTTTTTTAGAAATGAAATTAAAACATAAAACACGGAAGGCATATAGTAGGGAAATATATGTCAAAATTGCATTCCTAAAGTACTGTCATCTCTGAGGAAATTGTACTAGCTTTATCCACCTCAAAGTACTTTTCTGATGTATGTAATTAAATAATGATAATACTGACTTACGTTTAAAGATATGTTACTACGGCTCCAGTTGCACAATCGGTTAGCGCGTGGTACTTACAAAGATATGTTAGTTTAGCCGGGCGTGGTGGCTCAAGCCTGTAATCCCAGCACTTTGGGAGGCCGAGGCGGGTGGATCACGAGGTCAAGAGATCGAGACCATCCTGGTCAACATGGTGAAACCCCGTCTCTACTAAAAATACAAAAAATTAGCTGGGCATGGTGGCATGTGCCTGTAATCCCAGGTGCTCAGGAGGCTGAGGCAGGAGAATTGCCTGGACCCAGGAGACGGAGGTTGTGGTGAGCCGAGATCGCACCATTGCACTCCAGCCTGGGTAAAAAGGACAAAACTCCGTCTCAAAAAAAAAAAAAAAAAAAAGATATGTTACTTTATTATTATGTTACTTGGCTGAATTCGTTATTAAAGATATTGACATTGGAGATGCTTAGAGTACTAGAAGGTATAGATATGGCAATACATTTATTATATTTTAGAAAGATATTTATTTTCTCTCTGATTATAATGGCACTATATTGTAAGGAATTTTGATAGTAAGAATCACACACAAAAAAACTGGACAAATCTATGCTCCTACCATACAGATTATAGGTGAGATTATAGGTGTCATCATTTTGGCATATTTGCTTCTAATAATTTTACTGCTCTATTAAAAAAATACATATGTACAAATCTGTTTCCAGCTTTTTTCTTAATATTATATCAGCAACATTTTCCTATGTGATTAAAATTGTTAATAAACATAATTTTATTTATTTATTTTTTTGAGACAGAGTCTTTCTCTGTCACCCAGGCTGGAATGAAGAGTGCAGTGGAATGATCTTGGCTCACTGCAACCTCTGCCTTCTCGGTTCAAACGATTCTCATGCCTCAGCCTCTGGAGTAGCTGGGACTACAGGGGCATGCCACCATGCCTGGCTAATTTTTGTATTTGTTATTGGAGATGGGGTTTCACCATGTTGGCCAGGCTGGTCTCGAACTCCTGACCTCAAGTGATCTGTTGGCCTCAGTCTCCCAAAGTACTGAGATTACTTGCGTGAGTCACCGTGCCCAGTGATAAACATAATTTTTAATTGCTATGTAACACTCTATTACATAAATGAACTCTATATTTAGTGTTCTTTTTATTTACATATTTATTTTTGTGACTTTAAATTACTTAAGAATTAGCATCTTTGTATTTCAGAATATTTTTTAGCAAAGTTTTTTTTTTTTTTTTTTTAAGAGATGGGTTTTCACCATCTTGGCCAGGCTGGTCTTGAACTCCTGACCTTGTGATCCACCCATCCGCCCTCATGATCCTCCCAAAGTGCTGGGATTACAAGCGTGAGCCACCACGCCCAGCAAGCAAAGATCTTTACAGCTGGAATTATTGAGTCAAAGGCTAAGTGTTTAACGTGAAGCTATGGTAAATACTGGCTGTTGCCAAACTTCTTTGATTTTCCTTCTGGGTGCAGAGATAGGCTACATTTCTCAGCCTCCCTTGCAGTGAGGTAAGGACATGAGAATGAATTATTTCCAAAGGAACGTGGCAGAAGTGATCAAATCATGCACAGTGCTTCCAGGTCTGGCCCCAAATTATGTCTTACACAATTCTCAAGGCTCTCTCTTTCCTTATTTGCTGATGGTGTGTCAATGCAGGGTGAGCTTGGAAGGCATTTGTGAAAGACAGCAGAGAATTTGTCAGGCTGTTTCTGAAGAACTGTGGGGCAGAATACCTTTCATTACCATTGGCTTGCATTGATGTCAGCATGAAATATAAAATTCTATTGTGTTAAAATACTGAGATTTGGGGGCTTATTCACTTTAGTGCTAGCATAATCTTAACTAATAGAGACATTAGCATTGAAAATGAGGTCCTACTCTCTAATAAAAACCTAAAATATGTGGAATCAGCATTGGGCAGTGAGGACATTAATATTAGAAGATAGGAAGACAGAGACTCATGTAATACAGTGGTAAAATATGTGTTAACTATTCACAATAGCAAAGACATGGAGTCGACCTAAATGCTCATCAAGGACAGACTGGATAAAGAAAATGTGGTACATATACACCTTGGAATACCATGCAGCCATAGAAAAGTACGAGCTTATAGTCTTTTGAAGGAACATGAATGGAGCTGAACAGAAAACCAAATACAGCATGTTCTCACTTATAAGTGGGAGCTAAATGATAAGAACTTGTGGACACAAAGGGGGAAACAACAGACACTGGGGCCTACTTGAGGATGGAGGGTGGGAGGAGGGACAGGAGCAGGAAAAATAACTATTGAGTACTGGGGCTTAATACCTGGGTAATGAAATAATCTGTACAACAAATCCACGACACGGGCTTACCTATATAACAAACTTGCACATGTACCCCCAAACCTAAAATAAAAGTTAAAAAAGAAGTAAGTAAACAAAATATGTGTTAAAACTGTCACTGGAAATAGCATAAAGGCAGCCAGGTGCTTACAGAGCCTGTAGCTCTAGGGAAAAAGATTGGAAAACAGAATTTTGTGGTATGTGTTGGTGGTTACTGGCTTCCATTAAGAAGTTATAAGAAAAAAAAATGAATCTGCTTGACAGGTTCCAAGGAGAAATAAAAAGAAATACAGAGGGAGAAGATATTTGGGGCATCAAAGAGTTTGAAACACCAACTGTTTCTAGATTCCAAATAGTAGAAAATAGAATTGAAGGTGTAGTTTTTTTCTCTGAAACTGTATGACCTCAGGGATGCTGGCATCAAATTGGGCACATCTGAGAGAGGCATGAAGGTGAGGAAGCAAGGAAATAAATCACGGATAACAGTTATGTTTATGAAAGAACTTTGGGTAGGGTTCCACATAAGCCTGGACTTAAAAAGCTGGGCCAGGCGTAGTGGCTCACGCCTGTAATCCAAGCACTTTGGAGGCCAAGACGGGTGGATCACCTGAGGTCCCGGGTTCAAGACCAGCCTGACCAACATGGTGAAACCTCGTCTTAAAAAAAAAAAAAAAAAGCCATTGGCTGTGTGAGCCTTAAAGTCATCCTTTAGCCCCTAAACAGACAGAGAAGTTTTTTATCAAAAGCAGAATTAGGGTCAAGGAAAAGCACTCATTCACTCTTAAGTAGGGCCTTCGGAATTCTCGGATGATTCCATTTATATGAAATATTCAAAAAAGGTACATCTGTGGAAGCAGGAAGTAGATTGGTAGTTCCCTGGCATTAGGGTGGGAGTTACAAATGGGCATTAGGTGTCTTTGAGCAGGATGCTGGAAATATTCTGAAGCTGGATGGTGGTGAGAGTCGCACGACTCTGTGAATTTGCTAAAAATCATTGAATTGTATAGTTGAAATAAGTAAATTTTATGGTATGTTAATTACATCTCAAAACAACATTTTAAAATAAAAACCTGGATGGATTCAGAAGCCAGCCCAAGCAGCCGCCTAGTTCTCTTGGACTGGGGGCTGATTCTACTGGTGGTGGGGGGGGCGCTGCCAACCCAATGTGCATGGATTGAATTGCAATGGAGAAATAGTCACGGGAGACTTCCCTTAACTGTAGCCCTATCACAGGGTGTCTGTCTGTAGCCCCATGGAGGGGTGTCTGTTGCCCTGTTGCAGGGTATCTGGATTGGTAAGTATCCTAGGCACTGCCAATGCCTCCTTCCTTCTCCCAACTGGTTCTGTAGCCCTGTGGTGGGGTTTGTCTGTAGCCCCATTGCATGATGTCTCTTTGTAGCTTCCCATGGGGTGTCTGTGTCTATAGCCTCATTGCAGGGTATCTCTTTGGCTCCTGGGGGTCTTGCTGGTTCTTTCTAACTAGTAAGAAGAGTCTTGGTTTGGGAGACTTCTCCTCAATCAGGAAGATTTTGAGGAGGTTTCTCAGATGGGGAAAATGAGGATAGTTTGGAGGGGATACTCTTGCAGTTCTTGGTTAGGGATCTGATTTGGAAGGCATTCTTGTCTTTGTGTGTGTTTGTATATGTGGAAGGAATCTCAGAAGGGGTTGCTGATGGAAGTCCAGCAGGCCTAACTCAGAGAACCCTCGTTATTCGTCTGGTCACATTTGATGAGGCCTAAAGAAGGCTCAACAGGCCTGTCTCTCGGTGTGATTATCTGTTCTTCATCTTACCAAGAGACCCCATGTGAATTACTGTTCGGAGCTCATCCGTTCCTACCTGGAGTGGAGCAAAGACAATAGGGACCAACGGAAAAAGTTTGAGCTTTGCCAGGTTGATACTGGGTGCTGAACAAGGTGACTAACGTTTGTTTTGTTATGTGTGTTTTGCTGGGATGGAAAATGTTAATTTGATTCCCCATGAAGCCCGTTGGGCAGCAGCTGACAAAGTAAGAATCTTGCTTATGGTTCCATAAATCAGGAAAGGGTGATTTTCTTTCATAAAGTGGCTTCAACCCCACAGCTATGGCACAGTGAGCAGGGTCATCAGAAGCCATTCCATTCTTCTGGAAGCTGCAGAGAAAGAGAGCCCAGAAACCTGGTATGCTGGCAAAAAAGGGTAAGAAATTCTTACCAGCCAAGTTTCTGCTCTCTCTCTCTCTCTCTCTGTCTGGGTAAATGGTAAATGTGACTATTTGTCTCTCTGCCAGGGTTTGATTTAGAAAAAGGATTGGCTGGGGGTGGTGGCTTATGCCTGTAATCCCAGCATTTTGGGAGGCTGAGGCAGGTGGATCACCTCAGGTTGGGGGTTCAAGACCACCCTGACCAATATGGAAAAATCTCATCTCTACTAACAATACAGTCATGAAGTCCTTGCCCATGCCTATGTCCTGAATGGTATTGCCTAGGTTTTCTTCTAGAGTTTTTATGGTGTTAGGCCTCATGTTTAAATCTTTAATCCATCTAGAGTTAATTTTTGTATAAAGTGTAAGGAAGGGATCCAGTTTCAGCTTTCCGCATATGGCTAGCCAGTTTTCCCAACACCATTTATTAAATAGGGAATCCTTTCCTCATTGCTTGTTTTTGTCAAGTTTGTCAAAGATCAGATGGTTGTAGTTGTGTGGCATTCTTTCTGAGGCCTCTGTTCTGTTCCATTGGTCTATATCTCTGTTTTGGTACCAGTACCATGCTGTTTTGATTACAGTAGCCTTGTAATATAGTTTAAAGTCAGGTAGTGTGATGCCTCCAGCTTTGTTTGTTTGTTTGTTTTTGCTTAGGATTGTCTTGGCTATGCAGGTTCTTTTTTGGTTCCATATGAAGTTTAAGGTGGTTTTTTCCAAGTCTGTGAAGAAAGTCATTGATAGTGTGATGGGGATAGCATTGAATCTATAAATTACTTTGGGCAGTATGGCCATTTTCATGATATTGATTCTTCCTAACCATGAGCATGGAATGCTTTTCCATCTGTTTGTGTCCTCTCTTTTTCCTTGAGCAGTGGTTTGTAGTTCTCCTTGAAGAGGTCCTTCCCATTCCTTGTTAGTTGTATTCCTAGGTATTTTATTCTCTTTGTAGCAATTGTGAATAGGAGTTCATTCATGATTTGGCTCTCTGTTTGTCTGTTATTGGTGTATAGGAATGCTTGTGATTTTTGCACACTGATTTTGTATCCTGAGGCTTTGCTGAAGTTGCTTATCAGCTTAAGGAGATTTTGGGCTGAGACAATGGGGTTTTCTAAATATACAATCATCTCATCTACAAACCCCATGGACAAGGACTTCATGACTAAAACACCAAAAGCAATGGCAACAAAAGCCGCAATAGACAAATGGGATCTGATTAAACTTAAGAGCTTCTGTACAGTAAAATAAACTATCAGTAGAGTGATCTGGCAACCAACAGAATGGGAAAAGAATTTTTGCAATCTACTCATCTGGCAAGGGGCTAATATCCAGAATCTATGGAGAATTTAAACAAATATACAAGAAAAAAACAAACAACCTCATCAAAAAGTGGGCAAAGGATATGAAGAGACATTTTTCAAAAGAAGATGTTTATGCAGCCAACAAACATATGAAAAAAAGGTCATCATCACTGGTCATTAGAGAAATGCAAATCAAAACCACATTGAGATACCACCAGTTAGAATGGTGATGATTAAAA
Organism: Sapajus apella; assembly: GCF_009761245.1. NCBI lineage: Eukaryota > Metazoa > Chordata > Mammalia > Primates > Cebidae > Sapajus > Sapajus apella. Next base: position 3,897,357 of record NW_022436968.1, on the reverse strand, counting down.
AATCTGGAGATAACAGATGCTGGAGAGGATGTGGAGAAATAGGAACACTTTGACACTATTGGTAGGAGTGTAAATTAATTCAATCATTGTGGAAGGCAGCCTGGTGATTCATCGAGGATCTAGAAATAGAAATACCATTTGACCCAGCAATCCCATTACTGGGTATACACCCAAAGGATTATAAATACTTCTATTATAAAGACATATGCTCACATATGTTTATTGTGGCACTGTTCACAACAGCAAAGACTTGGAATCAGCCCAAATGCCCATCAATGACAGACTGGATAAAGAAAAGCATATACACACCATGGAATACTATGCAGCCACAAAAAAGTATGAGTTCATGACCTTTGCAGCTACATGAATGAAACTGGAAACCATCATTCTCAGCAAACTGACACAAGAACAGAAAACTAAACATTGAATGTTCTCACTCATAAGTGGGTGTTGAACAATGAGAACACACGGACACAGGGAGGGGAACATCACACACTGGGGCCTGGGGGGTGGGGGGATAGCGGAGGAATAGCAGGGGGTGGGGGGATTGGGAGGGATAGCATTAGGAGAAAAACCTAATGTAGATGATGTGGCGATGGATGCAGCAAACCACCACTGTGGCATGTGTATACCTATGTAACAAACCTGCATGATCTGCACATATACCCCAGAACATAAAGTATAGTAAATAAATTTTTTAAATTTAATTTTATTTATTTATTTATTTATTTTTATAAAGATGGGGTTTCACCATGTTGGTCAAGCTGGTCTTGAACTCCCGACCTCAGGTGATCCGCTCACCTTGGCCTCCAAAGTGCTTGGATTACAGGCATGAGCCACCATGCTCAGCCAATAAATAAATTTTTAAAAAACCACACAATTGTGGTAAAAGTATGAAAAATAAAAATAAAAAATTAGCCAGGCATGGTGGCAGGCACCTGTAATCCCAGCTACTCGGGAGGCTGAGGCAGGAGAATTGCTTGAACCTGGGGGGCAGAGGTTGTGGTGACCCGAGATTGCACCATTGTACTCCAGCCTGGGCAATGAGTGAAACTCTGTCTCTGAAAGAAAAAAAAGAAAAAGAAAAAGAATTTGTGAGACTAGTCTTAGGCGGTATCAAATCTGGTGCACTTTGTGCTAAGAATTTGTCTATCTGTGTTCTGTAATGGAGAAAGGAGTATCACAGGATAGAATGTGGGGTTAGACCCTTATAAGCCTGCTTTTCAAGCCAGCCCATCAGGCTTACGAGTTACAAACTTTGTTACGGGTCTCTGAAACCAATACTGTATGTAATTTCTCTATGTTGTTTTGTGTCCTTAAGAGCTTAACCTTGTGACCATGTGGGGATATTTTCTCTTGGTTTCCACCATCCAGAGGACAGGAATTTTGAGGTTCATGTCATAGTTAGCCCTAAAAATTATCTTGAATAGTTAAAAGTCTTTGCAAGGTTGAAATTGGCTCCTGTAGGCTCCTTCTGGTAAGAGCAATAGAAACGGCTCATTGCTCTAACTCAGTCGCTAACGCTTTTTTATAATGGTGGCCTGGCTTCTATTCTTGGCTTCTGGAATGATTCCTTTCTGTTTTTTAATTTACGTTACTTTGCCATTTATTGAGGTTTTTCTCCTGTCATGGATAGCTTCTGATTTCCTGTCTTGAATTTTCCTTTCTCTAAACTACCCTGGAGGAGATTCTAAATCTTGAACAAAAATGAACAGTTTACTATCTCTTTGAGACACTGATGTGCCCCTGGTTAAGTTATAACGTTATTTGGCCAGGTGTGGGGGCTCACGCCTATAATCCCAGCACTTTGGGAGGCCGAGGTGAGCAGATCACGAGGTCAGGAGTTTGAGACCAGCCTGTCCAATATGGTGAAACCGAGTCTCTACTGAAAATACAAAAATTAGCCAGGTGCGGTGGGGGGGCGCCTGTAATACCAGCTACTTGGAAGGCTGAGGCAGGAGAATCGCTTGAATCTGGGAGGTGGAGGTTGCAGTGAGCCGAGATGGCGCCACTACACTCCAGCCTAGGCGACAGAGCAAGACTCCATCTCAAAAAGAAAGAAAGAAAAAGTTATAACCTTAGTTAAAACTGATTAATCTGGGAAGTTACCTGTAGTAGAATTCAAAAGCCAAAAATATTGGCTGCTTGGTGTGGCTAAAGTTGGGTAATAAAATTTTAAACAATTTTTTTTTAAAGACTGCCATAGTTAAAAGCTTACTTAAAAGTGGATAAACAAGCTATAGGCATATTTAAAAGGCCTCTCTGTTTTTCTCTCCTCGAAACTTGTTTATCTGGAAAAAAGTTTTTTTCTTCCCAGTTGACCGAATTATTTTTCTCCATTTTCTTTTTTTGTCTATACACTCTTAATACACACATGGAAAAAAAAAATACACACTTGAGAGGCTCTTCTGGTAGCCTGGGACTCATTGGGAAAAACAGAGGAGGCACCACAGACCCCATTTTGGGGAAAAAAACCTTCGTTTTCCTCATGAAATCCCAGGAATTAAAATTGGATAGATACCTCTCAAAATCAAAGGCTCTGTTCTCTTTTGCATTGTGTCATCTGACGGTTTTGGGTTTTGGGGATATCAGAAATGACTCTGCATTATGAGAGAGCTTTGGTGTGTAATAATTAGGTAGGAAATACGCTTTAAGGGATGGCTAACAGCAGTTGTAGAGGGACACTTGACTCTTTGCACACTTGGATCATAGAAGCATGCTCTTAGCCACCCGGAAGATAAGAAAACATCCCCTTCCCCAAATGGAAGATGAGACTCCCATGAGGGATGGGCTGATTACAAAATGGGCTGATTGGCTTTTGTTGCCTTGCAATGAAATGCATAGTAGAAGCACTGAACTGTCTTCTGCCATAGTATTTCCTTCCTTTTGGAGATCCAGAATCCAGTATAAAATGGCACGCTTAATTTTGGGGATCTGTCTTTGCCTTCAGCTGCTTATTTGGCCCTAGAAATGCTTGCTTTCCTGACCCTGTTCCTCCAAGGCCTCCATCCTGAAGCCAGTAATCCAATTAAGAAACTGGCAAATGAAAAATCTCACAAGCGCCAAATCTTTCGTCTATATTTATATGTGTGTGTGTGTGTGTTATGTTTATATATAAAAGAGCTCTGATTAATTAGCTTAGAAAAATAAGTGATTAAATCAAATATTTTGTCAGAAAAATAGAAACTTTAATCTTTTTTTGTTCATGTGACTTTAGTAATCTTTTGGAAATAAAGACAGTTTTAAAGATTATTGTTAATGGCTGGGTGAGGTGGCTCACGCCTGTAATACCAGCACTTTGGGAGGCTGAGGTGGGTAGATCACCTGAGGTCAGGAGTTTGGGACAAGCCTGGCCAACATGGTGAAACTCTGTCTCTACTAAAAATACAAAAGTTAGTTGTGTGTGGTGGTGGGTGCCTGTAATCCCAGCCACTCAGGAGGCTAAGGCAGGAGACTCACTTGAATCCAGGAGGTGGAGGTTGCAGTGAGCCAAGATCCCACCACAGGACCCTGTCTCAAAAAACAAAAAAACAGGCCTGGCATGGTGGCTCACTCCTGTAATCCCAGCACTTTGGGAGACCAAGGCGGGCGGATCACCTGAGGTTGGGAGTTCGAGACCAGACTGACCAACGTGGTGAAACCCCATCTTTAAAAAAAATAAATTAAAAAACCCAAAAAACAAAACAAAAAAACCACCAAAACTATTACTGGTAAAATAAAATTTCTTGGAAGTGTAGACATTTGGCCTAAATTAAGGTCAGATATTAGATCTGTTAAATGCTTTAAGGTCAAACTGACGGGATTGACTTTGTAGGACTAACATTAGCCACAATGGCTTAGGAGTCATGCAGCTGGAGGCCCCAAGACTCTGACCATCCCTAAGCTGCTCCTAGGATAAGTGCTTGAGATATTTTGCAGACCCTGCACTTGATGGATCAGCTGGCACCACCCAGATCAATAAACTAGCTCATCTGATCTTGTGGCCCCTACCCAAGAACTGACTCAGCACAAGAAGAGAGCTTCGACTCCCTGTGATTTCATCCCTGGCCAATCAGCACTCCTGGCTCACTGGCTTCCCCACACCCACCAAGTTATCCTTAAAAATCCTGCTCCCTGAATGTTCTGGGGAGACTGATTTGAGTAATAATAAAACTCTGGTCTCCCTGGGGGTGGGGGGTGGGGGGCGGAAACCTATGCTGGTGATCATGGAGGAAAATAAGCACTTGGTAAGCATGAAATTTGGTGTAACATCTTTGGGCACATTTAGTAATACCTATTTGCATTTTGAATATGTATATTATCTTACCTAGCAATTCCACTTCTATGAATTTATTGTAAGGAAATGGATATATGCTACAAGGTTGTTTCTTCTAAAGTTGTTTATGGTATTGAATAATGGAAATAAATGTCAATCAATAAGGAATTAGTTAAATCACATTAGCATCTACCCAAACATAGAAATACTCTACAAGTCTTTCCATGGAAATCTTCATATATTTACATGGATAACTATCTGACAATAACACAAATGCAGTTCAAGTATGGTGTTTATGGTATGGACCTACATATGTTTACCAAAACATAATGCTATGCTATGTTATGAATGTTTGCATCCTCCTAAAATTGATATATTGAAACCTAATCACCAATGTTATGATATTAAGGCCTTTGGGAGGTGTGAAGGAGTGGTAAAGAGGGAGAGTGGCACCCTCATGAATGGGATTAGTGCCCTTATAAAGGACATTCTAGAGAGCTGCCTTGACGTTTCTCCATGTGAGGAGATATGGAGAAGCGGTCCTTTCTATGACCAGGAGGCAGCCCCTTACCAAACACTGAACCTCCCAGCACCTTGATCTTGGACTTCCCAGCCTTCAGAACTGTGAGGAATAAATGTTTGTTTATAAGACACCTTTTTACAGTATTTTGTTATAGCAGCCCAAATTTACTAAGACAGGGTATAAGACTAGATGTATTGACTTTTACTTTTCCCGAAATAAGTGAATTCTTTTTGGCCATTACGTATTATCAGGCAAATAGGAACAAAGACATATACACTTTGGAAATCAGTGTGAAAATAGTTAAATTTGTGTGCATGTGTGTAACATGTTTGATATTAAATAACCCACTTGATATACATTTTCACATTTTAATTTGTTTGGCACTAATGAATTAAATATTATAATTCATCTTTGTTGGATTTGTCCTGTGGGCTGATTTATGTTAATAAGTTAGTACTTTAAATAAAATCTGGTCTGTGTTCTGGAGAAGATTTAACTCTGTGATATAAGACATAGGATCTTTGGAGGCCAAGGTGGGCGGATCACCTGATGTCAGGAGTTCAAGACCAGCCTGAGGGTGAAACTCCGTCTTTAAAAAAATAAAAAATAAATAAATAAAAATAAATTAAAAAAAAAAAGACATAGGATCATAGTATTGTTTAACAAAATGGGCTAAAATAGGTGTGGTTTGAAGTAAAGGTCAGTCTTTCAAGCTTATCCTTCACAATTACCTAAAGAAAACTGAAGAGGGCATTTAGAGCTTGATTCCTACCATGAAGGAAAGGCAGAAATAATTTGTAAATTTCTTTTAGATAAGCAAATATTTAACAAATTCACATGTCAAATACCCTGAGAGAAATACATGTGACTAACACCTATTTCTCACAGTACGTTATAAACACATTTGCTTAAGGGATTTATGATACTTGTTGATAGATGCTGAAATCCAAAGTGTCTTTCTGTACATAGATCAATCAAATTTAGGATAAAAATGAGTAAATATATTAGCTCATGTATCAAAATTTTTTAAATAAACTGGAGCCACTACTGAAGGACAGACAAGAAAAAAAGTCAGTCCCTCAAAAGGCATTTGTTTTCTGAGCTTCTTCAGCATTGGTAGCAGAGAAAGCCTGTGCTAGACAGTAGTACCGCCTCGCGGTTATATCAAAAAGGAGCAAACGTCGCATATTGGTTGGTAGGGACTCTAAACTCCAGGTCATGTAGATATACACAGAAAACAAAGCATTTAAATTAACAAAACCTGAATTGAGAGGTTACTGACACATTGCTAATTAGACATTGTTTGGAACCAATAAATATTCATGACAATAAACATAGGTGTGTGTTTGTAAGAAAGGGAGAAACGCTTGGATATGAAACATGGGACATTAACTGCCTGAAAAACAGAAAATACTGAGGCTACTTGGGAGATAAATCACTGAATTTTTATTTAATATAAGAAACTCTGGTTCCTTTGAGTCTTTCTATAAAAAGAAAGATTAAAGCCTTATCTTAAAATTTAATACAAAACAATTCCAAATTTTTATAGAGAGTGTTTAGAATTGCATTGTTACTTTCAGCAGGCTACCATTTTCCTCTAAGTGTCATATCCACTGACTGGGCTGTATGTTGCAGCATCATATTCTGATTCCTTGAGATCAGATGTTTTTAAACTTAGACTCTGAGGCAGGAGAAGCATTTGCATGGCAGGGGATCCTAGGCTCAAGGGGCGGCTGAGGGGTTGGGCATCTCACGGGCAGCGTTGTTGCCTCTTCTCCCTAACATTTACCTGCTCCCCTTCTTCATTTTATTTATTTATTTATTTAGAGATGGAGTCTCACTTTGCTGCCTAGGCTGGAGTGCAGTGGTGCAATCTCAGCTCACTGCAACCTCTGCCTCCTGAGTTTAAGCAATTCTCCTGCCTCAGACTCGAGTAGCTAGGACTACAGGCATGCACCACCATGCCCAATTAATTTTTGTATTTGTAGTAGAGACGGGGTTTTGTCATGTTGACCATGTTCAAGACAGGCTGGTCTTGAACTCCTGACCTCAGGAGATCCACCCACCTTGGATTTCCAAAGTGCTGGGATTACAGGTGTGAGCCACTGCGCTGGGCCTTCACTGTTACATTTTATTTTTGGAGATGGAGTCTCTGTTCCCCAGGCTGGAGTGCAGAAGCATAATCTCAGCTCACTGCCACCTCCACCCCCGCTCAGGTTCTCCTGCCTCAGTCTCCTGAGCAGCTGGAATTACAGGCATGCACCACTACGCCTGGATAATTTTTGTATTTTTAGTAGAGACAGGGTTTCATCATGTTGCCAGGCTGGTCTTGAACTCCTGATCTCAGGTGATCTGCCCACCTTGGCCTCCCAAAGTGCTGGGATTACAGGTGTAAGCCACTGAGCCTGGCCTTCACTGTTATTTTGGTCTTGAGATCAGTGGTTTTCAACTTTGGCTGCACATTGGCATCAGCTGGAGGGTTTAAAATACTGATGCCTGAATCTCATTCCCAGGAAGTCTGACTTAATTGGCCTGGGTGTGGCTTGGGCATCAGGGCTCTTACACGTGCTCAGGTGATGCTTGCCAATACCCAATGTTGAGAGCTACTGCTCTGGTCTGCAATTTTCAGAGCATGACCCCCAGACAAGCAGCAGGGTGGCACCACAGAACATGTTAGAAATGCACCTTCTTAGGCTCTGCCCTAGACCTATTGCATCAGAAACCCTGGGGTGGGGCCCAGCCACCTGGGTTGTGTTAACAGGCCCTCCAGGCAATTCTGATGCACACTTGGAATGAGAACCACAACTTAGAGGAGTGAGCCCTTTACTGGTAAGTGTGAAGCAGGGGTGGGTGGGAGAAGGTGGCAATGATTCATCTGTTTCTAAATCTTTCAAACTAGGCTGATAATTTAAGGGGATTTGAAGGCTTTTTCCCTGTTATGTTCCTTCACAGGTTTAACTGTGTAACTGATGACATCATGTCAAATATGTCCATTATGAATGAGTTTCCTAATTCTTCCAAATAAATATTTTTAGGCTTGTCAGCTATTGGGAAGTAGACACTAGTGAAAATGGTGTCATTAGCTATACGCAATAGATGGTATTCTGTATCATCTGACAGTGTTGTGAAGGTGAAATGAATCGGAAAGGAAAATCTTACTGTTGTGAAGCAACTTGGGTTCTTTTTTTTAAGGTTCTGTAATTTTTTATGATTACTGTAAATGCAGATCTAATTAAGACTTCTAGTCAAAGAAATTGTTTAATAAATACAAATCCCAAGGAAACACTACAGATGCCATCTCTTATGTGTTAGAATCTCCAAATGAGGTAAGTTTCTTCAGTAATAGCACTGTTTGTCTCTAAATTATTTTCCTTTCTATATCTTCTACATAGTGCATTATTTCCTTATTGCTGGTGTATGGTAAATGCACTTAAGCAATAGCTTAAGCATATCCTGAGAATGAGCCTGTCTGGCAGCGCACCTGAATGTGTGTTTGGAATTCCAAGCTGAGGGATCAGGGATTGGCCAATTGGGAGAGTCAGTCTTTCTTGATAAGAAACATCTGAACACTCCCCTCCCGGCTCTGTGCCCACCCCAGGCCCATGGAATGCAAGTCATACAGGGGATTGTTTTGGGTAAGTGAAGGTTGCCAAGCGGAGAAAAATGCTATATAAACTGCATGCCTTTTGCAAGCAGTTTCCGGTCTGTCCAGTCCACCGCCACTGGACTCTATTCTGTATGAAAGGCCCCAGTAAGACCCCATGTCTCATTTACTGGCTCTGGGTCTCTCCGTGAGCCTCCTCGTCCTCCCCACCCCCGAGACAGAGTCTTGCTGTGTCACCCAGGCTGGAGTGCAGTGGTGTAATCTTGGTTCACTGCAACCTCCATCTCCTGAGTTCAAGCAATTCTGCCTCAGCCTCCCGAGTAGCTGGGATTATAGGTGTCTGCCACCACACCCAGCAAAATTTTTTTTTTTTTATACTTTTTTAGTAGAGATGGGGTTTCACCATGTTGGCCAGGCTGGTCTTGAACTCCTGACCTCGTGATCCAACCACCTCCGCCTCCCAAAGTGCTGGATTATAGGCATGAGCCACCTTGCCTGCCCCGTGAGCCTCCTTTTATAAGGATCTTTCTCACTACATTGGGCACACCCAGATGATCCAGGAGAATCAATCATCCACCACAAATTTTTTTTTTGAGATGGAGTCTAGCTCTGTTGCTCAGGCTGGAGTGCAGTAGTGCAATCTCGGCTCACTGCAACCTCTGCCTCCCAGGTTCAAGTGATTCTCCTGCCTCAGCTTCCAAAGTAGCTTGGATTACAGGTGTGTGCTACCACGCCCAGCTAATTTTTGTATTAGTAGAGATGGGGTTTCGCCATATTGGCCAGGCTGGTCTGGAACTCCTGACCTCAGGTGATCCATGTGCCTCGGCCTCCCAAAGTGCTGGGATTACAGGCGTGAGCCACCATGCTTGGCCCCACCACAAATTCTCAATCTTGTCTGTCAAGTCCTTTTTGTCATGTAAGATAACATATTTACAGATTCAGGGAGTTAGGATGTGGACATCTTTGTGGGGGTTATTACGTCCTATCATGTATATAAAGAGACAAAAGAATGTAGGGGATGTTCTCTGAGAGATTCTTGGGGACAAGACTGTAATGGCCAGTTAAAGTAGCTCCTTAGAGGACTTGACAAAGTGGTACACTTCAAATTGTTGGGTGCTTAAAAATCTGTAGGGGATTTGTTTTAACGATACATGCTCCAGAGCCCTGCCGTCCAAGATTCTGACTCAGTAGATCCGTGGTTCGAACGGGTGGATGTGCAAACTCCCTTACGTGTGTGCAAACTCCCTTTCCGCTGTCCCTAGCACTGCTGCCATAGGTGCCTCAGTTCAGGTGGGCCCTAGCCTATACCTGCAGAAGCTGACGGGAGGGCAGTGATGAAAAAAACACGGAACTCAGACATACAGCCTGTACAGCAGCAGCATGATTCATTCAGGGTGGACATCAGAGTTAATGAGGGGAATTACAAAAATACCACTTTCCTGAGCCCCACTCCCAAAGACTGTGATTCCAAAGGCCTGGCGGGGGACAAGGCTTGTGTTTGTGAAAAAATCCTCCCAGGGGATTATGGCTAAGCACCACTGCCCCAACCTCCATAGCAGCCTCATGATCCATGGTGGTCCTATCTGATTCGGCAGTGCCCAGGCAACTCTCCTGTATCCAAAAAACTGTGAGCAAATATTCCTTTTTTGGTGACTGATTAAACTACAGATCATGATAAATCTTCATTTTTGTATCCCAAATTCTTTTCTCAGAGCCTGGCACACAGTGAGCTCCCAACAAATGTTTTTGGAATGAGTCAGTTGTTCTTGGACTTTACCCTGCAGCAGACTCACCTGGAAGGCTTGTTTCAACACAGATGCTGGGTCCCTCCCCTAGAATTTCTGACTCAGTTGGCCTGGGTGAGGCCCAGGATGTGCAATTCTAACAAGTCTCTGGGTGCTGCTGGTACAGGAGATCCCATTTTGAGATTCCTGGAATAAAGTTTGTATTGTGAAAGTTCTAATTATTTTCTTACAAAATGGAAATGTTTCTTTTTTCCTTTTTTTTTTTTTTTTTTGAGACAGACTCTCATTCTGCTGCCCACCGTGGAGTGCAGTGGCACGATCTCTGCTTACTGCAATCTCTTCTTCCCGGGTTCAAGCGGTTCTCCTGCCTCAGACTCCCGAGTGGTTGGGATTACAGGCTCATGCCACCACACCTGGCTAATTTTTGTATTTTTAGTTAAGATGGAGTTTCGCCATGTTGGCCAGGCTGGTCTTGGACTCCGTACCTCAGGTGATCTGCCCGCCTCAGTCTCCCAAAGTGCTGGGATCACAGGTGTGAGCCACCACGCCCGGCCAAAAAATGTTTCTACGTGGTCAAGGGATTTAAAACCTTCCTCAGTTTTTAAGTTACCCTCACTTTTTCATTATTTCTATTTTTTTCCTTTAAAAATTTTATCTTCTAGAAATTGAAAAAGAAAATCATGCTTTTCCTGTGATAGTTGTCCTATGATCTTTTATTGCTTATTTCTTCTCTTTATGTGAATTCTGTAGAGGCAAAACAATTGAAAATATTTGGGGAGTTCCTGTTGATAAAGAATGTTTTCAGACTCATCTTTAGCGTTATGGAGATATAATCTAACAGTAAATTGTTTTAACCCGAAGCTTACAGTTTTATTTGCATTTTTGGTTAGGAATTTTCTTTGTCATACTCCTTAAAGTGAGTAAAAATATTAAAAATAAAGGAAGATAGTCACAGATACATTATGACCTCAGTCACTGCTAGCAACAGCACAATTAAGAAAAGTAAGTACTACTAAGTGATTTGTCCAATTTGCCTGAGACTTGGTAGTGGGCACTTTTTATTACAGAAATATCAAATTCATCTATTATGTATTTTTAGAAAATTTATTTCTTTGGAAGACTAGCTGGTGCCCCCTCCCCCTACCATATTTATCCAGTAGAGATCATACAGAGAGACTGACAGCCCTTATACGTATTTTTTTCAACTTAAGAAATCATTAAGATTTAAGGATAGCTTTTCTTATTCATACAAAATTACAGCAGTGCACTTGCCTCAGAAAGAGCCCCCTAAAGTTTGGATCAACATTGCAGACAACCTATGCCTTTGAATCTGGGCATAGTAACAGTTGCTGGTGCCGAAGTAATAAAATGTATTGATTTTATTTACTGTACTCCCATGTAAAGGCTGTATAACTGGATTGATGGAAGAGAAGATTACTGAAAATATTTATATAGGGCTGGGAAACTTTAATCTTATACACAGTGCTGAATTTGACTATATTGTGGGCTGAAAGGAGGCATCTTGTAAGCAAAGAAGTCTTTGTAATGAACTACTCTTGCATAGCCATTCATCGTAAATAATATTTTTACTGAGTGCTTACCATGTGTGCAGCACTTTATTAGATCTTTTTCTAACATGTAAGTTTTCTTTTTTGGCCTGTTATGTACTTTTAAAAGATATAAATTGGTAAAAAAAAAAAATTATTACCCCATATAATTCAAGATAAAACACTTATTAAGGTATTATTTGCATACAGTGATATACACAGGTCACAAATGTACGATTAGATCCATTTTTTGACAAAGGCATGCACTCTGTAATACACACCATTGTCAATCGAGACACATTTTCATCTCCCAGAAAGTTCCCTCAGACTCCTTTCCCAACAGACTCCCTCCCTTCCTCAAATAACCACTGATCTGATTTCTCTCTGCATGCACTCTTCTGTGGTCTGGCTTCTTTGGCTCAATGAAATGATTTTGAGATTCAACCCTGTTGTGTGCATAAGTGGTTCATTCATTTTTACTGCTGAGTAGTATTCCAATGTACAAGGAACATACAAATTTGCTATGTCCCGCTGAGGTTTCCCAAACTGAGTGAGAGCGTAGACAGGATCTAAGTTATCCTTTAGCTATTTTCTCCACTTGTCATACTTTAAGACTTAATGTTTAAGCCATTTTTCCTTGAGGTGCAAACCTTGGACTTCCTTCGTTAGTACCACTAAAGGCCTGCTATTAGATCCGACTCTTACTAGATCAGAACTTAAATACAAGACAGAGGCCCTGCTATTTCTAGCAACCTCCCTCTTTAGGATGCTTCTGAGCAAATTTTTGTGAATATAAAGCGTTAAGGAAAGGACTAGAAAAATGGGAAACAAAATGTCCAAATTGCTCCCAGTAATTAATGTTGATGCATTACAACAGGCGGCAGACTGAGGTGAACGAGCGGGCTCCTAGGGGCCAGGCTTAGTTAATTAGAGATAGAGAATCAGACTTGAGCAAGTTACTTCATCTCTCTAAGCCTGAAAAGGGTGTGGGCAAAACAGAAGGGGAAAAGGTGAGGAAGAAAACAAGCCTCTATCAGCTCATGGTGTCTCAAAGCGGGAGAGACATTTCAGTTTACCCAAAGAAAACCAAAGCCTTTCTTGTTCTCCTGATCACTCTCTTGCCACCTGCTATTTCCGTGAGGGCTGCAAGCCTCACCTGTTATTTTCCGCGTTGCTGCCTCCCAGCAGAAATGGGAGTACCGTTCGAAATTAAAAGAGCAGCGTATCAGTGCTTCTGAATCACAGGCTGAAAAAACACAGCCCAAAGAAATGGGATCTTTTCTCTCATGTATGGCAATAAGGTGCTTAAATGCCAACTTGAGAAGAACAAGATAAATAACAGCAATGAGCCCTGTGATGCACCCAAAAATGTTAGGCTGGTGCCACATGCTATCCAGCAAAATATTTTGGATGATCTAGGGGTAGGGATGGGAATATATATTTTTTGTTTATGCAGTTTATTATTTCTTTAAGTGCCAGGCTGCAATGAAACGTTTTCATCACTGTGGTGAAATGTCTGGCTATGTCAAGGCTGCAGTCTCTGCACAGACGCTGTGCACAGATAAACACACATCTCCTATTTCATCTGTCTTTGTTCAACATGTCTTCAGGCATATCTCCTGGGCTGCTGCAATCCCCCACCATCCCGGAAGGCGGGGCTCAGAGCTTCTTGGGCTACCTGTCAACAGGCTAATGCATCCCCACACACTGCTCACCGTAGCCCTTCCACTCTTCTCAGGGTTTCTGGGGAGAGGGGAGATGAGTTAACTGAAGCCATCTTTACCATTGTTCTAGCCAGACCTTTTCTCTTCCTCAAGGGAAAAGCTTTTACCTGCAGTTAGTCCATTGGGTATTTTAAAATATGGATTATATTACATATCATCTATGGAATAAAATCTAACAAAAACACAAATTTTTGTTAGTAGTAATATCAATCTATATATATTTAATAGACCATATTATACTTATATTTGAGACTGATGTATGCCATACTTATAAGTAAAAAATTAATGTTGACATTTTTAGAAATTACAATTTTCAATGTAAGAGAAAGAAGATAATGAATGTAAAATTTAAAACGGGTTATTTATTAAATTTGAATGTGAACTATTTGTACATTTGAAATTGAAACTTGAATTTGACATATAAAATACTCAAACATATTTGAATATTTGAATTTGGGATATAAATATAAGTTCATAATGTCTTTAAAATGTAAAAAAAAATAGCCAGAAACAATGAGAACCCAGTACCATGACAGTGTTAGCACCTACATGGTGGGTTCTGAATGCTATTCTCTACTAAAAACAAGTAGTTCTTGGAAGAATAACTGGCTTCAGGGGTGGAGTGGGAAATGACAATCCGAGAATGAATCACCTTATTATGCCGGAAAGTAAGGATGCTGACCACTGGCCAGTGGTGGACAATTTCACCATCAAAAAGAGTAATGATGGCAATTTATTGAAACTCATTAATTAAATAAAAATTCATGAATTTATAATACCCCAAAGAGAAAGCCAAAGTAACAAATGCAACTCATTTGTCATCAACTTCGTACTCTGAAAATTAATAATTAAGAGAAAAGAATTAGGTCTTGATCTGGATTTTCTGTGACAACTCTATTTGTAAGTAAAATAATAGTTGATGAGGGAGAGCTGTTCTGACAGAAGTATTCTAACTAATAAATGTAGAAGGAATGATAGAAAAATCAACATTTTACAACATGTAACCAAATAACTGATTTAGGAAATGAACATTAATGGATGCTAAGACTAAAAAGTAAAATATTAATGAGGAATTGGACATTCTGAGGGTGCCAAAGGGTCACACAACAACTTTACAACGAGGGATCAACAGCTACCACCTGAATCTATTGATGAGTCTTAGCACGATTCAAAGCAGGGCAAGTGGGTAATTTACTTTCTGGTGGGATGTAATAGGAAGCACACAGTACCACATGTGAAGCATCTGTACCACAAATTTTAGCCCTGAATCTGACCAAGCCTTCATATGTAACTTACAGGTTATAGGGCATGGAAAGAGAGTGAAAAAAATCTGCAGAATCCAGAATTTTCTGGGACAACTACCCAGTCTGCTTAAAAAGCCACTGCTTGAAAAAAGGGTGCTTGGGAACATGACCACACCTCATGGTTATCATGAGGCAGAATGACCTCTTTTGTCTCATGACAAAAGACACTTAAGAGCAACCTCAACTACAGCAAAGGAAAGACTTCCGCTTTCTTAGTTATTTCTGTATCTTGAATGTGCATATGTGCATATGTATTCTAGCAAAAGACGGTGGTTGGTATACTGAGTGCTTAGTGTTTCTACTGACCTCTTGTAAAGAATGCAGCTGGCTTGTGATTCCTGCACTCCTTCCCAAATTCTCTTAACCACTCCTCCTCACCTCCACTGAAGTTAATGAAAGTAGTAGCAAGTATAGGGGTATAAACAGAAATAGTTCCATCAGAGGTGTTTGAACCAGAGCGACTCTATCTTGAATAGGGGCTGGGTAAAATATGGCTGAGACCTACTGGGCTTCATTCCTACACAGTGAAAGCATTCTAAGTCGCAGGATGAGATAGGAGGTCAGCTCAAGACACAGGTCATAACAACCTTGCTGATAAAACAGTTTACAGTAAAGAAGCTGGTTAAAACCCACCAAAACCAAGATGGCCATGAGAGTGACCTCTGGTTGTCCTCACTGCTACATTCCTACCGGCACCATGACAGTTTACAAATGCCATGGCAACGTCAGGAAGTCATCCTATATGGTCTTAAAAGGGAGGCATGAATAATCCACCCCTTGTTTAGCATATAATCAAGAAATAACCGTAAAAATGGGCAACCAGCTGCCCTCAGGGCTGCTCTATGGAGTAGCCATTCTTTTATTCCTTTACTTTCTTAACAAACTTGCTTTCACTTTATGGACTCACCCTGAGTTTTTTCTTGCGTAAGATCCAAGAACCCTCTCTTGGGCTCTGAATGGGGGACCCCTTTCTGGTAACAGTTCTAACTCTAATTAGAGCTTGTCTGAGGTAGTCACATATTCTGGGCATCACACAGTTCAATGTTGCAACAAACATCAGATAATGTTTATAACTAATAACAGTTATGCATATGCTGAGATCAAAATAATCAAATTTCATCCTCTATGATGGAAATCCATTGCTGCACCTTGCAGGATTGTGCTTCAGGGGTCTAAAAAATTTCCCCCTAACTGTGTGCAGAGTACTAATACTCGATTAGAACTCTTTCTATAAAGTGTCGGTAGCTGTAATGGGAATAGTGATCCAAAATATAATACAAATCCCATTTAGCTCTAATGGAAATAGTGGTCCAAAATATAATACAAATCCCATTTAATCAGCACCCCCCCGGCCCCTGTTTAAAATCTGGAACATTTATGTGTGTGTGTGTGTGTGTGTGTGTGTGTGTGTGTGTCCATCCAGGTTCTTCACTGTAATAATCACACTGTCAGAATTATTCTGATTTCTTATTTTTATTTTATTTATTTTATTTATTTATTTATTTTATTTTTTTGAGACGGAGTTTCACTCTTGTTACCCAGGCTGGAGTGCAATGGCGTGATCTTGGCTCACCGCAACCTCCGCCTCCTGGGTTCAGGCAATTCTCCTGCCTCAACCTCCTGAGTAGCTGGGATTACAGGCACGCGCCTCCATGCCCAGCTAATTTTTTGTATTTTTAGTAGAGACAGGGTTTCACCATGTTGACCAGGATGGTCTCGATCTCTTGACCTCGTGATCAACCCGCCTTGGCCTCCCAAAGTGCTGGAATTACAGGATTGAGCCACTGCGCCCGGCCTTATTCTGATTTCTTTAAAATTTTTAATTGGTTGAGCTTCTTAGTGAATCATAGCTAGATGTGGGGCAATTCCAAGTAAGTGGTAGAGATTAAATATCCTCAAACCTTAAGAGGAATATTACTGTATAAAATAAATTTAATTATGTTATAGCATATAATCTTCCTAGATCAGTGATTGTTTCTTCTTCTCTTGTTCCCTCCTCCTCCCTCTCCTCTTCCCTAGATCCCTTTGAGAATCTTATTAATGTCAGGATTTCCTTCTGAAAAAGATGTTAACATGAGAAAAATGAGTCCATAATTTCAGAGGGCCCCTGCCAACTCCCCCACTGTGGCAGATTGTATCTTCTGAAGACAGCCACAATAACAGCTCCCATCCCACATGCTCTTCTGCCATGGGACTTGCTGCTCTCCCACCAAGAGGTAGAGTCTAATTTTTTTCCTCTTGCTTCTGGGCACTCCCGAGTGATTTGCTGAACTGAAAGAATGCAGTAGAAGAAATTTTCCAGGACCTCCAAGGTTAGATCGTAAGAAGCCTTGTGCCTTCTACCTGGGAGTTTTGGATTGCTTACTCTTGGGACACACCCTCCTACGACACCACTGCCATCTTGTTAGTGTCACAAGCTGCAAAGAGAGACCACATGTGGCCCCTCTTGTTGGCTCACTCAGAGCTCATAGCCAACAGCTAACATCCATTGCCAGCTGTAGGTGGGAGCCATCCTGGTCATTCATTCCAGTGGAGTCATTGCTGGCTTTGACCCCAGACAACATCTTACTGCAGCTTCATAGGAGAGCCCACTGGAGAAGTGCTCCCAGCTGACCCACACAACGGTAAGCAGTAATAATAAATTTCTGTTTCAGCCACTGAGTTTTTTGGGGTGATTTGTTACACAGTAAATATAACAAACTATAACGCCCACCCACCCTTGTTGAGAACCACTGCTCTTAATGATTTATTGAGAAAAGGAAAGAAGTAACATTCAGCTGAAAACTATAAAGCCCTACAACACTAGCTGTGTATTTGTGCATCTTATAAAAATCAGTACCTAAGTTTATACAACATTGAGATAGCTTCTGATTTGAGGGGGTTTGGTTTTTTATTTCATTTACAAATCAAAATGAGTAAAACTTGCTGTTCAGAAAGTGTTCTCCTACTTCCACAAGTAAGTCTTTATAACATCTGATTAGTGTTCTACATTGAATTTGGACGATTCTCACGTTAAATATTGCAGAATGCAGCAATATATCTCTTTTCCCCTCTTTTTTCTTTCCTTCTCTTTTCCTCTTCCTTCTCTCTGTTCCCCTCTTGTCCCCTCCTCTCCCTGTTTATATACACATATAAACCATATACATTACTATATTACTTAGGTTCTATGTGGTCAATATTGCAAATCCCCTTACTCCAACTGACTGTCTAACATTGACTACCTTCATTCTAATACCAAATAACATTAAGAAAAATCTTTTGAAAACAATGTGTCATATTCTTTAACCCAGAAATTCCAACTTTAGATTTTTTTCCTTAGAAATTAATGATTAATTTTAAGATTTAGTCACAAGGTTGTTTATCACAACTTTACATATTATAGGGGAAAATTAGAAATAACCTAGATATACCTCAATAAGGGACTTAATAAATTATAGTATTCATGTGCTAAAAAATAATATGCAACAATTAAAATTAGATAAATCTATTCATACTGACATGGCAAGATGTTCAGGATATATTGCTAAATAAAAAAAAAAAAAAAAAAAGGAAGTCCAGGAGTGGTGGCTCATGCCTGTAATCATGGCACTTTGGGAGGCTGAGGCAGGTGAATTGCTGAGCTCAGGTGTTCGAGACCAGCCTGGGCAACATGGTGACATCCTGTCTCTACAAAAAATATAAAAATTAACCAGGTGTAGTGGCACGTGACTGTAGTCCTTCCTACTTGGAGGGCTGAGGCTGGAAGATTGCTTGAGCCTGGGAGGTTGAGGCTACACTGAGCTGTGTTTGTGCCAGTGCACTCCAGCCTGGGTGACAGAGCAAGATCCTGTCCTTAAAAAAAAAAAAAAAAAAAAAGCAAATTGTGAAACACTAGGTTTAATGAAATATTTTCATAAGCAACAATAAAATATGTATGTGTCTGTATAGAGAAAACTAAAATGATATATCCTGCTGTTAACAGAATATGTCTGGGTGCGGGAACTATAGAGCAACTTTCTATTTTCAACATTTTGATATTATACTGATTACTTCTCAATATTAAAAATTTTAACATTTTATTTAGGATGAAATTTGCTAAGAGAGTAGAAAACAACTTCCCCCCCACATATAATTATACATTGTAATAGATGTGTTAATTTGATTGTTGTAATCATTTTACAACGTATTCACATACCAAATCACATTGTACATTTAAAATATATACAGTTTTTATCAGATATTTTATATTTAAGAAAAATTCATAAAATAAGATAGACTATACTATTGGAACTCATTCTTTCTAAAAGTTTTTTTTTATTATTTATTTTTATTTTTTTATAAAGACGGGATTTCACCATGTTGGTCAGGCAGGTCTTGAACTCCCGACCTCAGGTGATCCGCCCGCCTTGGCCTCCAAAGTGCTTGGATTACAGACGTGAGCCACTACGCCCAGCCTCTAAAAGTTTTTTTCTCAGTATATGAGGAAATAATTGAGTAACCTTTCAGCAAATACATGTCCTCATCTACAAAGCTTAGTTTTGCATGGAATTCTGTCCTACTTACTCTACATGAATAACTTCTTGGCACCATCCCTCCTATGATTTGTGGCTTAGGACTTGTGTTATCATATATATTACTTTTCAAAGATTTCTAAATAGTTTTTACATGCATGTATTCTACATCTTCAATGATATTGTAAATTCCTTGGTTATTGCATTTTCTTTCTATTGTGCTGTCTTCTGTGATAAATAAATATCAAGTGCTTTGCTGGTTGAGGGTTTAATTCAAAGGCTGCCAAACTACAGCTCATGGATCAAATGTGGTGAACCATTTGTTTTTGTATAGCCCTCCAGCTAAGAATGTTTTTACATTTTTAGATGACTGAAAAAAAATAACATCTTGTAACACATAAAATTATATGAAATTCAAGTTTCAGTGTCCATATACAAAGTTTTATTGGAGTGCGGCTACATTCATTTGTTTACGTATTGTCCAGGGCTGCTTTCATGCTCCAACATCAGAGTTTTTTTTTTTTAAGATGTCTGCATGACATTTACTTCTTTTGAAACATCAGAGTTTTAACAAAGACTGTAGGTCCCACAAAGCCTAAAATAATTACTAGCCAGTTTCTTACTAAAGAACTTTGCCAGTCCCTGTCTTAACATAATAAGTGTAAGTAGCATCAGAGAGGTCCCATTAAAAATGTCTGCTATTGTAAACTGCCTTTAGCAGTATATGATAGATTATGTTATTGTTCAAAAGTCCTCTCTGCTTCTGTATAACAGGATTATACATCTAGCCATGTGGATATGACATTGCAGTGTCATCCAGTAGAAGAGACAAAGTGTGCATCCCTGCTCCGATGTCTTTAGGCTGGGTCATGTTATGCTTTGGCCACCAATGGAACATTAACAGATGTGATGTGAGTGAGGCTTTAAATGTGCTTGCAGAGTTTGGCCTAGGTTCCTAAGCTTCTGTTAGCTGCCATGAGGTAGCAGCCATCTGTTCTGATAAGCATTGGTCCTAGAGTGAGAGACATGCAGAGCAGACCTAAACTTGAAGCTGAGTCAACCCAGCAGGTGCGCAGACCCATGAGTGAGGAATGAATGCTATTGAGAGTCACTAAAATTTGGGGGTTATCTGTAATGCAAAAGCTTGACTAATACTGTTGGATTCATCCTTTATTAGTTATGGTGAGATTTGTGTAGCCCTCCTATGCTAATGATGTAAAAACTGGAAATCTCATTAGGTTTTGAAAGAAGTGATATAGATTACCCCAGGTAACCTGTAAATGTAACATATTTATACTGCTTTATGAGTACAGTCATAAGTTTGAGAAAAGTCTATTTATCTTTTTCACAGAGCTGTTCTAAAGCCTTGAAATCACATTTTCTGTGGATTTATTGTCCAATTGTCTAAGACACTTGGTTGCTGTTAAAATGGATGAGCTGAACTTCTGTGCTTCTCCAGTCCTCCACCACTCTTGTCTGATGCATGGGGTGATGTGATTTTCTGTATGCATTCTGTTTGTGATTTCTAAGTCTTGAAATGCAAATGCATTTTTACCTACAAAATGGGAATCTTTTGTTGATATAAAATTTTGCTGTAGTAAATAATCTAAATCTATACAAATGTGGTGGTATTTCCCATAGGTATTTAGAATCTGATTATATTAGCGAAGGTGTATAATTTCCTTAAAGCAAAGTTTCTTAATGGTGGCACTACTGACATTTTGGGCTAGATAATTACTTGCTGTGGGGAGCTGTCTGTGTATTTTGCATAGCATCCATGGCCCCTGCACGTTAGAAGCCAGTAGCACATCCCCAGACCCTACTCTCCTTACTCTGTGTGGTCATGACAGTCAAAAATGTCTTCAGCCATTGCCAAATGTCCTCTGGGAGGCAAAATCATCTATTTGAGAATGACTGGCTTATGAGGGGGGTTCTAATGCAGTGTTTTTCATACCTAGTTACACAATATAATAATATAGTAAGCCTTTTGTTTAAAAAAAGTCTTATTTTGAGATAATTTAAAAATTACTGAAAAATTGCAATAATAATACACAGAACTCTCATGTACCAATTGTTAGTATTTGCCAGATATGCTTTTCATTCTTTCTCTACCTATATGCATAAATGCTTTACTCTGACTTATTTGGGAATGTTGGATACAGGATGCTTCCTTGCCCCTTAATATGCATTGTTTATTTCCTAAGAACAAGGACATTCTCATACATAATCCCAGTAGAATTAGCAAAAATAGGAAATTTAAGATTACTACAATATTATCTAATCCATAGTTCATATTCAAGCTTTGCCATTATCTCAAAATGTCCCTTGTCACTACTTAGTCTCTGTTCACAATTCAATAAAGGACACACATGGTATTTTGTTGTTGTATCTCTTTAGCCTCCTTAATTTAGAACGGTTTCTTAGACTTCCATTGTTTTTTATAACCTCACTATTCTTCAAGTGTACAGGCTAATTATTTTGTAGAATGGTTCTCAATTTGGGTTTGTCTGATATTTCCTTACGATTAGATTCATGTTATGCAATTTTAGCACAAACATCAGTGAGTAATGCTGTAAACTTCTCAGTGCATCTCCTGGGGAGCCACTTGATGAAGGTAAATCCCTTTATTGGTGAAGTTAATGCTGCTCATTTGATTAGGATGAATATTAGTTTCCTAGGGCTGCCATAACAAATCATCACAAAATTGATTGCTTAAACAAGATAGAAAGCTTTTCTCTCGCAGTCTGGAGATCAGAAGTCCAAAAATCAAGGTGTCACCGGGCCCTACTCCCTCTGGAGGATCTAGGGGAGAATCCTTTTTGCGTTTTCCAGCTTCTGTGGCTGCATCACTTCATCACCACTTCCATCTCCACATGGTTGTGCCCTCCTTCTCTTTGTCCATGTCTTCTCTTCTGTCTCTCGTGGGGATGCTTGTCATTGATTTAGGGTTCATCTGAGTAATCCAGACTGATCTGATCTCAAGATCCTTAGTTTAATTACATCTGCAAAGATCCCCCTCTTGCCTTTTTTTTTTTTTTTTTTTTTTTTCCAAATAAGGTTATATCCCAGGTCCTGGGGATTAAGATGTGAAAGTGTCTTTTGGGGGGTCACCGTTCAATCCAGTACATTTGGTGGCTGCCAGCTTGTTTCGCTGTGAAGTTATTATTTTCTCTTTGGCATTAAAACGTAATTTGTGAGAAGACCATATCAATATTTTATTCCTCATCACAATTCTCACCTATTAGTTTCATTATTTACTGATAACTCTAACCCAACTGGTGATTTTCTAATTCCATCATTTCTTCAACATTTATTAGTTAGCATTCTGTTTTAAGTGCTTCCATCTCTCCTTTCTTTCCTTCCTCCTTTTTCCTTTTCTTTCTTTTTTGTTTTTGAGACAGAGTTTCACTCTTCGTTGCCCAGGCTGGAGTGCAATGGCACAATCTTGGCTACTGGCAACCCCCACCTCCCAAGTTCAAGCGATTCTCCTGCCTCAGCCTTCCCTAGTAGCTGGGATTACAGGTGCACAACACCATGCCCAGCTAATTTTGTATATTTTTAGTAGAGACGGGGTTTCTCCATGTTGGTCAGGCTGGTTTTGAACTTGAAACCTCAGGTGATCTGCCTGCCCCGGCCTCCCAAAGTGCTAAGATTACAGGTGTGAGCCATGGCACCCGGCCCCCTACATTTTTCTTAACAATATAGATGTATTGATTCTAATTATTTTCAATGGGTTGTAATCTATTATTAATTTTATTTTCATGGTCAAATTTTGCTACATCTGGCCTGCAAGAGTCTGCTTGCTTCTGTTTCCTTTGACATGATCTCCACCTTTTTGAGGAATGTTTACCTTCTGGCACAAAAAATGTTCTAAGCTCAGGTCTCTCCCACCTCAGCCCTATTTCACTAAAGAGTCACTGGATTCTTTTAGTGGGCAATTGCGGTTTTTTTCTTTTTTTTTTTTGGTTGTTGTTTGTTTTTTGTAGACACTGGGTCTTCCTATGTTGCCCAGGCTGGTCTTGAACTCCTGGGCTTAAACAGCTAGTTAGAGAAAGAACAACCTCTTGCCTTAGCCTCCCAAAGTGCTGGGATTACAGGTGTAAGCCACTGTGCCAATGCTGGCAATGATATTTAGAATCCAAGATCTTGATGCCTCAGGAGCTTTTTATGCAAAAATGTTTGAATCCTGCTTAATTCATAAATCCTGGGTCAGGGCCTAGAAGAGACAGAGAATGTGTGCAAGTGTATGTGTAAAGTTCCAGGTTGTTCTGTTACGTAACATTGTGTGGGTACTACTGCTGTAATGCATTTAAACCATGATTTAGCTTGTGCTAATTTTTTCAGGCACACACTTTTCATCTAAAGGGACAAATAACTGTCTCATATCTTAATTACTGGATACCAGAAAACTAAGCAAGGTAATACCTACACTATCTGAAAGAATTTAGGAGGAATCAGATGTCAATGATGGATGTTTACGATTGAAAATGTGTTGTATAATGTAAAATAATTATTGATTATGAAATCAAGTCAAGTTAGATTCAAGTCTAGACATAATTACAATTTCAATTAAAAGAGAATGTATAATTCTTGCTTTTAAATTGCATTTCTCTGGCTATAATCCTTCTCTCTGTTGCTCTCTATCTCACATTATAGAATTCATCATTTTATGGGAAGAGGTGTAGGGAACACAAAGGTCTTCACAATGGAATAGAAAAATAATCTATTTCAATATCTGTGCTTGACTATTTTCAATAATAGATAACTCAGAGAAGGAACAAAATTACTTCAGTGAAGTCGACTGTACTGTTGAATAGCTATATCACATTTTGGTATACAGCGTGAAAAAGCATTTTTCCCTTATGAAATTTTTGGTTACTATTTTTTATTTCTTAAAAAAAGAGCATTCCAAGGTACTAAGATTCATATCTAGGGGAAGAATTTTTTTCTATCTTTACAGATGATCAGTGAATATACTAAGATTGTGAGTCTGTAACTTTGCCTTAGTAAAAATAAACCACCTCTTTCAGAAGACAAATTTGAAGAAAATTCCCCATTGCAGTGAGAATTAGAATTCTTAGCATTAATAATTGTCATTTTTTTTTTTTTTTAAGAGACAGAGTTTCACTATGCTGGCCAGGATGGTCTTGAACTCCTGACTTTGTGATCCTCCCACCTCAGCCTCCCAAAGTGCTGGGATTACAGGCGTGAGCCACCATGCCTGGCAATAATTGTCATTTTTTAGTATATACCAGGAATTTTACACATTATCTTTATTTTACCAATAAAGAGACTAAAGTTCAGAGAAATAAGTACATTTTCCAAGGTCACAAAGTTAGGAAATGGGTAATCAGGGAATTTAGCGTAGTAAGGATAGGCTAAGTGGTACAGTAACAAACAACTCTCATACCTCAGCAGCTTATAACAAGCATGTAGCTCACACTATATGTGCATTTTCGGTGGGCTGTAGCTCCACTCAATTACATATTCACTTAGCACTCAGGCTGACAGGAAGCCTCTGTCTGTCTGGAGTTGTAGCAGAGGGGAAGGGGAGCACAGAAAAGCACACGCTGGCTCTGAACGCTCATATAATACCTGAGAAAAGGAACAAAACTGCTTTAGTGAAGCCAATAGTGCTGCTGAACAGCTGTATCATATTTCATTATTGAACAGTGGTATTTTGTATTTCGATAGCCAGAGCAAGTTGCAACCAAACCTGATGTCAGTAAGGTAGGGAAGAAGTGTCCTCTGATAGGGAGGAGCAGCCAAATATTTGTGGACAGTAACAGACTGCTGTGTGATGGCATCATTTTACCTGAAGCCCGTGTAATAGTTCCTTGGCCTTGGCTATTGATCTACATTGGTCCAAACAGAGGGAAGCAAAGGCGGTTGTCTGATGTTGGCGGAAGGCTTGATCTTGTTCTTTGTCTAACTAGTATGGAGTTGCTGCATTCATTTTTCTACCACAAGGGAAGAAGTGTGACAAAAGGAGAAAGGCGGTGTCAAGAGCAAGGGGGCCACAGCACTGAGGGTCCCATGAATCTCTGCAACAATTAATCCTGAGAGTGGTTCACACTCTTTCCAGTGATATAATTTCATACATTCTCTTAGATTTAATCCAGTTTGCATAATATCTTTAATTACCTTTTTTCTTTCTTTCTTTCTTTCTTTTTTTTTTTTTTTTTTGAGACAGAGTTTCGCTCTTGTTACCCAGGCTGGAGTGCAATGGCGCGATCTCGGCTCACTGCAACCTCCGCCTCCTGAGTTCAAGCAATTCTCCTGCCTCAGCCTCCCGAGTAGCTGGGACTACAGGAGTGTGCCACTATGCCCAGCTAATTTTTGTATTTTTGGTAGAGACAGGGTTTCACCATGTTGACCAGGATGGTCTCGATCTCTTGACCTCGTGATCCACCCGCCTTGGCCTCCCAAAGGGCTGGGATTATAGGTGTGAGCCGCCGTGCCCAGCCTACCTTTTTCTTTTTTGAGAAGGAGTCTTGCTCTGTCATCCAGGTTGGAGTGCAGGAGTGCAGTGGTGTGATCTAGGCTCACGGCAACCTCTGCCTCCTGGGTTCAAGTGATTCTCCTGCCTCAGCCTCCTGAATAGCTGGGATTACAGGTGTGCACCACCACGCATGGCTAAGTTTTGTATTTTTAGTAGAGACAGGGTTTTACCATGTTGGACAGGCTGGTCTTGAACTCCTGACCTCATGATCCACCTGCCTTGGCCTCCCAAAGTGCTGGGATTACAGGCCTGAGCCACTGTGCCCTGCCATTTAATTATATTCCTAATACATAATATTAAAATCCATGGCCTAGTATAGTTCTGAACTGCCTTGAAAGAGACATGTGTATATGTATAATATGATTAATTTTGTGTAAAGTCAGTGTAGCAACATTATGAACATTTTTTTAATACAGAGAAAATAATCTATTGGTATATTACCCTAAAACACCAACTATTACTAGGTTTGTGTATACCCTTCTGGTACCCTCATCCCTATCATGTACATTTATTTTTACATAGATTGTTTCATTGCATATAAATAATTTTGTATGCTAGCCTTTTCATTTAAAATTAAAGTTCTTTCCCCACATTACTGAACAGCTATAAAATATTTCAGCAATTGGGCATAGGGAATAGTATAGCTAGATAAAAATTTTTCCTAATTTTGGACGTTTAGGTTGCTTCTAATTTTTTTATTTCATAGATAATAGTGCCATGCATGTATACAAAATATGTCTGTGAAGGAAAATTGGAAGGGTATATATAAAAACAGATACAATTGGATGCTTTTGTTCAGCCTCTGTGCCCTCTAGAACATAAGGTGATGAAATTCGCAGAATATCTTTGTTCTAGAGATCCACATATGTAACACTGGTATCCTTTATTGTGCTAAGTTAAAAAATAATATAGACATCTTTATACCCTTTTGGTATAAACATAATTTTTGTTAGATTAAATAATTTCTTATTTGGAATAATGTTTGGAATAATTGATTGGAATTGAGAAGACTAACTTCTGAATGGAAGCTAGTAGGATGGGGGACTTGCTAATATATTAGTAGTAAGTCAGAAGGAAATGCTAATTGAGATAAGTCAATGAAGATTATATGCACAAATTATCTTGTGCTGAGATCCTCAATGGTATACGCTGTTCATGCAAATGTTTGGCCACTGTCCTCTGAGGAAGTTACACTGAAGGAGTCCAGCTCTATACTATCCCCTGAGAGTCAGTTTGCTATTCCGTATAGGTCAGATGGCCCTGCAGGCCTGGCCTGCTCACTGGCCTCTGAGAGCTCTCCGTCTCTGGTCCAGCATGTCCTTCTATCTTCATAGCTTGAACACTTTCCAGAGAACTCAAGATAGTAGTTCTCTTGCTCACCTGAGATTT
Source organism: Sapajus apella (assembly GCF_009761245.1). Lineage (NCBI taxonomy): Eukaryota > Metazoa > Chordata > Mammalia > Primates > Cebidae > Sapajus > Sapajus apella. Next base: position 3,870,274 of record NW_022436968.1, on the reverse strand, counting down.
GTTTAGATTTTTATCTGTTTGTTAGAAATAATTAAAAGGGGCTGATGTTGGTATTCAACAGTAATGTCCAGGCAGTTCTCCAAGCCTGTTTATTTTTCTCAGTCTCATTTAGGAATTGGAAGACCAGTGGATCCTTGACTGGATGTTGAACTTTGTGGCCCTGCTAATCTTGGTCAGAGGTACAGGGCTACAGCTGTAGATCTTGCTACCTATTTCTCACCCCAGGTCTCCAGGTCTCAAATATGATTTCTTGACAATGATATCAGCAGAGGCATTTAACCTGTGCCTACAGGGGCATTAACAGTAGAGCCAGAGGGTTTGTGCAGTGGATCTGATTTCCTAAATCAGGGAATTGTTCCTTGGCAGGGTGTAGGCTGGCTCAGGACAAAGCCGCTATGTGGAGTGGAACCATAAAAGTGGTTATCAGTAGCTTTTAAGCAGAGAACAAAAACATGGGCCTAGAGTTTCAAAAGAAGCCTAGTAAGAAAGAATCTGCTCATAATAAAGTTGGTCAAGTAGAGGCTCATGAGAAGAGGCTATACCATCTCTTGAGAGACAGTGGGAGTGTAGGCTGACCTAGAAGTGAGAAGATCTGTAGCATCTGTTCCCAGGAAGTGGGGACAAGGATTGAGGACTGCCAATGAAAATTATCCTTCATAAAACAGACAAAATGCAATCTCTACTTGCATCCCTTACATGATCGCTGCAGAAATGAGCAACTTGTGCAATCACTTTAACTGAAATGACTAATTATTTAACATATATCTTTGGCTAAATTCCATTCAAAGAACACAGAGAAATAATGGCTTATTTTTTATTACAAATTTTAAAATGTTTAAATTTTTAACCAATAGTTTTAGTATTAGATACTGTCTTAGAGTCTGCTTTTACAGCACTTCTCTTCCAAAAAACTTCCAGTATAATGCCAAGAACATTTATCCTTCATAATCCTAATTTGGAGTTATGCCAAAGCCTGTTATAAATTTTATTTTGATATTTGATTCTGAATATGTAATGTAGACCAACATATCCTTATTCATTTTCAAGAAATGCCAAACTTTCAAAGCAGCATTATACTACAAATGATTTCTTTATCAAGACTTTAGGGTCCTCAGGCTATCTCAGGTGCACAAAATGGAATCTCCCTGAAGGCAGGGGTAAGCCTGTAGTGTTCAGTGGCTTCTCCTTAAGCTTAGTAAGCCCCATACTGGCTGAATTGATAAAATATATGCTAATGGATTTCTTCTTATACCTATAGTTACTGAAAAAAAAGGTTACGTGGAAGTAGAATAATACATTTTATCGGATGAAGGAACTTGAATGAAGTTCCCATTTAGTGAAATACATGCTTAGCACATAAACAAAATATATAGCTGTTTAAAAAGAGACAGGAAGCCAAGAAGTCTGTAGCATGTATTCTCTTTTCAGTATTCCCCAATCTACAGTTTATTATTCCATTTTCTTAAGGGTTTTTCTCTGCACTATATGATTACCATGAAGGACCAATGCTGAAGGGCAAATCTGGTACTTCCGCTTTCAGAAATAGCCCTTGGTACCTCATGGAGATGAAATGCTCTGGCTTTCAGTTCCCATTTGGTAATAGCCCCACGCACATCGGCTCTGACAGGTGATTGATTGCTTTTGGCAGCAGAGTGAAGTGTGTGCACAGGAATGGCTGACGGAGGAAACTGCAGAAGGATTTAGGAGTGAGGGCAGCTTGGACTGGTTGGGAAGGGGCAGCTAAGAGAACGAGTGCCGTGGATGTTGTCCAACAAGAATGGCAACTCAGAGCTGTGGATAACCCACAGGGAGCCCCACTGGCATGTCCACCACCTTCCCTGTTTTCTGAGGGAGCTGTTGCCTTCCAATCTAGTCTTGAAGTCCTTCTTTACATTGCTTGCCCAACAAACATTCAGTAAAGACAAAAGGGAGAACTTGAGAATAATCCAGAATAGCTTGATACATGGGGAAAAGCAGTCATGTTACAGAGCAATTACTCAGAGAGCTAAGAATCTGAGGTCTTCAATTTTATTTCTGAATAAGAATTTAAAGTAGAAACATACTTGGCATCTTTAGTCAGTCCCTGTGAAATGGGCATAATTTCATTAATGTATGCCATACAGATGCTATTGTGAGGATTAATTAATGCTTTTAAGTGTGGACTTCAAATTATAATTATTTCAACTTGAACCAAATAAAAGACCCGTAAAATTAACAGACATGTATATCTACATGTGTTAAATACTAAGGAATTTCCTTTCCTTTTTCTTGGCTAAAATTGAAAAATCGTAAACAATAGGATATTTTTAACCCCACCATGTAACTGTAGTTATTAATGGCAGAAACAATGCTTGCATAAATACTATAAGACTTAGCAATTCCTTGAAGAATCTGATACACAAGGGAAACAGTGCTCTTTAGCTATTTTAAGCACTTAGGTGCATGTTCTCTGAGTAAGTCTACTGTCATAGCAACTGATTAACCACAGAAAAGCAGGGAAATGTCTTAAGTCAGAGGTGCTTTTCCTTACCCTTTATTTGGGACTCTTTCCTTGACTCTTAGAATTAAGCTTTGTGACTCAGACACCTATCATGAAAAATTTCATTCAATGAATAACAATTCAGTGGAGTTCTTTAGAGTTAAAAAAATCTCTAAAGTGCCAGATTTAATGGATGTAAAGAAGTTATGGTTTAGCACCTAAGGTTCTGAAAGCATGCCAGAATACCAGATAGTCATGTGACCATGAATGAGAAAATCAACCTGTCGGTTTGTAAAAATATATACAGAAAATTCATATTGAGAGAATCCAGACCAGTCTAAAATTTAAGGTTCATCTGGATCACCCTAATTTTAATCACATTATGGTTAATCTGATCCCACATGGAGTTACAAACTACTTTACATATTCCAAAACAGTCAATCAAATAAACAACCAGTAGCCTGAAATAAAGGTATCCCATGGGGCCAGGGGTGGTGGTTTATGCCTGTAATCCCAGCACTTTGGGAGGCCAAGGCGGGTGGATCACGAGGTCAAGATATCGAGATCATCTTGGCCAACATGGTGAAACCCCGTCTCTACTAAAATTACAAAAATTAGCCAGGCGTGGTGGCAGGTGCCTGTAATCCCAGCTACTCCGGAGGCTGAGGCAGGAGAATTGCTTGAACCTGGGAGGTGGAGGTTGCACTGAGCTGAGATCACGCCACTGTATTTCAGCCTGGCAACAGAGCCAGACTCTATCTCAAAAAAGAAAAAAAAAAAAAGTTATCCCACATTTAGAAACTGTCTGAAGGGGAAAAATGTTAATCCTTTGGGGTAGATGTTTTCGTGGCTCCCTATCAATACACAAAGAAACAGTTGGTGAGGGGTAAGATACTGTGTAATGACTTTTGTGTGACCATAAAGTTCTAAGAAGGGTTGCATTTCCTCTATTACATTTGAATTTTCTAAAGTCAAAATGGGTTTGTATAAAATGGCCATAGACATTCACCAAATCAACTTGGGAAAACATATTAACTTAAAAAAAAAAAAAAAAGAGGAGCATAGAAAAGGAAAATACGTACCTAAAATAACTTATCCAAAATCCTCAGGATCCAGAAGTGTTTTGTAATTTAGGACATTTTGAATCTTGGAGTGATCAATAAGGTAAATATATCATATCATACATAAGATACACAGTGGGGGCTGGGGCAGCACCCTGTAATCAAACAAATTGATACTGCATCAGCGAAATGTGTGAACATTCACACTGATTGTGATCAATGGAGATTAAAAATAGGCTCAAGTCAGTTTAGGACAAGTTTTGTTGCCAAATGAATTCAGGTCAGGTTGATGCCAAACGAGTTATGAAAAGTCTTTCATTTATCAAATATCTTTGGACTTCAAAATAGGTAGAAAAGTGATTGTCAGCCTATACTGCCTTATGCAATGGCTAACATACTTTTCCCTCTGCACATTGAATACAGCTGAAAATATGCACTGTTCAAAAAAGAAAATAGATGAATTAAGAAGTATTGGAGCTACAAGAAGTTAGCAAAGGAAAATAGGAATATTTGGGAACATCTACCTTTCAACAGAATATTTTAACTGTTTCTAGTAAAAGCAATAAGCTGAATGGATGGAAAAACTGAACTGAGATGTAGTGTATGCTGTAATGTTGGCATAAATATGGGCAATTAGGAAAAAACTTTATGCAATAGTGGAACAACAATGTGAAATGGGGAATAATGTTCTATACACGGGCTGTCTAGCAACAATAGGTATTTTTAAATGAAACACTTCAGGCCGGGTGCGGTGGTTCATGCCTGTAATCCTAGAACTTTGTGGGGGCGAGGGAGGTGGATAATTTGAGAGCAGCCCCGCTAACAAGGTGAAATGCCATGTCTACTAAAAATACAAAAATTAGCCTGGTGTGGGGGCGGGTGCCTGTAATCCCAGCTACTTGGGAGGCTGAGGCAAGAGAATCACCTGAACCCGGGAGATGGATGTTGCAGTGAGCTGAGATCTCACCACTGCACTCCAGCCGGGGCAACAGAGTGAGACTCTGTTTCAACAAACAAACAAACTTCAAAGGAATTAAATTTAACAGAATTTGAGCAAAGAACAATTCACAAATTGGCCAACACTCAGAACCAGAAGAGCTAGGAAGAGTCCACTGAGAGTGAGCCACTATCTTTCATATCGGACACAGAAGCAAAGTAGAGCAATCATCTGATTGGCTACAGCTAGGTGTCTGCATTATCCGAGCTTGGTGCGATGAGCTGGCTGGCTGTGATTGGCTGAAATTCGGCTGTTGGTTAAACTTCTAAGTTAGGTTTCAGCTTGTTTACATACTAAGTTAGGTTGCAGTTTAGGAATGCAAAGTATAGACACAACTTCAAGTTAATCGCCTCATGCTTACTTAACTGTATTATCATGTGGCAGACAGAGCTGTGCAGAGGCAAAGAGTAAGGGATTTGGCATGAGCTAAACTGAGGTAAGCCTCAGCTTCCCCATCTACAAAGTGGGGAGAGTTACAGGTTGTTGGAGGCACAAATAACACCTGTAAAACATCATAGCGTTTGCTACATGGTTAGCAGTGGAACAAAAAGAAAGCAAAAAGTTGTTACAGTTGGTAGATACAAATATCTCACTCATCCAGTGTGTTTAGTTGACATCAATGACGTCACTGGATTACACAGAAATGGGCAATATTCTATCTAGCAATATGCCTCTTATGAGAAAAATACATTTGAGTGATGTCTCTTGAATAGGAATCTTGCTTCAGTTATACCTTAAAATCACATCAAAGTGACTACTGTCAATAACTTAATTGTACATTTAAAAATAACTAAAAGTGTAATTGGATGGCTTGTAACACAAAGGATAAACACTTGAGAGGATGGATACCCCATTCTCCATGGTGTGATTATTATGTATTGCCCGCCTGCATCAACACATCTCACGTGCCCCATCAATATGTATACCTAGTATGTACCCATTAACATTTAATTTTTTTTTTTTTTTTAAGGAAAACCTTTTTTTTTTTTTGGTAATTGTTGTTGAGATAACTAACTTTCCCACTCTGGCTCGCTGCCCTAAACTGTCCACTTTGTTTTGTGTGATGGTGGGTTTTATATCAACCAATGTAGAAGCCCCTAGAATTTGGTTACATCTGGGTTCAGAAAACTATTTTCTTCTCCAGCTTTCTGAATTAATCTATTTCTTGGTTGTCATATCTCATAATTCACATCCTTCTATGTAGTGAATTTTGGGCTTCTTTTTCCCCTTCATCATAAAGCTATATACCTGAAAGACAGTGAACCATTCCCTTTTATTACTTTTCCTCAATTTTCACTATAAAATGAATTCACATACTTCGTTGAATTTTTTTGAAAAAGAACATAGATGTGTCTGTGAGCACACACACACATGTATATGTAAACAAGTAAAAGGAAAAAAATCTATCTAGGATTTTTTTGTATATGTAAACAAGTAAAAGGAAAATGAACTACAATTTCATTATCTCAACTCCACTTTCCAAAGATAATTGATATTAACCATTAGGCCTGTGATCTTCCAAACAACTTTTTAGGTATATCCATAACAATTCATATTCTGTGTGTAGGGAGAAATCTATTGTTGATGATTTAGTAAAAATAAAGTAATTCTATCCATACTGTTCTGCAGCTTGGTATTTTTCATCTTTAACAATGTACTATGGACATCTCATATTGTTGCAAATATAACTTTCCCATTCTTATAATAAGTTGTGTTCTTTAAGCATAATTGTGTGTAGTGATTAATTTGTTCATTTACTTAAGTAATATTTTTTGATCATCAAAATGAAGAAAATGCATTCTAGTTGCTATGGAAATACAAAAAGTGGTAAGAGACATATTTTTTGGTCATTGGATTCTTATAATCCAGAAAAATAAATAAGGCAGGAAAATACATAAAAACCATATTAAGTAGTGTAAGTCAGAAAAAAGTAAATTTACTTTTGAAAAGCTGATTAGGAAGGCTTTTTAGGAGATTTTGGATTTGCACTGGGTTTGGAAAGATTGGTTAGATTTCAGCAAATGCAAAAGAGGTTAAAAAAAATCTTCAAGGGAAGAAAAAAATAGGACATGTTTAAAGGAAGGTCACCTCCTTTTGTCAAATCCAAATGTACTGATTGTAAAACATCTTGACTTCAGAGATATTAAAAAGTGGGGGTAAATGTTCAAGTTAAATCAAGAAAATAGAATATTTGGTTAACTTGACTGGAATGGCAGATTTCCAGAAAGTAGAACCAGTAGCTAAATCTGGAATACTAAGCAGAGCCAGATAATGCAGAATCTTGAATGCCAGGGTAAATCTGATATTTGCTGTTTTGATTTTTTTTTCCAGTTATTTCCTTGTTTTTATTAAAAGCTGTTAGAAATTAGGATAAGACTAGATAACCTAATCTTAAAAAATAAGTCGACCGGATATGGTGGCTCACGCCTGAAATCCCAGCACTTTGGGAGGTTGAAGCAAGTGGGTAGGTCTGGAGTTCAAGATCAGCCTGGCCAACGTGGTGAAACCCTGTTTCTACTAAAATTACAAAAATTAGCCAGCCGTGGTGGCATGCACCTGTAATCCCAGCTACTTGGGAGTCTGAAGCAAGAGAATCCCTTGAACCCGGGAGGCAGAGGTTGCAATGAGCTGAGACCATGCCACTGTACTCCCTGCCTGGGTGACAAAGCAAGACTCTGTCTTAAAAAAAAAAAAAATTCTATATTCTAGAGTTCTTATTCAAATGATGTCTTTAAAACTATTGGTACATTTTGGCAAGCTCTTCCATTGGCTGTTTCTTTCATAAAAAAGTTAATATTTAAAAAATTAATTTACTCATATGTTATTTTATGTGCTCAGTATTATGCTAGGTACCAGGGTATCAATGGTGAGCAGGACACATTCTTAGCTCCCAGTGCTCATAGCCTGGTTGACAGACTTTCCAGCATCTTCTCCTCACTTCCCAGACATCATCAGTGTCAAACTTTGCCTGCCTATCAACCATTAAAAATAAGCATCACCTAAACGTCACCACCTGCTGCTTCAGCCTCGTTCCTGGTTTGTGGTTGTGATTTCCTGTTTGCCTTGCTCAACTATGATTTCTTGAAATCCCCATGCCCTTTCTTAACTCCTAGGTGACTTTTTTTTTCTCATTGTACTTTTACTTAAAGCAGAACTATTTGCAAATGAACTTTTATTTTTGTTACAGCATCTTCAT
>NW_022436968.1:3822158-3862141 GCF_009761245.1 Sapajus apella | reverse complement strand
AAAAAAAAAAAAAAAAAAAAAAAAAAAAGACTATGGCTTCTTTCACAGCCCCTCCCCTTGCCTCTCTCTCCCTTTCTTGGATCACCTCAGATCACTTCCTCTCAGGGATGTCGTGTCATAAACAGCTCTGTGGAGAATCTAGGTGTCAGCTCCTTGCCGCCTCATGCCAACCATCACGTAAATGGGCTTGGATGCAGACCCTTCAGACCTGGCCAAGCCCCACACCTAGCAAATGGGAGACCTCGAATCAATACCCAGCCGCCAAGTCACTCCAGGTTCTTGACCTACAGAAACAATGAGGTAATAAATGTATGTTGACTGGCCGGGCGTGGTGGCTCACACCTGTAATCCAAGCACTTTGGAGGCCAAGGCGGGTGGATCACTGAGGTCGGGAGTTCAAGACCAGCCTGACCAACATGGTGAATCCCCGTCTTAAAAAAAAAAAAAAAAAGTATGTTGACTACCCCACATTTGGTGGTTGTTCAGGACTCACAAGACTCAAGAGAAGGCTATTTGCACAGTTACAGTTTATTATGACAAAAGATACAGAGAAAATAGCAGGACAAATATTTTACTGGGTGGAGTCCAGAGAGGACCAGTATAGGCTTCAGAGTCTGTCTTCATTAGAGGCCACACAGGATGTACTTTCTCTATAGCAGCAACATACAGGAACATGTGTGAAGTATCTCTAGCCAGGATCCAAAGAATTTTTGGTATGCTGGTCACATAAGCATATCTGGCTATGCAACCAACCATGGCAACTGAAATACAGGACTCCAAGAGTGAAGCCAGGTGCACAGCATTAATCTTGATACTTGTATAATGCAACCGGAAATGCTAGTATAGCACAGTCCATTGCTTCAGGTGTACACAACAAAATCATCAATCCCTGACATCCAAGAGCCACATTCCCAGTTATTGGCAAAGGGTCAATCATGGTTCTAGGTTCTCTTAGAGCTATGCAAGAAATATATGACCACACCTGCTCTGTTAACTCTTTTCTCACAAAAGGTGGCCAACAATCAGCACTAACTGTGAAATATATAGATGAAGGAGACTTTAGATAATTCCAGGCCCCAGACTTCAAGTCTTCCAGCTTAGCCCCCAAGCACTTTAAAGCAGAAACAAGCATTCCCCACTGTGTCTAGCCAGGATTCTTGATTCACAGAAACTACATGAAATAAGAAATGTTTATTGTTTGAAGCCACCAACTTTTAGGGTAGTTTGTTATACAGCAATAAATACACAGGGTAATATTTTCCTATTATTTGCAAGTGTGTCAATTTTTTTATTGAATGACCAATATGAATTTTATATTTTAGGGAACTAATTTTGTGGTATCTCATTAAATAGTACTAGGCTTCTGTTTCATTGCTAGCTAAGTGACAATAAAGTTATAAGTAGAATCCTCTTGAGGATTGCTCCCAAGTTTGTCAGGGTAGGTCCAGGGCAGTCTTTATCTTAGGGCTAACTTACATCCACTACTAAACTGTTAACAGGCTCGGTGCAGTGGCTCATGCCTGTAATCCCAGCACTTTCGGAGGCCAAGGTGGGTGGATTACTTGGGGTCAGGAGTTTGAGATCAGCCTAGCCAACCTAGTGAAACCCAGTCTCAACTAAAAATACAAAAACTAGCCAGATGTGGTGACATGTGCCTGTAATCCCAGCTACTTGGGAGGCTGAGGCATCAGAATCGCTTGAACCTGGGAGGTAGAGGTTGCAGTTAGCTGAGATTGTCCCGCTGCACTCCAGCCTGGGCAACAGAGACTGTCTCAACAATAATAATAATAAACTGATAACTTTCTACAGACTGTTTTGAGGATTGGTAAACTTATTTGGATTTTAGGCTTTGCAGGCCATACATAGTTTGTTGCATATATTTATTTGTTTTATCAATCCTTCAAGAATACACACATCGTTCTTAGCTTGTGAGCTGTTGAAAAAGTGTGTGGCCTTGATGTGGCCTGTGAGCTGTAGTTTGCCAACACCTGATGTCCTTTGCATTAAGATGTCTTTCCATTCTGGCTGAAAGGACCATTAACTAGTCTCAGCCTTGTGTAGGTTCCAAACATTTTTCTGTCTACTGATTCGCATGGTTCTTTCCCCACCCTGGGGTGGTTTTCTCTCATGCTTGTCCAGATTAGCACTCAGTCAAATACCTGAATGGACCTCTCTGTATATTTCCCAGGTCCTGCAGCTCCCTCCTTGATAGTATTCAGTGTTACAAATCCTAGACACCTAAGTGCTCTAAACTCTGATCTTTCTCTACTCACTGAGACGGCACATTCTTTCTGGGTTCCCCCTTCCAGTGTGGTTACTGCTTACATACACTTACTCCTCTGTGTTAGTTCCTATCTATAATAAACACAAATTTCTTTCTTTCTTTCTTTCTTTTTTTTCGAGACGGAGTCTTGCTCTCTTGCCAGGTTCCAGGCTGGAGTGCAGTGGCACGGTCTCGGCTCACTGCAACCTCCGCCTCCCAGGTTTAAACAATTCTCCTGCCTCAGCCCCGCCAAGTAGCTGGGACTACAGTTCGCACACCACCACTCCCAGCTAATTTTTGTATTTTTAGTAGAGATGGGGTTTCACCATGTTGGCCAGGATGGTCTCAATCTCTTGACCTTGTGATCCACCTGCCTCAGCCTCCCAAAGTGCTGGGATTACAGGTGTGAGCTACCGCGCCTGGCCAGTGAACATACATTTCTAACAGAAACCGTTTCGTTCTACCTAATGCCTTCCTTTTTAAACACAGTATCATATTAACACACATGCAGATCATCATCTTGTCATTAACAAAAGCTATCTCTCGCTGGGCGCGGTGGCTCAAGCCTGTAATCCCAGCACTTTGGGAGGCCGAGCGGGTGGATCACGAGGTCAAGAGATTGAGACCATCCTGGTCAACATGGTGAAACCCTGTCTCTACTAAAAATACAAAACATTAGCTGGGCATGATGGCGCGTGCCCGTAATCCCAGCGACTCAGGAGGTTGAGGCAGGAGAATTGCCCGAACCCAGGAGGCAGAGATTGTGGTGAGCTGAGACCGCGCCATTGCACTCCAGCCTGGGTAACAAGAGCAAAACTCCTTCTCAAAAACAAAACAAAACAAAACAAAACAAACAAAACAAAACAAAACAAAACAAAACAAAAGCTATCTCTCAATGGCCACAAGATTTCTAGTTGAAACAAATCTTAAATGCTCTATCTGATCTTAGTCCAAATCTAATCCTTCCTAGTTGGGAACATGTACCTTTGAGGGTCCTACTCCACTTTTTAAGATAGCCCATTTCACTGCTGGACAGCAATTATTATCAGAAATTGTACTTCATAATGAGCTAAAATATAATTCCTTATCACATGGACTTTTCAGCTCTTATTAAATTTATGTTTAACCTAAGTCTAGAGGATGTTTTCTTAACAATTGCTGTTAACCCTTGTTGTGCATTATTGATTCAATCTGTGAATATGTCTTGAGTGTCTTCTCTGTGCTGAGTTTGGGATTGCAGAGGTGAGAAAAGTGAGGTAATAACTGGGCCTCATGCATTTTTCAGCTTGGTGGGTTATTTAGAGAGAAATCTACTCATGCAAATATGTGTAAAAGTTACAATATGGTTGAAGGGCCACTTCCTTAGGAGAACAACAACAACAACAACAAAAAGTTACAACGTGGTATGTGCCCTGAAGAAGCATGGTGTGAGGACACCAGGTGTAGGAAGATTTGTCCTGGTCAGGGAAGTTAGGAAAGACATTCTTGAGGAGCTAATGATTTGAGATCTGAAAGCAAAGTAGGAGATAATTAGACAAAATAAAGGTAAGAGCTTTTAGGAAGAGGGGTCAGCCTGAGTGCAGGTACTCAGGTAAAACAGAGCAAGTGTTTTTAAATCTAAATGTAGGACTTCAGGATAACTCTGTTAAATATTCACTGAATGAATACACTCAATTTCAGAAATATCACTTTATCAGTGAGAACATGTTTCTCATATTATGGTGAACTTGTAGAAGCAGATTTAATTCCAGTGTAAAAAAGCATTTTGCATTGCTCTTTGGAAAGGTATTATTGTCCCTTTCTCAGGTTTTGTGGGGCCAGAAGCTTACACATTCTGGGGGCCCTTTTTAAGAAAAAAATATAAATATGGTACAAGCAAAATTTAGCACAGGGCCTGGAAGAAGTCCTTGGCAGTGAGAGGCACCAAATGGAACATTTCATTAGGTGCAGGGTAAAAATCTACCGACTGTCTTGAGAGATTCAGACAAAGGGTACATGGCCATATGTTGGTGATGTCATCAAGAGACTTCATGTTGTATAGAAATTTGGACTTGATAGACCTGTAAGTTTCCTCCAGATTCAAAGATTTTGTGTTTACTTGGCTTATGTTTGAGAATGGAATAGCTCAAAGTTAGCCTCCTTGCAGTCTGGAGCCCTGCCCCTACCCAGCTGGTTTGTAGAATGAATTATCTGATGGCCAAACAATGATGTGGTGTTGGCCGGGCACGTTGGCTCACACTTGTCACCCCAGCACTTTGGGAGGTCAAGGTGGGTGGATCACTTGAGATCAGGAGTTCGAGACCAGCCTGGCCAACATGGTGAAATCCCACCTCTATTAAAAATACAAAATTAGCTGGGCGTGGTGGCACATGCCTGTAACCCCACCTACTTGGGAGGCTGAGGCAGCAGAATCACTTGAATCTGGGAGCTGGAGGTTGCAGTGAGCTGAGATCATGCCATTACACTCCAGCCTGGGCAACAAGGGCAAAACTCCATCTCAAAAAAAAAAATTATATGGTGTTTTGGACTGTGTGGGTGTTGGGGGTGGGTGTATACTTTAGATTCTGAATTAAATGAATCCTAAAGTTAAATGCTCAGCTTCCACCCCTAGTCAATTGTTTTGTTCTAGCACTCACATCTCAAGTCATAGAATGAGAGCTAAAATGTCTTACGAATCAAAGACTGGGTTTTGAGTTACATGCCAATCAACGTGTGCACGTGGAGAACACCTCAGTGGCAGCCCAGAGACAGCACCTCCACCCTACCCTTGACTGTTCACCTCATACCTGATTCCTCTGTCCAGAGGAGGCTTGAGGAGAGAGGATGGATGTTTCAGTGCTATCCATCATCCCTGCTGTGCACATGCATAATGGTGCTTACATCGCATGACTGTCAGAAGGAAGAGTGCATATTGCAAATAAGGACTTCCTACCCCACAACAAAAATAGAATCTTTGCAGCCAATTATGTGCTGAATCATTATTATGAAACAGGAAGAATCCTAACAACAACAAAAGATTAAGAGCAGCACTGTGTATGAGCACTTCTGCATTCCAACAGCAGTTGTTGGGCAGATTATAAAGATCTTAGCAGACTTTAATTAGAGCTCATAGGTTTGTGAGTTACATGGCTAGAGTTCTTGCTAGTCTGGTCACCAGAGAAGAAAAATCAGGTGAGGTTAAGTGGTCAATTTATGGACACCTGGCCATGCTCATCTGTGTTTGCTTTTCCAGTCTGTCAGGTTCTGTGGAATCTGACTTGTTAGCAGCTCTGCCAGGCCCCATCCCCTTGCTTGTCGGTGCTTACGTCTGGAACTAATGTGTTAATCATATCAGTTCATGAACCTGGGGTTCAGCCACACCAAGTCTGGACCTGCTGACTTTCTTTGGAGTCAATCTGCAAGGGACATCTCTGAGCCCAGGGATAACAGTCCTGGAGTCAGTAGATTGTGCCTGAGCTCACCTGCCAGGCATCATGTGGAAACAAGGACACTGCTTTTCAGTAGGCAATAATGGACTTCAGAGGACTCTAAGTTGGTTTAAGTTTTTTCTACTTTAACATTTAGGAACAATGGAAAAACATACTTTTGCTATTTGTGTATTCTTAGAAATGGCTCCCACTTCTAAGATGGAAAAATTTTAAGGCTAGTAAGTAAACAAAAAATGAAATCCCCTTGAAGATATGTAAAGACTTAGAGTCTCTCTGTTCTCTGTCTCTCACCCCACCCAGACTTCTAGGGTATCTTTGGTTTGTGCCCAATGAGGACACATGTGAGTTCTATCTGAGGCAGAGGCTCTGGAATCAATGGTGGGTGAGTGAGTTTGCTCACCCTGGATTCAGCCTCGGCTCCTTAGGAATTTCTCAAACATTAAGTTTTCTTTAATATTATCCATTCACCAATATGTTGATACAAATCAACTTCAAATCTATATACATTTCTTTTTGGTCCAGCCAACAACTGGGAGAAGAATAGAACACTGTCTATTACCTATTAGGCAAGGATTGATTGTCTTTCATATATCCTAAAGCAAGACTTTCAAACTTCAGAAGTTTTCATTAGGTCTGGCACTTGTAGGTTTGGTTGAAACAGCACAGGTCTACACAGACTTCATCTTCATAATTTCAAAAACTGCAGTTCTGTTCCTTCTCACTCTTTTTCCTGGACCCGTCTGTCCTCGTTTCTAAGTCCCTTCAAATTTTCATTCTCTCTCTAGGCCTTTTCTTTTTATCTGATGTCTTTTAAAAATTATTCAAATCAGGTTTTTACATAGTCATTCATCTTTCACTGTGGTTTTTGTTCAAGGATACCCTGATGATTTACTTTTATGCTTTATAAAATGTTTTGTGTATAAAAATTCACAACTTAGGATTTTTTTGGTCTCAGCACCTAATTGAACTGATAGATTTAGGTAAGAATTAACAATTCCTGGTGTTTTTCTTAACTCTTAACTAACAGCTCAGAATCCATCTTCCCATAGGAGAAATTTTTTTTTTCTGCTTAAATTCTTCATTATTCTTGTGTATATTGAAGCTCATTTCTCTGTCTCCTTGCAGAGTCCAGTCATCTCTTCCTTTCTCTTCTGTGAGTTGGTGGCTCCGTACATAGAAAACCTTAAAGGTAGCAATAATACCAACAGGTTAAGTAAAAGAGTTGTCCTGAGACATGGGCTTGGTGAGGGGAGCCTATGGGATAGCTCTTACTGTTCTCTACTCCAGGCATAATCTCAGGACACCACACCACAGGTGAAAGCTGCCTGGTTAGTGTATTAGTCAGCTCGGGCTGCCATAACAAAGTACCACAGATGGAGTCTCTTAAACAACAAAACATTATTTTCTCACAATCCTGAAGGCTAGAAGTCCAAGATCAAGGTGTCAGCAGGGTTGGTTTCTTCAGTGGCCTTCCTCCTTGGCTTGTAGACAGTCATCTTCTTTCTGTGTCTTCACATGGTCTTCCCTCCGTGCCTTTCTGTGTCCTAATCTCTTCTTATAAGGATGCCAATCCTATTGGATTAGGACCCACACTAATGACTCATTTTAACTGAACTACCTCTTTAAAGACCCTATCTCCAAATTCAGTCATATTCTGAGATACTGGGGATCAAGGCTTCAACATATGAATTTTGAAGGGGACAACAATTCAGCCCATAACAGTATATTAAAAACTCCTCATCGAGACGCCATGTTTCCAGCAACAACCAAGCTCCCAGGCACAGCTCTAGCCCACAAAGTCTGTGCAGAAGGTGGGTTATACAGTCCCATCAGGGTCAGAGATTGCAACTCCCTCTCTTACGTTACAGATTTATCATAACAAATGTAAACAAGCTGCTTATCGTATTCTCCAAATAGCAGCAAACCAGTGTACAGGGTAATTGCCAACCAGAAAAATCTCAGCTGCAGGGGCCAGATGTGCCAACAGAACCAGGAAATGCCTTCAGCATTGAGTGGGCAGCAGACAAACCCTTAAAAAGGCAAAACTGTATTGTCAGCTACCCTGTCACATAATGAGAGCAAAGAGTAACAATACTTCTGAATTGTCAACAGGAGGTGATGTTATTTTTAAAAACCTATAATAGAAGGCTATGGAAGTTTTCTCATTAAATACCATAGAGATAAAATTGAGTATTTGAGGGCTATCCACTTGTTATTCGGGTAATTCACCTAAGCAAAAATGAGAATTTCCTACTTCTACTGGATAAATGCTTCTTTCTGTATATGGCAAAGTCCTGCTTGGAGGTCATGAACTTTGCCATAATCCTGGCTTTGAGGGTGGGGGCTTTCCTTTTGAGATGGCCCTAAGGTTTAGACGGACCTCCCACAGAAGTTAAACAAGCAGTCACTGAGATTCAGTAACAGTTTTCAAAAAGGATGTTTATCAGACTACTTTCCATTGAAACCAAATCCCCTGTAATGCACAGTGACTTAACATTTCAATAACTTCTAAAATGTTATGAAGATTGCAATTGTATGGCATTATATTTTATGTGGAGGTGTGTTCAAAGTAGTAATATATTTAGTAGAAACAAACCACAGTGTTTGTAATCCTGTTGTAGCATTTCCTCCTGTGTTAGTGCAACAGGAAGCTCAGAAAGGGGTCAGCCAGAGCATTTCTCACCTGTGAGAGGCCCTACATCTGGCCATGTGGTGGGCTCAGCCTTTGCCTCCTCTGAATAATCTCCTCTTGTTTGTACATTGTGCCTCTGACAACTTTCTGTCTCATATCATAGTTATTTATGAAACTGTTTTATCAGTCTTACAAGATCGCGAGTTTAATTCCCAATGGCTACTCCCCACAGTTAATGTTAGCTTCTGTGTTGAATCCAGAGGCACTCTATTGCTATCATTCTATCATTTTTCTAGCCTAAAAAGCCTATCTATATCTCTTCTTTTTGCATGTATTAAACCATTTGAGACTTTTGTAGTGCTTGTAACTGCCTTCCAAGGTCAGCCTCAGAACTCTCTTTAGGCTCAGAGGAAGATTATCCAGAATGCCTTGCTGGAGAACTTGTACAGTTCTTTACAGTGATATGCTGGCAAATATTCAACAGCTGGTTCTGGGGTGGGTGACGAAGGGAAGGCCTGATTCCTAGTGTTTGCTGGTTATAGATGACACTGAATATAGAATTGGGAAAAATATACCCAATTGGCTTTTGTTCCCTAAACACACTTCATAGGCTTCTAGCATACCACTGGTTCACAGCTCAGAGATAATGAGAAAAGCTATTCTATAAGACACGGAGAAGCCAACTGAATCCCTTCTCTACCCACACAAGGCAAGCCTGTAATTCATGTTCACAAAACTGTCTCATTTTCCAGGTTTGCCTCCTCTTAGCCCTCCCCATCTAATTTCACAAGATGTTGACAAACTCTGGAATAGCTTAAAAGTCATAAGCAATGAGTCATAAATGGATCTACTCAGAAGTTTCTTAAAGGGTCACTAATTGGAAGGCGGCTAAAACTCTCAGAAGTATTACTGCATATATGCCCATTTTGAGATAAACATTAAAACCCCAAAATTAATTTTTAAAGCATTTGCTGAACTCCTACTGCTTTACACCCCCATATACTGATGACTTAGACACATGCTAAGGTGTCTGTGACTCAACGACTTTTATCAGAGGCAACAGTACCACCCCCTTCCCATCCTACCTCTTTTCCCTATTTCCATCTGCTGGAGTGAACAGATTTTAAGCTTGATTAATTAGAAATTTTATTTTGCTCTATCTCTCTCCCAGCATGATGTTTTTCTTGCAAAAGATATAAAAAATACCTTGAAGTTGAATTAGCTGATTTCTTGTAGTATATGAGAAATACCCTTCTTCCCCTCACTAAAGGTGCTCGTAAATGTTCATAAATCCTTGCATGAACAAGTTGAGATAATTTCCAATCTGAATGACACTCTTTGTTCTTAGAAGAAGTGGTTTTCCTGCTTTGAATGAGAGATTGGACAGTGGAGGTATCTGGCCTTGCTCTACCACTTCCTTGTTACAGCATGTGACTGTCCATCTCTACAACCATGCTCTTCCCCAAGTACCACAGCCTCAAGAGCTTTAGCCATCTGGGGCCCAAATCTTATGCCTAGCCATGCTGGTTTCTGGGCCTGGAGGGTAGGAAAAATCTGTCTTCAAAACATATAAACCAACTGAAAATACCATAGTGAAAAAGATAAGTATTAGGGAGGACGTGGAGAAACTGAACCCCACATGCATTGCTGGTGTGAATGGGAAATGATGTAGCCACTTTGGGAAATAGTTTGGTAGTTTCTAAAAAGCTAAACAAAAACTTGCCATATACCCTGCTAATTCTACTCCTATCTAGCTACGCAAGAGAAATGAAAACATATGTTCACATGAAGACAAGCATGATAACATTCATAGCAGGTGTATTAATAGCCCAAACTGGAAACCATCCAAATGTCCACATGTCTATCAACTGGTGAATAAAAAACCAAATGTGATATATCCATACAATGAAATATTCTGCAGCAATGAAAAGTAAAGAAGTACTGATACATGCTACAGTGTTGAGGAAGTTCAATAACATGATACTGAGAGAAGCCAAACGCAAAAACCTGCATATTGTGTGATTCCATTTATGTGAGATTTCCAGAAAAGGCAAATCTGTAAAAACAGCAGAATCATGGTTGTTTTGGGGCTGGAATTGACTACAACTGGATGTAAAAGATCTTCTGGGGGTGATGGAGAGATGGCAAATTTCATACAACTGTCAATCTATTAAAATTCCTTAAATTGTGTTTTTAAATGGATGAGATTTATGGTATATAAATTATGCCTCAACAAAGCTTTTTACAAACAGCACAGTAAATGAAGACCTTTATTATTTCTATTTAGCTCTTGATCTTCCTTTTCTGATTACAAATCCCAAAGGGGCTACATGTCACCCAGCTGCATTTTTTCTTTTTACAAGTAGGTGAGGAAACTGGCTAAATATGTTGCTGGAACGGGGAGAGGTTTGGCCCAACAAAGCCAATGCATTGCCAGAATTTTCTTTAGCTGCAGGCACACTAGTCACCTCGTCTACAGGGGAGGACATGGCTCATTCACTGAGTTGTACCCGTGCCTACCAGCCTTCCTTTCATGCAGGTGGCTCTGCAGGGGAACAACCAGTGTGTGCTCCTGTCATCCTATGTGTGCTAGGGGACTGTGTTGTGTGTAGGGTATTGTACTATCTCGATCCCAGGAGACAAAGGCAGTCTTTGTTAAACTGGAGCTAGTCTTACCTTAAAGGATGGGATCATGTCTTTGACCACAGATCTCTTCTTTACCGAAGGATATGCCCTCACTTCAGACCAAAAAAGAATAGGAAGCCCATAGGGAACCTTCTGATTTTCAACTTGGTCTTTTGATGCTGCCTTTGAAATATATCCTGGAGCTTGCTCCAGAACTAGAACTAGGAGATGACACTTTTCATAGGGGATCAGCCAGGAGTTGGGGGGATAGAAACTTTGGCCAGAAGCCTGTGATATTGTTCCAGTCCCAGGGAAAAACAAGACACATTTTTTTTGTTTGTTTTGTTTTTGGCCTATCAAAATTGGCAAAGTAGCAAAAAATTAGGATGTACATACTATTCTTTTTTCTTTTTCTTTCTTTTTTTTTTTTTTTTTATAAAGACTGGGTTTCACCATGTTGGTCAGGCTGGTCTTGAACTCCCGACCTCAGATGATCTGCCCGCCTTGGCCTCCAAAGTGCTTGGATTACAGGCGTGAGCCACTACGCCCGGCCGGATGTACATACTGTTCTAATTTGGAGTACTTAGGAAACATTGGGCCTGAGACCCTAATCTGGGTGGCTTGTTTCCCACAATCCCTCTACAGAATGTTTTGCCCTGGTGGTTTAGTTCTGCCCTGTGGCTCCAGCTACCTTTCTGTTTTCCATCTTTGACTCCCTTGTTTATACCTGAATTTTTAAAGGGTGTATTCACCCTTCTATTTTGTTTAGCTTGATTTTTTTTTTTTTTATTGTGGTAGGAACACTTACCATGAGATACACCCTCCTGATAAATTTTTAAGTGCACAATACAGTGTCGTTAAATTACAAGGTACTAATTTAACAACACTGTATTGTGCACTTAACATCCTGAATAACTGAAACTTTATACCTGTTGAACAGTAACTTCCCATTTCTCCCTTCCCCCAGCCCTTGGCAACCGCCATTCTACTTTCTGTTTCTGGGTCTATTTTAGATACCTACTGTAAGTAAAATCATGCAATATTTGGGCCTCTGTGACTGGTTTATTTCACTTTGCATAATGTCCTCTAGGTACACCCATGTTGTTGCATTTGGCAGGCCTTCCTTTTCATAGAGGCTGAATAATACTCCCTTGTATGTATATACCACATTTTCTTTATCCATTCATCTGTCAAGGGACATGTTGGTTGTTTCCTTATCTTGGCCATTAATAATGAATATGGGAGTACAGATATTTCTTTGAGATCTTGATTTTAATTCTTTTGGGTATATACCCAGAAGTGAAATTGCTGGATTAAATGGTAGTTCTATTTTTAATTGTTTAAGAAACCTCCATCCTGTTTTCCCTAGCAGCCACACCATTATACATTGCCCCCAGCAGTATACAAGGAGTCTAATTTCTCCACATGCTTGCTCACACTTGTCTTGACTTTTTTTTTTTTGATATAATGTCCATCTTAATCATTGTGATATCTGATTGTAGCTCTGACTTGCACTTCCCTGAAGATTTATATTCACTCTTTCTAATACTGGTGCCTGGCAATGCCTAGAACACAGCAGATGCTCACTAAATATTTGTTGAATGAGTGGATTAAGCCATAAGAAATTCCATCCTCAGTACAAGCACAAATAAAGATGCAATATGAGCTATTGGGGACAGGGTGACTATGACACAAAAGCAAAAGGTCTCCAGGCGGGTGGGATTTCTATCCTTCTGGTTTTGTATTAAAAGGTTGCCAAAAATGGCTGGGACCCAGGGACTTGGATAAGTTCACCACAGTGGAAAGAGATAAATGTTTTTAGAAGAAGTGAAATTAAAATATTTTGCATATTCTTTTAAAAATCATTACAGTATCTTAAATATTTGGACTTGCTGAATGCTTGTGCTCTGGAGCCAAGCCCAGGAATTCTTTTTTTTCAGTCTCTCTCATCCTTCAAGCCTCATCCCAAGCCTCTGCCTCCACAGATACCTTTACGAATGTCTGATGTATTCTAGGATAACTTTTTTTCAACAAATATTTGTTCCCTCCCTCCTTTGCATCTTCATAGCTTTTTGCACTCTTTTTGCCGGCTCACCCTGGTCATCCCCCGTCTCCTGTGATAGCTGCTCTGCCCTTAGCTACCCTTCCCCTACCATGTGGGAGCATCTCTTTGTGTCCCATGCAGAAACTAACACTTAGGTACTAATGTTTGTTTACTTGAACTGAATAATCGAATCATTTAATTAGTCTCAGAATAGCTTATTAGGCAAGGGAGGCAACTCTGATGAATTGGCTTATTTTAAACGCCATTTTATGCACTATTTAAAAATAGCTCTTCTTCCAGAAACTGATGTCTATCCATATGTGTTGTGATTCAGCTTAAAATAGAAAAGCATTTTTTCCTAAAAAACTTCACACCAACATGATAGTTATAGAGAGTATTTTCAGTTGACCAAGATAATCAAAACAATGCCTAATTCCAGAAAGAAAGGGAGTAGTGGTGAAATTCCATGTCTTTTTAAAATTGCTGCTATGAAAATATATAATCTAGTAAGTGATATTTTGTTAGTTTCATACTATCTACAAACAGTTTTGATGGAAAGCTTTTTTTTTTTTTTTTTTTGGTTTTGGTTTTTGTTTTTTTTGAGACAGTGTCTGGCTCTGTCATTCAGACTGGAGTGCAGTGACATGATTATAGCTCATGGCAGCCTAGACCTCCCCAGGCTCAGGGGATCTTCCCACCTCAGCCTCCTGAGTAGATGGTACTACAGGCCTGTGCCACCACATCTGGCTAATTTTTGCATTTTTTGTAAAGATAGGGTTTCACCATGTTGCTCGGGCTGGTCTCGAACTCCTGAATTCAAGGGTCCCCTCTCTTTGGCCCCCCAAAGTGTTGAGATTATAGACATGTGCCACCACACAGAGCCTGGAAAGCTTTTCTGATATCTTTCCCATCCTGTTGGCACGAATATTTCTGGAAAGACCACAGTTTTCTGCTTCCATCTAGCATAACATAAGAAGCAACATCAATTGGGTGATATCTGTGTGAAGTGGATTCTAGTATTTGGCAATAAATAAATGAGTGATCCTGAGCAAGTTTCTCAGAACCTCAACTTCCTGATCTGAATCCGTATTATGAGGGAAATGGGCATCAGGGTCTATGACGCGCAGCTGCTGCTTCTTTACCAAGGCCCATGGCTGAGGCTCTTGGGTTCACTTCACGTTCTCATTTCCTTCTATGCAGCCGCGTCCCAACAACTCTCAAAAACCAGAACCAAGTTTCTGGAGGCTGAGTAATGCCCAGTCCAGGACAGGAAGGCTTTCTTTCCATGCTTGGGATGGGGGGAGGGGAGGGGCAGCTGAAGAAACCTAAGCACCCAGGGCAAAAACTGGAGAAGAAATTGCAGTAATAATGGAACCTGCGGCTGGGCACGGTGGCTCACACCTGTAATCCCAGCACTTTGGGAGGCCGAGGCGGGTGGATCACGAGGTCAAGAGATCGAGGCTATCCTGGCCAACATGGTGAAACCCCGTCTTTACTAAAAAATACAAAAATTAGCTGGGCATGGTGGCGCGCGCCTGTAGTCCCAGCTATTCGGGAGGCTGAGACAGAAGAATTGTGTGAACCCGGGAGGCGGAGGTTGCAGTGAGCCGAGATCGCGCCATTGCACTCCAGTCTGGTGCCTGGTGACAGAGCAAGACTCTGTCACACACACACACAAAGAATGGAATCTGCCCTAGGAGACCTATGCTCAGGTTGGAAGGGCTCCAGGTCCTCAGGCTGTCAGTAGCAAGCTTGGATTCTTTCACAATACCCACTCCTTTCCAATCCCCATAAACTCTAGAATAACCTCTAGCAGACTTGTTGACAGCCAATCCTGGTTTAAAAGCTCCATCACATTAAAGGCTAATTGTGAATAATACCAAGTGAAGATTAGGTCTCTTGGAGGAAATGACAGGAGAATGTTATGAGTCCAAAGTGGTAAGAAGCCCCCTCTCCACCCTCCCTCACCAGAGGAAGAGCCTAAGAATAGAACTGGGCCCAGGAAAAGAGGCCCATGGGATCTTTTCTTTTTCTCCCCCAGCTGGAGCTCACACAAGCCCACCTGGGCCCTGTTGGATTTTGTTCCCTTGGGGGTTTACCTCCAGGTCTGGGCTTCACACTTCCTTTGGCCCTCATTCTTCTTCGGATTGTATCCAAAGCATCCACTCTTTCTTTTAGCCTGGAGGCAACATCCTTTTAAGTTGGAGGAGAAGAAAGTTACAAGGGGAGGCAAATAAGTGCCACAACTTCAGTTCCTCTCTGATTTTGCTTGGGATAGGCTGGGCCTTCCTTTCACTTTTTAACAGGCCTAAGTAAAGAAACCAACACATAAACAGTGCAGGTGTGTTGGGATATGTTTCGTATTTTAAGGGAACACTGTGCTTCTCCATTTCTTCTTAATGCCTTGAGTCTTGCTTTCAGCCTTGGTGGATAGCTGGGAAATACAGACCTGCATATTGCCGACGCTTGTCTTACCTAGTATTTAATTTTTTAAAAGCCCTCCTGACAAGGCGGGTAGGCTGATATTTCCTGAAACGTTCTTCACTCCTCCCACTGTTAGATTTTTTTTTTCTTTTAAAAAGAAAATTGTTTAAAATGTGTGTCTGATAGCTCATGACCATTAAAGTGCTCTGCCCTTTCTGTCTAAATCCATGATCCTATTCTCGCTTCTCCAGGACGTGATTGTATTTAGAGTTAGGGTGTTGTAGAGAATGGTAACTCCTATATCTCTTAGTTTTCACTTTGGAAAAATCCACAGAAAAATTTCTTAGACCTAAGTGTAGGAAACCTTTTACTTTTTTTTTTTAAAGCCAGTGCATTTTTACACATGATAATGTGATTTTTTATCACAACCATGTTTCCTTTTGTATTTTAAATTGATACATAGTTTTAGGTATATGTGATAGTTTGATACACTCATATAATCAAATCAAGGTAACTGGGATATGTCACCTTAATTATTTATTTTTTCTTTATGCTGGGAACATTCAAATTATTCTCTCTAGCTATTTTGAAATGTGCAATTGATTAATGTTAACTATACTCACCCTACTGATCTATTGAACAACATTTCATGTTTCTTTTTTACTTTGGCTCAACTCGATTATGGTAGTAATTGTGTGAAACCCTAGAGTGTGCCCTGCTGAGGACTCATTCTCCTGTTGGCCTCATCTTATCATTATCTAACTGTGCATGTCTATGGTTTGATTTTTCTTAGTTTTGGCAAATGGTGTGTCTCTCTCATCTGTGTACATTTCAGGCTTTTTATTTTATTTTACTTTATTTTTGAGATGGAGTTTCACTTTGTTGCTCAGGTGGGAGTGCAGTGGCGTGATCTTGGCTCACGGCAATCTCCACCTCCTGGGTTCAAGCAATTCTCCTGCCTCAGCCTTCCAAGTAGCTGGGATTACAGGTGCCCACCACCATATCAGGCTAATTTTTATATTTTTAGTAGAGACAGAGTTTCACCATGTTGGCCAGGCTGGTCTTGAACTCCTGACCTCAGGTGATCTGCCCGCCTCAGCCTCCCAAAGTGCTGGGATTACAGGTGTGAGCCACTGCGTCTGGCCTTCAGGCTGTTTTTTTTTTTTTTTTCGAAAGCTTTTTATTTTAAATTAATTTTTGATTTATCAAAAAAGTACAAACATAGAGAGTCCCTGTGTACCCTTCACCCAGTGTTTCTTATTTTTAATATCATTCTGTTGAATATACTTGTGAAAGTTACCTAAAATTCTTTTTGAAACAAGGCTTATAGTGAACACCATTTTGAACACTCAGATGGTATGTGCATCAAAACAAATGGGTTAGAAATGACTGATACAGACATCTCAGGCAGGGTGATATTGGAAGGATGACCTGGCTTAACACTGAACTGACCCTGCCTGTCCCAATAATTTCCTTAAAATGATTTGATCACAAGCAAACAGGAACCAACAATATGTTCCAAAGAAAAGTAGCCAATAGGACAATATGGTTAAAATTCTTAATTTATGGAAACTGGATTTAAAATATATTAGTAATTCGTATTAATCATGGGATTGAGTCACAACCCTTTATGTGGCTTTAAGCATTTTGCTCACATA
Source organism: Sapajus apella (assembly GCF_009761245.1). Taxonomy (NCBI): domain Eukaryota; kingdom Metazoa; phylum Chordata; class Mammalia; order Primates; family Cebidae; genus Sapajus; species Sapajus apella. Next base: position 3,845,067 of record NW_022436968.1, on the reverse strand, counting down.
TCAGATTTTTCTATTAATAATTATAATCCTTAATTTGTTTCTGGCCAATGGAATATTAATCAAAATTATTAAAAAGGTCCAACAGTTTAAGGCTTCCTTATGTGTGGTTTATATTGAAAGTTATGAAGCATTGTTATGGCATGATCCTGTTTTGCAGGGGTCAGGGATGTGTGTGTGTGTTTATATATGTGTATGTATGTGTATGTGTGCAGGCACATTAAAAACGACCTGAGAGGAAATAACTCAAAGTTTCAACCAGGTAGGTGAATTATAATGTTTTTTTTTTTTTGCATATCTGTATTGTTTAAATTTTTGTTATTGAGTAACATTGCTTTTATACTAGGGAAAAATTAACAAAGAACTGAAATAATAAAGCACTGAAGAAAATATATAATTCCCAGGTTTGTTTTTTTTGAGATGGAGTCTTGCTCTGTCTCCCAGGCTGGAATGCAGTGGCGCAATCTCAGCTCACTGCAGCTTCTGCCTCTGGGTTCCAGTGATTCTCCTGCCTCAGCCTCCTGGGTAGCTGAGATTATAGGCACATGCCACCACACCTGGCTAATTTTTGTATTTTCAGTAGAGAAGGGGTTTCTCCATGTTGGCCAGGTTGGTCTCAAACTCTTGACTTCAGGTGATCCACCCGCCTTGGCCTCCCAAAGTGCCAGGATTATAAGTGTGAGCCACCGTACCTGGCCAATTCCCAGTTTTAATAGATTTCCCTATTACTTGCTGTTTAGGTTGTTTTAGCCAGTCCACTTTTGTTGGTTATTTAGGTTGTTTCAAATATATATTGTTGTTGAACAATTCTCTTTTCTAACTTTTCAGTGTTGTAAGAAGCAAAGAGCATAAATAATTGGCAAAAAAGGAGCCAATTGTGACAATTAGACAAAAATGCTGATGACGTACAGAGAACTGCCTCACTACCTTGTGATACATAAACACTGAAATTACCAACCCTGATAAACCAGTGATTGTATTCACTCATTTTTCAATAAGTATTATTTGTACCAATTGTTCTTTTGACAAAGTTACTTTTAAAATGAAGGTTAAACTGTAAGTACTTTATATTCGGTCAGATTATCTTTGACAAAATTTCATTTAGCCAAATTATCTGTTGTGGTTTGTGAAATTTGAAACATTTTGACATTTCTAGTCAGGACTTAATGTCCTGATAATTCACGAAAGTTCTGAAATATGAAGCAAAAAGAAGGCTATCATCAATCCTGGGAACAGTCTACTTTCTGGAATATGTCCATTGTACAGTATGAGGAATGAGCAAGGGTTATATTCTGCAGAAAGTTCTACTGCAAAGTAAACAAATGCAGTAACAGGTGTATGGCTCTGGTGGAAGCTTGGTCAAATTGAAACTTGAACAAGAATAAACCTTTCTTTGCTTTATTACTTTAGGTGACAAGGTAGCACATTTGTACATAATAAGGCTGGCCTCGGAATGGAGGGAGTCCCTGCTCTGACTAAATCTCAGTGAGACTTTCTGCCTGGTCCTAGAAAAGCATGCTATGATCTCACTGAAGTCTGAAATGACGCTGACCTTTGCAATAAAAAGAAAAATTCATCCTTTAAGATGTTGAGTTACCAGAGAAGTCACAAAGATAAAACAAATGATGGAGGTTTCTGGCAGATGTTACACCATATTCATAGCACCTAGCCTTTTGCATATATTGGGATGAATGGGTAAGAGACAGGCTTGGGGCTCAGTCTTCTAATTGGTTAGTAGCCAAAGATGCCTTGGAGAGGAGAATTGAGAATCCATATTTTTCACAGAAAGTCTTTTTGAGCCACATTGACATTCCTAAAACACTGCAATACTGATGTTATGATTTCAGGGTCATTTTGTCTGTGATAGCTGCACACTTCGCCTGCCCCAAACATAGTTTTAGAGCATTTCTCTAAAAATAACACCCCTAACTAAAACCTTACCTGCATAAACCAAGCATATCTGTGGTTGGGAAAATAGGCACAGAGTCTAGAGTTTTAACTACACAGCTAACTTCCTGGGTGGATTAGAAGAAATCCTTGATTCCTTTGCTCCTTAGTTTCTTCATATTCATCCATCTTTCTGAAAGATATTCCTTAAGTACTGGGACCCTGTGGATACAAAAATAAATAGAATCTAGTTCTTTTGACAAGATCCTTGGAATTTAGGGAAAAAGATAAACAATAATCAAGGATTGCAATCCAGTGTGGTCAGTTTGTTTTGGACGTAGGATCGAGTGCTAGGGTAGCAGAGAGAAGGAATGTCAAGCTTGGAGATGGGGAAGTGAGTCAGGGACCACGTCAAAGAGTCGTGACGTCATCTTGCAAAGTTAAACTTTGTAAAATAAGCAGGGCTTATTAGTGGATCCAGAAGAATATTTAATCCATATTCCTATGTTAATTGAAGAGATGCTAATTTGAGCTCCCTATATAGGGAGAAGTTTTTCCAGAAAAAACTTCTGTAAGAAAGAAGTAAAGTACAAACAAATTTGCCTAATATATCCATGGCTGCTTATACCCAAGAGAGTTGTCTAGATCTTAATATCTTTCTAATGTGCTCCAAGAATAAAATATTTGTTCTTGGGACATTCCTGTCACTTAATATATTTGCCTTTAGACATTTGAAGGGTATCTGGCTTTCCTAAGAAGTCACAGCCAACTCTGTCAATTTCCTCTCAACAGCCCCTTTCTTTGTACATTTCCTTGTAATGAGCTATGAACTCTAGGTTGAATCATTCAAGTGCTGTAATATTCACATGAAAGCAACAGCAAACTTTGTTTCCAGTTACAGGTTCATGTCAACATTAGTTTTTCACTAAATGTCTCTGGTTACATTTGATTTGATTTTAAAATAATACTTTACTTTTCTAAAAGTTGATCTGTTCCAAGTCTTAACTCATCATAGACACGGTTACAAAATCATTAAGTAGACAGATAATTCTCATTCCTAGCACATAGATTGGTTTTTTCCCAATGTCCACTTTTCCTCTTCTTTTTCCCACGAGAGTTTCAATTTGGTGCAGGATGAATACCAGTTAGCCTAAGTCAACCTTGAGAATTTTATTCCTTTAGTCAGTAGTTGACTTAGGAAAGGGCAATTCTGTTCCCTTTGGGGGAAGTCAGCTGGCAAGCCTCTGGAAAAGGTTTCCCTCTCCTGAAAGAGGCACAGAAGTTAATGTTCTCTCTCTTGTTTTGGAACATTGCTGCATTTAGATGTGGCCCTGGAGCCACAACAGCCATACTGCCACCAGCTGGAAGATGAAGCCAGTAGTGGGAGAAGACAGAGCTGGTCGAATCCCCCAAGAGTAAAATGCAGCCTGTGGTCCGCGCCGGGACTGCATCCTAATTGAAGTCTTCCTGTTCTGGGAGGCAATACATTTCTTTGTTATTTAAGCCATGATGAATCAGCGTTTTCAATTATTTGCAGTCAAAAGCATCCTAAGCAATAGCCAAGTATGCATGGAAGTTCACGTACTTCACTCACAGAACATTATGTCAGACATTTAGTTCCAGGAAACAGGCTTATCTGATTTCTCCATTCTAGGAAGCAAGCTTATCTGATTTTCTAGTTCCTGGCAGATTAGAAATAGCAAGTTAGAAATACAGAAAGTTAGAGACAGGCAGCTGGACAGGGAGGGAAGAAAAGGAAGAGACACAAAGGCAGAAACAACAACTCGAGAGGCAGCATTGTGTGGTTTTTAAATGCTGCAGCAAACAAGTCCTCCCATCTCTGTAGCTCTTGTGGGTATGAGAGCATAGTTCAGTGACTAACCCATAATGACAGTCATGTGTCTGTCATCAAAGGAAGTTTGCTTTCTGTTTAGAGTACTGTTTCAGAGGGGGATGAGGCTGAATAGTATTTAAAAATATTTCTTAGTAAACAAGGAAAAGGTTACATGATTAAAAGGATGAGCTTATCTAAAAAGGCACACAGAGAACAAACTCCCTGGCTATGCTAAAAAAATGAGTGCTAATTATATATGCAAATGAAACCTATTAAAAAGTTTGCTTCATCCAGAGAGAAGGGAAGAAAAAGAAAATGAGGCAGTAGTTTGACTGCTGCATAGAGCAGTTCGTTTCAGTTTTGGTCCCCATGAGAAGCCCCAGCAGAGAAGCAAATCTAAGAAGTGAGGACATGGTGTTGCTCTTCTGCAAGTGACTTTATTTTGGCTCAACGGCTCAGCAAGCCTGCTTAAGCTCTTTCCTCAGAAGCGTGCCAGTAGGAAGTAAATAAGCTGCTTGACTCTACTCATAGAGGGGGTTGAGCACTCCTAATTAAAATGTAAATAATTCTCAGGGCCAACAGCTTGTAGACAAAAATGACTGGAAAGATCACAGAAACTAAAATTGCACCATGCAAAACAGGTTCTAAGTCTTTGTCTACACAAACTCTAAGCCTACCAATTGACGTAGTCACCTGGTGAGAAATCACTGAAACCACGTTATTTGCAACCATGCACCCAGAACTAGGTAGCTGCTGTACTCTGTTGACGCCAGGGACTAAAGCTGAGGGCGACTTGCTCACCAAGTCCATGGGGCATGGACAACTCAGAAAACAAGTGCTAAGATGAACTCAAGGGCTTTCCGCAATCAGCTGGTGAATCTGTGTTCCTGCACAGCCCCACCCACCCCAAGGGTTAGGAGAGCTGCTCCTGCCCGGCGTGTCAGAAGTCCACCTGCCAAAGCTTGTATGTGGAAGATGAGCTATCTGGACAGGACCCTACCCAACAGAGTGTTACTCTGGTTTTAAAATCACCCTTCATTTGAGAAGTACCCTGAAACTTTAATACATATGCAAATAAGAGCTAAATAAAAGGAAAAGCTCAATACAGTTTCTAATTACCAGCAAATGCATATCTGTCTTACACACGATAGGTACTCATCATTTTTAAAAATAAATAAGTGATCTCTTAACCTAAGTACTACATGAGGGAAACATATAGAGAATTAAATACTTTTGCTAGGAATGAAACTTAAGGCTATTTAATTAGTGGTTTTCAATGGCATTTTTGTTTTCTTCAGGCTAGGGTACTGCCATGCACGCTAGGGTTATCTTACTGGTAAGTTATTATTATTGCTGTCAGACAATATTTTGTCCTAAACAGTCCTAAACACTCCACATTCATTATTTCATTTTATTGCCACAATAGCGTGGCTACAATTATTAAACCCATGAAAAAAATGAGGCTTAGGGATGCAAAGGAATTTGCCTGAGGACACGGAATGAGGATGTGCTGGGTCACCAGGCAAACATAGGTTCATTCCTGTGGCACCACTACGTATTTACTGATAATAGTTGTACTGAAGCTTTCCCAGATTTTCTTTCATTTTTTAAATAGAAGAGAGTGAAGATTCTCTCATCTGCATGCCTCAGCCTCCCAGCCTCCCATATAGCTAAGACTGCAGGCACATGCCACCACACCTGGCTGATTTTTTTAATTTTTTTATTCTTTTGTAGAGACAAGCTCTCACCATGTTGCACAGACTGATCTCAAACTCCTGGGGTCAAGCAATTCTCCTGCCTCAGCCTCCCAAAGTGCTAGGATTACAGGTGTGAGCAACCGTGTCTAGCATCTTTTAATGATGTTTAATGATAGGGTGAACAACTTTGGCTTCTGTATTCTGAAAAGCTTTTCAAATGTATCATACCTCAAATAGCTACCTGGATTTATTGTTTATTCAGATTAAGAAACAAAATATTATTAGCAAATAAAGTAACTGAAGACTGATGGGAAAACATACAGTACCAAGATGTTTCAAAGAATTGCTTGCTACCGTTTTCTGATGTTTCCCCCATGTCCTATGTATAAATACATAAATAACAGTTTTTAAAAACGCAGCTGGCCCGGCTGGAGAGCCCTGGTCCTTAGCAGGCCCTATAAGGAGAATGTGACGGTATGTATAGGAGACTAGTATCATGCCTGACATATGTTGGAGTAGAAGGCTTGACTTCTCCTTTTAGAATTCTTATTTACTATTGTGGTTTCTCTATAATAAAGATGGATACCTTTTCTTTTATATTTATTTATTTATTTTTTTCTTTTAGGCGACGTTTTACTCTTGTTGCCCACTCTGGAGTGCAATAGTGCAATCTTGGCTCACTGCAACCTCCACCTCCTAGGTTCTAGCGATTCTCCTGCCTCAGCCTCCTGGGTAACTGGGATTACAAGCTCCCGCCACCACTCCCAGCTAACTTTTTGTATATTTAGTACCCTTTCTTATTTTGGAGCATTATCAAACTCACATACATACACACAAACATGCACCAGTAAATCACCAGGAAGAAACAGTAAATGCTTTCAAACAAATCCCTCATTAAGGGTATTACCCATAGGAGCATAGCATATTCCAGTTGGAAGGATGCTTACAGGTAATGTACACTAACGCTTTCACATTGTATATGAAAAAACGACAAGCCCAGAGATGTTAATAAGATTACCATCTATAGCCCCTAATGAACTAATGGATCTCAGTAATTTCACCAAAGGCTGCTAATATCACAAAAACAGAGAGAACCATTCCAAAACAAATCAGTATCTCTCAAGGTGGGACTTAGTCATCAACATATTTTAAAACTCCCTCAGTAATGGCAGTGTGCAACCAACTCTGAAAACCACAGGAGGCTAAGAGGTTTTTTTTTAAATAATTCTCTTTGTTTTCTAAATACTTATTAATATACTAGAACAATGTTTCCTTTATATTAGGGAAATCCTGCATTGATAAGTTTCCAGGAGTGAAATTATTGAGCATATATTTAAGACTTCTTATATGTATTATCAAATTACATTTTAGGAATTTCAAGAGATTTACACTCCATTTGCCCTTTGTATATATGCATTAAACGTGATTCATTAACTTATTCAACAAAATTTTATTGAACAACTACTGCTATGTGCCAGCACTGGGACTACTATATGCTTCTATGGGTGATACTCTTTATTAGGGGTTTGTTTGAAAGCATTTACTATTTCTTCCTGGTGATTTACTGGCATATGTTTGTGTGCATGTATATGAGCTTGATAATGCTCCAAAATAAGAAAAGGTATTCATCTGTATTAGAAACCACAATAGTAAATCATAATTCTAAAAAGAGACACCAAGCCCTCCAACACAGTACAAAATAATACAAAAATCCTAGACTTCATGGAGCTTACATTCTAAGGAGATAGACAGACAATAAAATAAATAAGTAAAAGCATATAGTATATACTAGTGAAAAACAAAGCAGGGCAAGAGATGAGGGTTTAGCAGGTAGGGGGTGTAGAAAGTGGTGAGGGAAGGTGATATCTGAGTAAAGATACAAAGAAGGGGAGGGAGCAAATCAGGTGGATATCTGGGATAAGGCACTCCAGACAGAGGGAAAGCCATTGAAAACGCCCAGGTATCTCTGGCTTTTCCCAGGAACAGCAAGAAAGCTGCCGTAACTGAAGCAGTGAGTAAGTGGAAAGTTTAGAAGATGCAGGGATTAGGGGAGAGGGCAAGGATATCATACATGAAGACTTTGTGCTGATTTTGGCTTCTTAATTTGATACAGGAATCTATTGGGGTGTTTTAAGCAAAGACTTGACACACTAACCTGACTTAACAGGGTCACTGTGACTGTTGGGGGGAGAGCAAAAGGAGTGAAAGTGGAAGCAGGAAAATCAGGAGGTATCAGATTAATCCACTTGAGATGAGTGGTGGCTTGCACTGGGCCGGTAGCAGTGACATTGGTATAATGTGATCAGCATCTGAATCTGTGTGGAAGATAGAGCTAACAGACCCACTCTCCGGCTGGAGTGGAGCATAAGAGAATGAGATGAATCAAATATGACCTCTAGATTTTGGGTCTGGGCAACTGGTTGGATAGAGTTATCATTAACAGAAATGGGGAGGAATACAGTGGAACAGTTTAGGGGATGTGGAAAGATCAGGAGGACCATTTTAGACCTAAGAAGTGAGATGGTAAGAACACAACAAGGTGAGTGGTGTGTTGGATGCCAGATGAATCAAATGTTTCTGGGAAGAGGGGGTGATAGTTGTGTCAAATGCTGCTGATCAGGTGAGATGAAACAGGATTGTTCACAGGGTGTAGCAAAAATGAAGGTCATTGGTGACTCTGACAATGAAGTTGGTGAAGGATGAAAGACTAAGCTGAGCTTAAGAGAGAACAGAAGTTCTTAAATTGGAAATAAGTACATTCATATGGCTCCTCCTGGGAGATTTTTTTACAAAGGAGATCAGAGAAATGGGCTAATCACTTGTGGGGAAAAAGTTGGACAAGAGATTTTTTTTTAACGTGCAAAATAGTAACATGACTGTAGGTTGAATGGCATGATTCAATAGAGAGGGAAAAGTCAAATTGCTGAAAACAAATCCTTGTCCTTGAGTAGGTGAGAGAGGATGGGAGCTAGGGCCATTGTGGAGAGGTGGATAGGAGCATAGACGGATTTTCTGGAACAGGAAGCTGAGTTGCTATGATGGTAAGAGTGTGTGGAAGGTCTTTTCTGTTAGCTACCATTCCCAATGAAATAAGCAAGATCATCAGTTTAGAATGAGAATGGGGAGGAGATGCTGGAAGTTTAAAGTGTAAGGAAAGGTTAGAAATAGTCGCTGGAGATGTGGGAGACTGAATGACATGGGGAAATTTAGAAGCCAACTAAAGTCTCACATGAAGGAAGTTAACAGCAAATGTAAAGTTGACCAGTGCACATGGTTCTGTATTTTTCTTCAGACACATTCATCTGTGAGAGTTTAGGCACAGACCAGGCTGAGAGTGGGATTTTACCAGTATCAGAGTTTTGACAAATGATAGTAATCCTGGTTTTTGCAACATTTGTTGTACACGTCTTTCCCATTTGTGGTTTGCCTTTTTCTTTTATCTGTATTTTTAGTGCAGAAACGTTATATTTTTATATGGCCAAATTTACTGTCTTTTCCTATGATGTCTTCCATTGTTTTTTTGCTTAAGGAAATTCTTCCTCATGATGGGATGATATAAATTTTTTCTATACCTTCTTCAAAATTTTTATGATTAAATATTTACCTCTTATGTATGCTGTGATGCAAAGCTCTAGTAAAATATTCATCAAAAAGTTACTTTAGTTTTCCAATGTTATTTATTAAAGAAACAATTTCTTGCCGGGCGCGGTGGCTCACACCTGTAATACTAGCACTTTGGGAGGCTGAAGTGGGTGGATCAACTGAGGTCAGGAGTTCCCTGGCCATCATGGTGAAACCCCATCTTTAAAAAAAGAAAAGAAAGGAAACAATTTCTTAGTTTTACTTTTAAAAAATATTCTCAATTTTTTCTATTTTATCAACTCTAGTTCCAGTTTGTCACTTTAATCTGTTATCTGTTCTTGCTTTAACTGTTGTATGTTTATAATTCTTCAGCATCTGAGAAGGCAAATACCAACCTCCAGAACCCTTTTTTATAAACATTCTTTAATCATTCTTGCTTACCTTATTTTCCTAGACCATTTTGTCATGATTTAAAAACAGACCTTTCTCAGGGTTTGTTTGGAATTGAAAGAAGCCTAACTATTAATTTGGGACATACCAATTTCTTTATAATATTCAAGTTCCCCATTCAAGAACCAATAGATCCTCTATTATTGTCTTCTAAAATTTTACTGGATTGATTACTCATTCACATTTTTAATATATTTTAAATCCCCTTGAAATCATAGTTTTGCTTTGATTTTCATTTTGCTAGAGTGGTGATTCCTCAAGTAAGTTCTCCAGAAAGAAAAGAGGAAGAAGGTACCTTCTGATACTTTACATATATAAAAATGTCTAATATGTTTCTCACATATTTGGGGCAGGTATAGAATTTCCACTGTTGTCCTTTTCTCTTAATATTTATCATTAAATCCAATGGATAGAATGTTCCTCAAAACACCGATTGTAGAAGGGAAAAAAAAGAAAGAAACCTTAGTGTCATAAAAGGGAGATTAAGTTAGTGTACTATTACTAGGGAAGTATATGTAATTTTATAAATGAGGTCAATATACATGTACTGATAAGGAAACAAGTACATGCAAAAAAAGAAGCTACATAATATGTATACAATGATTAGCTTATTACAGAATAAAAACCTGTATGTCAATAGGTTTTTATTATAGATATATATCTATAGTAAATCTAGATGTGTATTTACTATCTATAATAAATACAGATATAGTTGTTACTATATATGTATAGATGTATTTTCATTATATATATAAATCAATATATTAATATATCTATTTTCATACTATATATATATATTGGAGGAATATACACCAAATAGTAACAAATCACTAGGGGAATCAAGATGTGGGAGAGAAAGAACTTTCACTTTAAATTTTATATACTCTAAAATTATGTGAAGTTTCAAAATGATGTTTTATTCATAGATGTACAGTTTTTTATAGCCAATGTACACATTTATTTCACCTTTTTCATGCCTTTATTTCACTTAACATGGTTGACCACGCTTCCTTTTGTACAACACTGGGTCAGGCACTTCTCCTACGTATTCCCATAATACATGGTATATATTCCATTTACAGGAATTTTCACTTTAATTTATAATTTCCTCTTTATTTGCATATTCCAAGGAGACCAAAAAGTCAGGTACTTGCCCTGTTTCTCATTTTATGTTTTACCTTACAAAATACATGTTGAATAACTATTGTTTGAAAGTGTCTGTATGATTTAAAAGGGAATGTGTCTCATCTAGCATCTGGAAAGGAACAGAGGCAATGCTCAGAAGGCAGAAAAAGGAAGTGAGCTAGGCAAGGTGGAAAGTCCTGAGTTAGGCAAGGTGGAAAGTCCTGAAGGTGATCTGTGCCCATTGGTTGAGCAGCCAAACCACCAAGGGAGGGTTTCTTTAACTGCAGCCCAAGTAGGGCAAAGGGAACAAGTGGAGAACTCTGAAAGAAACTGTAAGACGAGTAAGAAGATAACTGGCCTTCTCCACTTAGGGGACTCCCACACCTAAGTGGAAATGTAAATGTCCTTCTCTGGTGCCCTTGTAGCTCAGCTATCCCATGTGGGTGGGATAAATAGGAGTAGAGTGGGATGTTTTAAGGGGAAGTTGGTAGGCAAATACCACTGTGAAGGGAAGAGAAAGCTGAGTTCCTGCTTATTAGGGTAAAGCCTTAGCTGTTCAAAAAAGGAAACACCAAGAAGTGTACATCTATATGCAAAGACTTAACTAAGATGGAAGTTCATTTTTTCTTCATGTTAGAGTCCCAAGAAGAGCAATACAGATTTGCAGGGAGACTATGAAGTCTCTCAAGGACTCAAATTCCTTCCATGTTCCATCCACCATTCCCTTAGGTAATATCAGCAGTGGGTTGTGGTCACACTTGCTGGTTCCCATCTGTGGAAAAGGAAAAGAGAGAAACTCCAAGGAAAACAGCTTATTTTTAAAGGTAGAAATAACCCAGAAATTGCACATACCTTCAGCTTACATGATATTTCAGCTCACGTCCTAGTAACCAATACTTAGCCACATGGTCACATTTAGCTGTGGAAGAGGCAAAGATGTAGTTTCTAGCAGAGTAATCATGTACCTAGTAGAGCTTTTATTTCTATGGGAAAAGGAAAGTGTGGATTTTGGAGAAAAGCTGTAAGTCTTTGCCATATGAAGAAACAAAATGTGTGTTGTTAACCTAACTGGTAAAACTTGACTTGAAAGGCTAATGGCCACCAAATGTTGGTCTAAGACCACTAACACATGTACAGTACAAAAACCAAGGACAGTGGAGGAAAGCATACAATGTAAAAGTTTGTCCTTTAGTATGAGATAATATTCTTCCTATTTTTATGTTAAAATGTATTTAATGAGATGGTGATGATGGTAGATAGCATTTCAAATGTCCTTCCCTCCCCCCCCCAAAAAAAAAGTTAAAACAGAATATTGGCAACACTATATCAGTATACTCATTCCCTAATTTATATTTGTGTGTGTGTGTGTGTGTGTGTGTGTGTTGTTGTTGTTGTTGTTGAGATTTAACTGATTCTTGAAATCTTCATCTGGGAATCCATGCTCCATGTGACAACCAAGCACAGAGGGTCAGCAGAGAAGCCAGTTTTATCCCTACTCCTCCTTTAACATCAAAGGTGGTATCTCACCTCAACGATAGGTTTTGTAAACTCTCCTCACTGGACGCCCCACCATTATCTCCCTCACTATGTACAGTTAGGTCCTCCCACCTCTGAACTCCCATAGTATTGTTTACATGGTTGCACCATAGCTGCAGGGTCTCTAACGGCCTAGACTCTGAAACTAGCTAGTGTCACTTTTGTCATATTCTGTTGGTCAAAGCCAGTCCATTGGTTCAAATCAGATTAAAGGAGATGGACAGATAACCTGTGCCTTTTGATGGGAGAAGTAGCAATATCATATTGCAAGGAAGCATGTGGACACAAGGAAGTGTGGGTTGTGGAGGAAGGAGTCATTAGTGTAATGCTTTTCCACAGCTGACATTTCCCACATTTTAACATTCTCCCTTCCAGCCTTCCTGTCATGCCCACACCTTCCTTTAAAACAAAGGGAAGTTCATAGAGCACCTTGCTTTGTACTATATAATTCTGCCTCCTGGCTTCAAGAATTCAGACTGGAGAAGTCAGTACTTCTATTAGGATTGGAACTAACTTCAAGTGAGAGGAAACCCCAATTGGCTGGGCATAAATAAGACAGAAGTTTATTTCTGGCTCTTGTTAAAGTACAAAGGTAGATTCTAGAGGTTTGGTATTGGCCTCCACATTATCAAGACTATTCTATCCTGCAGCTCCATTGGCTGTACCTTCCATTTCCAAGGTTGCATGATTCAAAATGGCTGCCAAGGTTTCAAGCATCATACATCCCATTTCACTCAACAGAAAGGAAAAAGACAAGAGAAAATAGAGCCCACTTTAATTTGGGATGTTTCCTAAAAGTTGTACACCCAACTTCCTCTTAAATCCCTTTGGCTTGCATTTACTCATATAGACATACCTATCATTGAGGGGGACTGGGAAGGTGGCTTTCTGGTGGCTGTGTGCCTAGCCAAAAATCAGTGGTTCTATTTCTACAGAAAAAAAAGAGGGTAGATAAGAATGAAGATATGGGCCAGACATGGTGGCTCACACCTGTAATCCAAGCACTTTGGAGGCCAAGGTGGGTGGATCACCTGAGGTTGGAAGTTCAAGACCAGCCTGACCAATATGGTGAAACCCCGTCTTAAAAAAAAAATTTTTTTTTAATTAAAAAGAAAAAAAAGGATGAAGATATGAATGAAGTGAGTGAACAAGCCATGTAGATATCTGTGGGAAAAAAAGCACAGGCAGAGGGAAATGCAAACACAAAGGTTTCAAAGTAGGAGCATTCTGGGAACGTTTGAGGAACAACAAGGAATCCAGTGTAACTAGAATTGAGAATGGGTATCAGATGAGAATGAAGAGATAGCCTGGGATCAAACATAGCAAAGGCTAGGTAATGTGCTGTGAGTACGATATTCTAAGAATCCAAAAGCAAAGCTGCGTAGGGGCCCTAAAGACCACCTACCAGCTTCAGTGATTTGCTAGGAGGACTCGCAGGATTCAACAGAGAGTCCTACTTATGGCCATGACAGTGACAGGATACAGAGCAAATTCAGCAAAGAGAAAGGCATGTAAGGCAAAGTCTGGAGGAAACAAGTTGCAAGCTTCCAAGAGTCCTCTCCTAGTGGAGTCACACAAGAGGCACTTTATTCCTCTACAACAGGTTGTGACAACACGTATGAAATACTGCCCACCAGGGAAGCTCAAAGTTTTTCTTGCAGGCTTGTCACATAGGCACCCTTTTCCTGGCATATACCAGAAGCCCTGACTGCCAGAAGGAAAGCAGGTGGTTAGCATAAACTATGCTGTTGGTACTAACAATTTAGACACAGTGAGCCACTCTTATCATTTAAGGAATGGCCAGAACCCTGCTGAAACCCAAGTTTCCAGATACCCATCAGGAGATTTCTGGGAATAGCAGTCTTGGACCTACTGTTAATTCTTTTCTGAACAAAAGTACACAGGGAGAGATGCACAAAGCAAAGTGGAGTAGGAACCAGGAAACTAGGCAGACACTAAGCAGGCTCATAAGTTGGTAGAAGCAATGAACCAGATAAACTGAGACAGAGAGAGTACAATGGTAACAGAAGGAGAAAGAAGCAAAGAGAGAAGTCCGTGGGATGACAACCCCTGTTATTGCTCTTGGGATATCAGACTTGCTATTAATATATGATTCTGGAGACCAATGAACAATGCTCCAGTTTCACATGAGATCTGATTCCATTAAAATGTTTCCTACACTTGCTTCCTAATTTACCCATATTCTTATAATAAATTGAAATCACCAAAAGTCAGAGGCATATTTATGCTCCTTGAAACCTAAAACACTTCATTAATACATCTGGGGTTTTAGCCATTGAAAACATAGATCAAACATAAAGAAAAACTAGAATGGTAGCCAGGGATCACTGGCCAACTAGAGAAAGGACCAAGATTTATAGTATGGCATAAAACCTCCCCCACCCCCACCATAAAGCCCCCGCTTCAACTACATCAAACTACTCACAAGTACATTCAAAGTATACTTCTATACTTCTTTGATTTTGATCACATAGTGTACCCTGTTTAGAATTCTTGGTCTTGTCATCCTCAAAAATCCCTGAAGAGCTTCTTTACCCAGCTCAAGAGTCATTTACATTCTCTATTAAGCCCCTCTGACCATTTCTTCTCCATACACTCGTGTCTAGCCTCTTTAGAATGAATATTTCTGCATTACTCTCTCAGCTCTTGGTACATATTTCTATAGTAGCACATATAAAACATATTGTAATCAACAATTTATGTGTCTGTCTCTGAATAAATTATGTTCCTAGCACTTAGCATAGTGTTTCACAAGCGGTAATTCTTCACTAAATGTTTATCAAGGAAATGAATGGATGAACTAACCAAGAAACAAATGCAGCGAATCACATATTGAAGAGTTATGACACGAGGAATCAAAGGCAAGGCTTTGTGACCAAGACACCCAATTTTCAATTCTGATGCTTGAAACAATAAAATCTGTCATCTTTTGGGGTACTTTTTATTTCTCCAAATTGTATTGCTTTTGTATTACCCTAGTTCTTTGAAGATACTATTACTTTACACATTTTAAATAGCTGTGTTAGCATTAATTATAACAGTTTCCCTAGTAAGGAAGCAAATTATTTTCTTAAAAATTATGGCAGGACTTAAATATCCCCCAATTTAAAAAGTCTGATGCTAAATATACTTAACTCTATACTGTCTAAGTGTGTTTATACAAGTAACTAAACACACAAAATTATTTTCCTGCTGTGAAAGTACTTCCTGCCTCTAGTGCCTCATATGTGTATGTATATTTTTAAGTTAAACTTTTCAAAGGGGAATAATTTCAAGTAGTAGTGATTTTGCAACCCATTACTATGGCACTGAAAGTGAATTCCCCAAGCAATTTTATAATAAAACCAATTCTAAAAGCTTAGACATGGTCATAACAAACATCAAATAAAATCTAAATTTGTTACTATTTCCATGTAATGTCCTTTGAGTAGTGACCCTTTAAAATCTGATAGTATATAGGTTTCCTTTATCTCCCAGAGAGTTATCAGAATCAAGGCCTTTGGTTAAATGGTTTCATCACATGTTGTGGTTGTGGTGGCTATTGTTTTCAACATGCAAGAGGCTGCAAGAACTGAACTACACGAAATGGGTTCCCAGAAACTGAGAAGAGAGTTTTAAAAATAGCATTGTTTGAAATTAAAGCTCATTTGAATTAATTTTGAATTTCCTAGGTCAGCCATCTGAGAGAGGGTTTGCAAATGTGTATTGATGAGGCTGAGGTGTTGCCCAATTCTCACATGTGTGTAGAGAAGGGAATGTTGTTGCAGAGTTAGAGAAGGAAATCAATATTTTTTGAACAGTTTATTTGTGCCAGGCTCTTAACATACACTCTCATTTAATCATCACAGCACCCTTCTCTCATAGCAGTCATCATCCACATTCCACAGATGAGAAAAGGAAGCTTGGAGAAGGAGGCTTTAGGCTGCACAATTATTGCTGAGTAGAGCTGAAATTCCAACCATGTTTCTGTGGCTCCAAAGTCTGTACCTCTACCACCTGATATAAAAGACCATGTGATCACAACACAAGCTACAAATAGCTCTGACTAAATGTAAGCTATCCTGGAATTCATCCCTTAAATGGAGTGATCTGCTTGGAGATTTTTTTTTTTTTAAAGAATTAAACAGAGATCAGCAAATTATAGCTCCAAACTTGCTCACCAAAAAACCTGAGGCTGCTTCCAGTCTACAAGGGCAGATTGAGTAGTTGTGACAGAAACCACATGATCCACAGAATTCAAAATATTTACTATTTGCAGAAAAAGCATGCTAATCTGACCTCTGGGAGAGAACTTTTGTCAATCAATACCTAGTGTTGTCGCAGGAAGAGAGACTCAATGTCTAGCAGACACTGGAAAGCCTACCTTGTATAGCTGCAAGGGGATCTGCTGCCCCTTCCCCATTTACTAAAGTGAGTAAATTCCCCTCACCTTGATCTATTATCTGTCAAGGAGTCTCATCACAAATACCATTTTCTAAGTACTGTAACAACTGGGAACAACCGTGAAGAAAAACAGGTAATAGTTGCTGTGAAAATGTGGCCAAATTGTAAGTGAATAGTTTAGTATGCTGGATTTAAAATCACCACACTATGAATTTATAATTGGTATGAAACTCATAAGTAGATCTGATCATATCTAAAAGAACTGGTAAAATTGAGTTTCTGAACTTTGCCAAAATCAAAGATTAGTATTCTTAAATGACTCAAAAAGAGATAAATGAAAAATATTCAAATTAAGAAAGTTAGCCAGCCTCTTAATCTACATCATTTTATCAGTATCTTTCATGCATTAAATTAGTTCAAAGAATAAATAAACTTAATTGATGAAAAAAGTTTATATGCTTTTCATCAATTGTATTCACACTTGTTTATTATATTTTTATACCATGATAGGATAAAAAATGTAAGACTCTGCACCAAAATTTTGAATAATTCATAAAAAATTTTGAAACGGAAGATAGTTTAAGTTGATCAGATTGGCCCAATAATCTAATTTCCAAAATAACATGGAAGGAGTAATTTTTGGTGACTAGCAAAAAATTTAGAACAAAGAACAAAGCTGGAAATAGTTTAATTATAAAGAGGGAGAAAAATTTAAAACTGGATAATCTTTAAAATGTAAAAAATTTCTTCTTAATTTGAAAATATAGAGAAATTGTCACCAGAGGTGACAATGAACACTTCCAGTTTTAGTCTCGTTTTATATAAATTTTTATTTAGGACAGCTTTAAATTTACAGAAAAAAAATGCAAAGAGAATACAGGGTTTTCAATATGCTCCTCATTCAGTTGCCCCTCCTAGTATTATCCTACATTAGTATGAAACATTTGTTATAACTAATGAACTAATTATTATTATTATTATTATTTCCTTCATATGAGCTGTGGCTTTGTTGTAAATATTATTAACTAAAGGATTATCTTATTTAATTTACTTAATGTCCTTCCTAGGTTAATTTAAGTTACCCATCTCTGAACCAAGTAAACATTGGCAAGGAAAATGGAATTGCTGTGATTGATTTAGTTAATCTAAGCCAACCACTGGCAACCCACCTATATGGCAGCTAACCTTAAGGGTGACGTTGAATGGATGTTGACAGGTCAATCACCATATTCACTACAATGATTTTCTGATGCGGGATCTATCAAGATATACTATGGGGAAAATAATCCTAATTAAACAATCAGCTCATCCTTATTATTCTCCAATAGGATACTCACAAATGTAACTAATCATGAATAGCCAGAAATGTTCATGACACAATAATTGTTTGACATGTCTAGAGGGTATTTCTAGAAACTTTTAAAATTTCCAAGATTCATAAAAACAGAAAAGTTTTACGTGATTTCTTGGTTTTCTTTCCAGCCTATTGATAGACATGTTGTTTCCTACATGCATAAATTTAAACCCTACAGATTACTGCCTTTTCTTTAAAAAAAAAAAAAAAAAAAAAAAAAGCCAGGCGTGGTGGCTCATGCCTGTAATCCCAGCACTTTGGGAGGCCGAGGCGGGTGGATCACGAGGTCAAGAGATTGAGACCATCCTGGTCAACATGGTGAAAGCCGGTCTCTACTAAAAATACAAAAAATTAGCTGGGCATGGTGGCGCGTGCCTGTAATCCCAGCTACTCAGGAGGCTGAGGCAGGAGAATTGCCTGAATCCAGGAGGCGAAGGTTGCGGTTAGCCGAGATCGCGTCATTGCACTCCAGCCTGGGTAACAAGAGCGAAACTCCATCTCAAAAAAAAATAAATAAAATAAATAAATAAATATATATATATATATATATATATATATATATATATACACACAAGTATTGATCGACTTACCACCTATGCAATTTACGACCATTTGACTTTACAACCACAATCGCTAGCCACGACTGCTCCGCGTCTGGCAGCGCAAACGTTGCCCAGCCCGGCTTACGACAGCGCGGACCAGCTTCCGGCAGCACTACCATCTCCGCGTGCACCATTTCAACTGTACATATAGCCTACTCAACTTACGACCAAATCGTATTACAACCGGTCCGCGGTCCCGACCGTGGTCGTAAGTCGAGCACTAGCTGTGTGTGTGTGTGTGTGTGTGTACACACACACACATATATATGTATATATAAAAATAAAAATAAAGAACTCACTTTTTTAGAGAAGAAAATGCATTCACAAGATTAAAAATTCAAAAGACTCAAGTATACATAGTGAGATTTATCTCTACTGTGTTCCCTAGTAATTTCCATTCCTCCCTACCACCAAAGTTACCATTATCTTGTGCATTATTCCAGAGATAATCTGTGCAAATGTGTATATATGTATATATTCTTTCCTCCACCTCTTTTTTTTTTGAAATGGAGTTTCGCTCTTGTTGCCTAGGCTGGAGTTCAATAATGTCACCTTGGCTCACCGCAACCTCTGTCTCCTGGGTTCAAGCAATTCTCCTGCCTCAGCCTCCAGAGTAGCTGGGACTCCAGGTGTGCACCACCATGCCCGGCTAATTTTGTATTTTTAATAGAGATGGGGTTTCTCCATGTTGGTCACACTGGTTTCGAACTCCTGACCTCTGGTGATTCACCCGCCTTGGCCTCTCAAAGTGCTGGGATTACAGGTGTGAGCCACTGCGCCTGGCCTCTTCCACCTCTTTTTACAATGCTCTTCTTCGCTTTGCTTTTTTTCTTTATATCTTATTGATCTTTTCATAGTGATACTGAGAGAGAGATTGCTCATTCTGTCTTATGTCTTCATATTATTCCACTGATGGATTTACTGTAATTTATTCAAATATTCGTTAATCCTCCATTAATGAATATTTGAGTTATTTCCAATTTTTTGATATTAAACACTCTAAAAAATGCTGCAATGTATAATCTGAGATATATATCATAGATATCTACCTATGTTTCCAGGAGGATATCTGTAGGACAAACTATTGTCTTTTTATCTTTCACCAAAATTTTATTTTCACTCCAAGGACAAGTTTTGCACTATGTGAGAATACTCACAAAATAACTTTGACTGTCTTTGTTTGATATAAAAGACTCATTGAAGTCACAGACCGAAACCAACTTCAAATTATATATTTCACACACTAAGTTACACTAAAACTTTGTTGTCTCACTAACAATCACTTTCTTAGAGCTTTACTTGGATTACCAGAACTAGCAATTGGAGGACACGTAACATAATAATACCATTGACTGAATGTGAAACAAGTTGATAACAATACCAGGAAGGTGAGACATGCCAGGAGTTGCCTGGCCTTGCTTGGTAGCATGGCAGCTTACTCACTGGCCTTGGAATCCTTTCAATTTCAACTTGACATCTCAGCAAAGTCTCGAGGTTTGTGGCCCTCTCCAGGGAACCTTGTATACATCCAAAGTTTTGAAAAAATTTTCTGTCAGAGTTCTTAAAATTGTCATACTCAGGGTATTTCAGCTGGCTCCCATTAGCAAGGATCAGGAAAGCTAAATGCATTATTTTCTAGTTACCAGTCCAGAGCAGAAACCAATGTGCTCTGAGCAAGATCTGATTGTGGATTATACCATCACCTGGGACTTATCAATGAATGCTCTATTCAGTCAGTGCCCTCAGGAGCTAGGTAATGGGACCCATAATGATAACATTATAATTAAAATCCTAACATTTATTGAGTATTCACTATGTGTCAAATGCTCTGCTAACAGCTTTACAAGCATTTTTTTCATGAATTCTTTTTCACAATTTTAGAATTGAGTCATTTGCAGATTTAATCTAGAAATCTTTTTCATGATTCTAAATTTCAGTCATTTGCAGATGTATTACAAGGGTATATAGAAAGCTCATCCCTTCCTCTTCCACTCTGTAACCCAAAGTAAACCTTGATGTCAGACTCTCATTTGTCCTAAGAGTGACTAAATGAAAATATCCCTGCAAGAGGGAACACAGTAAACAACCAGTCTTTACACAACGTTTTGATGAATTTTACCATATTCTTTCCAGGATAATATCCTCAAGAGGAGAGGACAGAAAGAGCTCTGTAGATATGTTAGAAGGTGGGGACAGAGTACCGCTAAAAGAGGGCACTTAAAGGCAAGGTTGATACAGTAAAAGCTTAGTTAGCCTCAGAGTAATATCTGAAATAATCGCCATTATTACCCATCTTCCAGTTTTAAATCTCTGTTATGAACATATGGGAAAACAAAGGACAGTATGGTTTTGTCTGATTCTCCAAAGTACTGATAATAATCAAATTTAATTAATGGTTCATTAAAATAGTGTCATGCACAAGGATCAGAAACTTCTAATCAATGCGTTAGATAGCCTTCAGAAGTTGCTTTTAGGTACTTATGAAGGGTGTTTGAGATTTTACCTTTTTAAATATAATCAGTTCTAAGACCAGTTTCATAGAGGTTTGCTTTGCAAAATTATTTTTTGGAGATTTTGATCCCGGGTCTTTAAGCATTAAATATGAGCTATTACTTATCAAGACCTAAAACCACTCAGACTGAACTCTGCCCAGTTGCTGCAAGTGGTTGGTAAGTGGCATGGAATGCCTGAAGAAATGGGTAGCACACAGTTAATCACACATAATTTAGTCAAGAAGTAGGCAAAAGGCAATCTCACTCTCTTTGATCTGTGTCCAGTTTGAATCATTGGCAGC
Organism: Sapajus apella; assembly: GCF_009761245.1. Taxonomy (NCBI): domain Eukaryota; kingdom Metazoa; phylum Chordata; class Mammalia; order Primates; family Cebidae; genus Sapajus; species Sapajus apella. The sequence continues at coordinate 3,823,805 of NW_022436968.1, read as the reverse complement.
AATTTGATTTTTGTACCTTCTGTGCCTCCACGGGGCACTAGTCTAGGCGGTATCATTTGTGGCCTCTCCTAGATGGCTGAGTACAGCTTGCTGAATGAATGTCCAGGACTGAGGGAGAAAAAAAAGTCTGTGTGGTATCCCACTATAGCCACTGAATATAGGCTCTAACCAGAAGCACACAACTGGGCTGTGATTACTATGGCCTAACCATTACTTCCAGAGAACTACCCAGCAACATTACTGGAAATAAGCTGTCTTGTCCAGCCAGCTGGCGTTCTCTCAGAAAGGTTAGAGCCCCATGAATTTCACAATCTCCGCAGCTTCTTGGGAAATGCATTATGAGTTTCCAAATCTCTTGCTCAGCCTTGATAAGATTCTCAAGTGATTGCAAAAGTGAAAATAAAACCCAAAGCCATTTTGAACCTTGGTGTTTACAAATAAGATAGGAAATAAAAATTGCATGCAAGTAAACTGGACTTCATAATCATATTGACTTTTTGGCACTTAGTAGAATCCATAGTCTCTATATGGAAGGAATAAATATTGATAGTAATACAGGTTCAACCTTGTCCTCTATCTCAGTAACTTGTGAGATGTTAGGACTGATAGGAGTTTGAAGACCATCTGCTCTATACCTTCAAACCACAAATTTGGGACCAGAGAGATTGTCACTCACTTATGGGCACTTAGCTTACATGGCAGAAGGAACACTACACTTACAATGAGAAAACCTGAACTTGAGTCCTTACCCTGACACTTTCTGGTTGTGATTTTCAGACAAGCCAGAGGGCCTCAATTTCTATATTGGCAAACGGGAGTAATTTATGCCCCAGGAAGGCTGGCTGTGAATGTTGCTTTATTGCAGGAGGAGCAATGAGGTGCCACCAAAATCTTGGAAATACATTGACTCTCTTACAAACTAGTAGAATTCACATAATAGATGAGAAGGCCACCTTTGGAAATTAATAATAAAATTATCAATTTATGATGAAAGAGTTGTTTTTAAAATAAGTCTTTTTTCCTGATCAAATATGACTAAATTTCCATGTTACTTAAAAAATCTAGACAATAAAAAACAAAGTGAGGATTGGCTTACTTGTAATTTCTAGTAAATATATTTCCAAATATATTCTGGCAGAACTGACCATCTACATACAGATAGGAACCTGTCATATCTGCTTTTGACACTCAGCAAGATATTGATATAATCTTTGAACATAGTTGACAGCACACAGAATTCTAAGGAAAGTGAATTGGGTACAACATTTGGGAAGCTGACTTGATCTTAAATGTGATGGTAATTTGATAACCTGGGGAAAGACGGTGAATAAAATGAAGCAGATTGGCAAGAAGTAAAACAGAAAGAGGGCTGGGCGCGGTGGCTCAAGCCTGTAATCCCAGCACTTTGGGAGACCGAGGCGGGTGGATCACGAGGTCAAGAGATCGAGACCATCCTGGTCAACATGGTGAAAGCCCATCTCTACTAAAAATACAAAAATTCAGCTGGGCATGGTGGCGTGTGCCTGTAATCCCAGCTACTCAGGAGGTTGAGGCAGGAGAATTGCCTGAACCCAGGAGGCGGAGGTTGCGGTGAGCCGAGATCGCGCCATTGCACTCCAGCCTGGGTAACAAGAGCGAAACTCCATC